>NC_133665.1:149241930-149841930 GCF_037893015.1 Macrotis lagotis
CAGGTCTAACCACTGTAAGAGCTGATTTCTAAATTTTCAATTTGAGCATTTACATTTCAAAACTCAACACTTCATACAAATCAGCTTGATTTATACTTGATTTATTCTTTTTTTAACTCAATATAGATTTAAGATATTGCTGAATCAATGAGGAAGCTAAGAAAGAATTATGAGAAATAATCTTAGTATCCTAGCCCAAGTATCCATCAGCTATGGTGCATTTAGAAGTGGAGTCTGAATTTTTGACTATGCAAAGGTAGAAAAAGACTTTCAGAATTTGTACATGATAAGGTGACAATTCAGACTTGTTCTAGTTATTTGTCTTACTGTAAGTGACATAGAACATGTTTTTTATAGGATGAAAATAGTTCAGATTTTTTTCTTCTTCTGTTCATCATCTTTTTACCATTTTTCCATTATAGCTCTAATTCATGTATTTGTGTCAATGTTATATATCAAACTTTTTGTCAATGTGTGATGCAAATATGTTCAATTGGCATATTTATTCTATCTCCATTGTATTGATTTATAAAATTTTAATGAGTCATATTTTTATTTTATTGTCTTCTCTATTCCTAGCTTCATTAAGAAGCCTTTCTTTAACAATAGTTATTAACGATAACTGATACCATTTTTTCTAATATCATTCACTTATAAGTGATTTTTATATTGAGTTTGCTTATGACCTGATTGGGACATATTATAGAAGATAATTTCCATCAAACTGTTTTCCAGTTTTTTGACAATTCTTATTCAAATTAAAGGAATTTCCTCTTATCATCTTTTTAGCCTTATCAAAGTCTGCACTCTTCTTTTCAATAACTTATCTATTACTACCAAATGGTTCTAATAACTACTACTTCAAGATGATATAGCTTGAGGTAAGGGAATACTATGCCTGATTCATGCTAACAATATATTTGGCATTTTTTTGTATTAGCATAACTCAACCATATGCAATAAATTTCCATTTAAATATGTAAGCATTCACATAAGAAAAAAAAAAGACTTTCAGGACAACAAAATACCAAACCTGAGTTGAGGTAAGGTGGAATGCTTTATAGCAGTCACTTTAAGTTGAAATTAACTCTCCTGAGGGACAAAGTGGGAAAATAAAGGGGAGTATGTGTTTCTATATTTGGGGGGATATTGTACTTCTGTCCTTTATTATACCTTCTCAGTAGGACAGTTATGTTGCAGTGGATGGAGTACCAGCCCTGGAATCAGAAGGACATGAGTTCAAAACTGGCCCAAGATGCTTAAGACTTACTAGCTATGTGGCCTTGGGCAAGTCATATAACCCTGGATGCTTTATATCTTGGGCCATGCTGATTCATATCTAACCAATGGACCCAGATGGTTCCAGAGGAGAAAGTGAGGCTGGTGACTTAGCACAGCCCCACCTCACTGAAATCCAATTAACTTGCTTTTCATGATATCATCCCCTGATGTCATGATCTTTTTCTAGAACAAAGAACAAATATCATCATCATCATCATCACCATCATCACCTCAGTAAATATGCCTCTGTAAAAGCTAATTGATATTAATCCATTAATTGATATTGAAGAGATATAACTTGTTTGAATGAAATTGAGAAATGCACTGATACGGACTCATAAGCAAGACTGCTCAAATAAACTCCATCCTTTCAAGGTTAGAATCTTTAGTAGGCAAAAATAATCAGCTGAAAATTTGTCCTGCCAATGTGAGTGGGAGTTCAAAAAGTTAACCATAGTCTATGATGCACTAGGAGACTTTGATAAAGCACTTTCAGATTTGAGAAATGTTTTACATATATTACCTCAGTTGATGTTCCCAACAGCCTAGGGGAGTAGGTATTATTATTTTTATTATTACTATTACTGTTATCTTTCTAACATCTTCAAAAGGAAGATAATTATAAGTTAATGTCTGTACTATCTTCCTCATAGGGCTGTTCTGCAAAACAAATGAGATAATACCTATGAAATTTTTCCATAAACAAAGATCATTATTACTACCATTATGACCACTTACCTTTTGTTAAATCAATAACTGCTCTCAATTTGCCTTTTGCTTTACCTGGATTTTCTGATTGTGAATATACCTAAAGCAAGGTCATATCTGCACAATAATTTCACCATCACTTCCCCGATTTCCACATCCAACAATTTTAGCTCCAGTCATATGAAACAGCAGTCACAAGGTAGCTTCTACTACAGGCAGCTGGAGAATACAAGATATCCCTGGGGATTTTGACATCCCACTGGAGGCATTTAGTCACTTCAGCACTCAAAGTAATCACTTGGAAAAGAGAGAAAAAGTAATGCCGATCATTTGCTTCTTTTATACTTTGAGGTGCGGTAATTACATTCACTAAAAGTATTGAACAAAGAATACAAAAGGGGTATGGGTCCTGGAATCCTGGGAAACTTCATTTCAATGGAAATCAGAGTTAAATTTAGCTGATGATGCAACTGAGCACATTAAAACATAATTTCATGCTTCAATATAGTAATTTAAACAATGTTTACATGACAGGTGATCCATCAATATTTGAATAGTGGACTTCCCCATGAAGTTTTGTTTGTTTGTTTGTCTGTTTGGTTTTAAACCCAATACAACGATCTGGGACCTTCAGTAAATTCTACTCCAAACTACATTTAAGAACACATTCTTAACCAGACACTTGATATATCTACTAGTCACTCATCTAATTGCTGCATTAAGGGTTAGATTGGGGGTAGGTACTATAGAACTTCCCAAAGTCAAAAGAATAAACTTTCTTTCACTTTAAATCTTCTCCTTACACACTGGTTGAACAGCTGTCTTGAAGAGATCATGAGCCTGAATCTTTGTCCTGAATGATACCTGCTCCTTGTCTCCCCAAAATTAACTTTACGTTTTAAAATTTTTTTATCTATTTTGAATACACACACACACACACACACACACACACACATTCTTTCCCAACTCATCTCTAACCAGGTCTATAGAATGAAAACTCCCTAAAGGCAACAAATGTTTCTTTTTACTTTGATTCAAGCACTTAGCAAAATCCTGGTTCATAAATTCCTGTTGATTAATAGATTGAAATTGATATTGAGACTGAGATTGAATGAGATCTATCTCATTCAGGAAGATCTGGTTTCTGATATATATGACATAACTGTGTGACAGTGAATAAGTCACTTAAGCTCTTAAAAAAACTCTCTAAGAACACAAATTTCACTTGCTGAGCAGTATCATCAAACTCTTCTGGAAAGGAAGTCTGTTACCACAGAGGAAATTTCTTACACGGATGAACTCTTTGAAACCTGCTTTAAAACCCTTCCATATTTCCTCTATAGTCTTCCAAATACTTAATCTTTTCTCTTGAGAGTTGTCACCATTTGTCCTCTTTTGGATGATCAGCAGTAGTATTTCCTGAACTGGAAAAAGGCAAAATGGACTTTGCTCAATATATTAACAGTACAGATATATATTTCATAGAAACTTTTGATTAAGCTAATTTCTTTCTTCATGTTTATGTCCTAGATGGAAATCAAATGCTAAATCCTCTTCACTGACCATATGGGATTTAGTTACTTGTTAATATTTTCATTCTCTGAGTCATGTTTTATTAGAAATGCTTGACAAAAACAATAATGAAGCCAAGAGAGGCTTTATAATTTCTCCGATCCAACTAAATGCCCTTTGAATATACATATATATATATATATATATATATAGAGAGAGAGAGAGAGAGAGAGAGAGAGAGATAAATATATACATATACATATGTATGTATGTATATATATATATATATATTCTACTTTATGATGAATGGAAATAGAATCATTTTTGTAATACCCCTTCTAGGGTTATGTGTCAGCTTAATTCACCCTGTACCATTAGTCAGGAAATGGAGTCCAAAAAAAAAGAGCACTTGAAATATTCAAGGCTTATGATTTCACTCCATGACATTATAGCATTTTTGGAATTAACAAAATCTTTGAACAATGATATAATCCTCTAACTTTATTTAAAAAAAGAAGTTGAATTGAGATAAGTTTAAGGACAGTATAAAAGCAAGACTTAGGTCCCCATTGGTGGCAGCCTGAATCCAGATCCAATTTACTCTAGAATCAGGTGTTAAATTTTCAGTGAGAAATTTATGCCTCGGAAATCAATGAATGCTACAATTCAAAATTTGGTTTATTATCTTGCTGATTGTCTAAACTTAAGAAAGTGATTTTGAATATATTAATGCAGATTAAAATTAAAGGATTAAAGGAGTATCATGCTTATTAAACAATTTTGAGCTCACTACAGGCCCCTATGTCTTTAGCTAATAGAATATGGATGAAAGGAAAATTTGAAAAGATCAACTTCAGTACATCTAAAAGAATAGACAGAGGAAAAGAAAGGTCAGGGTTTCCCCTATTTATGTTAACATCTCGACAACGTCCCTGCTACATTATTTAATATAGTCAATCACATTGTCTTCTCTTTCACAAGATGAGGTGGGGGAGGGGGATCTGAAGAATGACTTTCTTTTCATGTGACAAAATAAAGAATTTAAGAAGCTTTAGACATACATGGACCTCTTATCAAAAATATTTAACCTACTGTAAACTATTCCCTAACTCTCAGAATCACAAAATATTAGAGATCAATGAGCCCTTATGGATCATCTCATTCAACTCTATCCTTTCCCTAAGAAGGAATATTTGTTTCAAAGAAGGAAAGGAAAGGTACTCATCTTCAAAAGTCCTTGTTAAACTCCAAATATCTGCCTTAGTTGGCAGATTATTTATCAGCTACTACCAATGTTATCAGTAGCAGTTGCTAGGGTTTAGCACACCAGACAGGAGTTTGGGGAGAAAACCAAGCCATAACTAGGGAAAAGTAACTGGATCTATGTCTCAGACCACCAAAATTTAGAAGATGCTCAAAGGACACATATTCTACTAGTAGGAAAAACAACTGAATTTAACAATACTTAGTAAATATAATTCATTCAATATAGGAAACTACACATAAATAATGACCCAATAGAGCTCCTTATCAAACTAGGACTTATGTGATCCTTTTTCTAATAGTAGTGACTTGGGTCTTTTTAACCCACAAGATATAGTGAGGTCCTGGATATTAATGAATTATGTGCTATCCTGTGTACTGCTACAAAGTCTTCTACCACATCAGCTGAATTTATCTCAAAAGTTAATCTTCATGCAACCTGTCCCAATGTATAGCTTAAGTTGCTTGCACCAAAAGCGATAGATATGATGACTCTAGGGAGTATATAGGGACAGTTAGATGGTGGATAGCGTGCTAGCTCTGGAGTAAGGAAAATGAATGTTCCTAAGTTTAAATCTTTCCTTAGCTGGGCAAGTCACTTACACCAGATCTCCTCAGTTTCCTCATAAGTAAAATGAGTTGAAAAAGAAAACTATCTTTACCAAGAAAACCCCAAATGAGGTCCCGAAAAGTTGGACATGACTGAAAAAAACTGAACACTAGGTATCATAGAGGTAGACAGAAAGTGGGAAATGGGTACTGAGGGTATCTTGAGAGGGAGATAGAGATAAGGTAATGGAGACATTAGAACTGTGTCAAACCTCATTTCTGTTTCTAAGATTCTAAAGAGGTCATTGATCTGATCCCCCCCTTTTCCTTTCTGACCCCCCAACAATGAGCTGATTTCATTACCATAAGATGCCAGCAAATCAGAATTTGATGTCACAGATTTCAGACTCACTCCCTCAATTCTGACAAGTACTGGCTCTGAGTTGTCTGGAAATTTGTCAGCCTCTGACTTCAATAGCTGGAGATGCTCCCCTTAGAGAGAAAGGGACAATGCCCCTAAATCAATCTTCCCTTTCAACTCTGGAGCCTGCCATCACCAGATCCCAGCCATTGTATCCCCTTTACATGACACGAGGCAGTGTGTCCTTTCTTCCAAGCCCTGCGTGATGTATTCAAGTGTGTAAGAATGACTCACAAGTTGTGTTTAGACAAGCCCAGCTGTACGCCAGAGATAATTGTTTCAGTATAATTAAAATGAGCTATGGACTGCCAAATTAAACACCAAGCAGTGATTCTGCAAAGCCTCGTTTATCTGGCTACTTCTCTTTTACTGTGTCGAAGGAAAATGCTTACAAGCTTTAGAGCACCACTGTCTAAGTACATTAATCATCATTGCTCAGCTGCTTACCTGGGATCGTCATATCCCTAAGGGATCTTGTCTATGGTTTAAAAGAACAACTGGGGTCCTAAGGAATGATGATAAACCATTTGCTAATTTAGAATCTCAGATTTGGAAGTGATTTCAGAAATCTAGTCTCTTGATTTCAGGGAAGGGAAAGGAAAATAAGAAAAGGGAACACAATGCAAGGCAAGGGAAAGGAAAATAAGAAAAGGGAACACAATGCAAGGCAAGGGAAAGGAAATGAGGAAAGGCAAGGGTGGGCAAGGCAAGAGAAGGGAAGGCAAGGGTGGGCAAGGCAAGAGAAGGGAAGGCAAGGGTGGGCAAGGCAAGAGAAGGGAAGGCAAGAGAAGGGAAGGCAAGGGTGGGCAAGGCAAGAGAAGGGAAGGCAAGAGAAGGGAAGGCAAGGGTGGGCAAGGCAAGAGAAGGGAAGGCAAGAGAAGGCAAGGGTGGGTAAGAGTGGACAAAAGTAGGCAAGGGAAGGTAAGAGAAGACAAGAGTGGGCAAAGGTGGTCAAGATGGGTAAGGTGGGTAGTGGTGGGTAAGAGAAGGCAAGGGAAGGTAAGAAAAGGCAAAGTGAGCAAAGAAAAGGAAGGGAAGACAAGAGAAGGGAAGGGAGGGCAATGGAAGGGAAAGCAAATGAGGGTAAACAAGGGAAAGTAAGGGAGAGGTTTATGTGCCATAATTACTAGAGAAAACTGGAAATAAATGTGCATAACAGAGAAAGGAGAGAAACAGAAAGAAATATTGAGAGTAGGAATAGCTTAGAGAGATTCCAGATAAACAACAATCCCACCCTACAACCCAGAGACCATCATCCCCAGACCTATTGTTCATTTTTATATAAAAGATACCCATGGTAATTGAAATCTATTGATCTATTTCCCTAAATGTGTTCTTTCATCAGAAAGGTTTTGCCTAAATTGGAGAGATGTTTAATGAAAATACTTGTGATGTTGCCCTTCCTGGGTCAGTTTTCTTCTCTTCCTGGCTCAAAATAAAGGTGGGGGGGGGATGTCTTTAGTTGATTTTATTTCTTTCCTTTTTTTTCCCAATCATCTTTTGAAGCTTCAGTGCCACCTGCTGGTTGAGGCCTGGGATGTTTGGGAAAATCCTAGACAGGGCATTTCAGCATGACTGGTGAAGGGAAGCCCTGGAAGCACCTATTCATCTCTCACATGTCAGCTGCCCGGTCTCGGTGAAATTGCTGCTCAGCATTTTAAATTGCTAGCTCCATCTTCTCCCCAGCAAGGCCCATTTTCTGCCATTGTAAAACACTTTCTTACAATAGTGAAAGGGCCCTTTATAGAAAATGGGTGACTATTCAGAAGAGACCAAGAACACAGCTCATCCTCTCCTGGGAGGCTAGAAATGTTCCTCTCCAGGCCACTGGTAACATCTCCATGATGGCTTAGAGGGAATTGAAAAATGGCTTTATTCCAGATCATCTCCCAAAGAAGCCAGCTGCTACCCAGGTTTCTGAACACATGAGACTGGCAAAAATGTCAGCTATTTGAAGGGCTACCTTTGACTTTCAGCCCTGAAGATGGGCCAAGGGCAAAGGAAACACACTACTATGCTCTCTCACAGCCGTTCAATGAATATTTCTTAAATAAATGAGTGATAAATCAATCAAAAAGCATTCTTTAAACTCCTACTATGCGTCAGGCACATGAGGACAAAAATGAAACAACCCATCCCTTGCTCTCAAGGAATACCAAGTATGTAAATAATCCATTTTAAATCCAAAGAGGACAATTGAGGGAGGGCACTAGTAAATGAAAGATTCAATAAAGGTTTCATATAGAAGGTAGTGCTTGAGTTGAGTTTTACATGGGATTTTATATTCTCCATCATGCAAGGGGAATAAAACAAGGCTAAGGTATACCAGAGAAGCATGGTTTTGGTAATCCCTTATTGATTTGGAGTACCTAGGAAGCTAGGTTCATTGGATAGAGTGCCAGTGTTGGACTTAGGAATACTTAAATTCATTCCTGCCTCTAACACTAGCTGTATGCCTGGGCAAATCAATTATGGTTGCCTCTGTTTCTTATCTAGAAAATGGGAATAATTAGGGATTTCATTGAATATAAAATGAGCTAATATTTATAAGCAAACCTAAAAGCATCATATAATGCTAGTTATATATTATTATTATTATTATTATTTTATTAATTACTTGACTAAGAGGAACTCAGTGAGGATGTAGCTAAAGATGGGACTGGGAGCAGAGCGTAAAACGTTGGAGTTGGGGTGGGAGGGAAAAATATTGAAGCAGAAAAATCTAGGTTGTCCTGGTTCTAACTAAAAGATGACCACAACATAAGCAAAGTCATTTGTCACTTCAATAGAGAGAAGGTTATCAGAGGTAATTTCAGGGGCAATGTCCAGTAGGTCTTCATGAGCTTCCAGGGTCTAGAAGCCAGCAGGACCTGAATGCCAGAAAGAAAAGAAACCAACCTTTTCTGAGATCAAGACAGCTGACAGGGAATGAACTCAACATTAGCCTGTGAGGGGGAAAGGAGTAAATTAACAAGAAAGGAGAACTACTCTATATTGTCAGATCTAGAGAAGGATCCCAGAATTGAGAGGAAAGTGAAAAAAAGACCTGAAAGAGACTTTCAAATTCTGCAAAACTAGTGTAACAATGTGAAGTTGTATGCTTGTCACTTCCTAATCAGCATCAGTTTATACTGGATGATTCATGTACCTTCAACTGTAGAAAAACAGATGAGCCTTTAAAATGGACACACAGGCTATTCTGCAGTAGACAAGCAGGAAGGGTTGGAGCAGCAGGGATAAGGATTCCTGAAGAAGAAATGAAATAAAGACCGGGAATGCCAACACAAGAAATCCCAGTCACCCAAATGATGGTAGAAAAATATTCTTCAATGAAAGATATAGATATAGATTGAGAGATATAACTAAAACAGTGAAGTGAAGCAAGTAGAGCCAAAAGAACAATATAAAAGATAATATGGGGCAGCTAGGTGGCTCAGTGATAAAGCACCGGCCCTGGAGTCAGGAGTACCTGAGTTCAAATCTGGCCTCAGACACTTAATAACTACCTAGCTGTGTGGCCTCTGGCAAGCCACTTAACCCCACTGCCTTGAAAAATCTTTAAAAAAAGGGACTAAAAAAATTCCATTTACTAATGAACTATGGTTCAAATCTCTTTGTTACAGTACTCTCCTCATTGGTGGAGATGGACTACTTAATGTTCCAAGTCTATGGGAGTGATAGACTTGATGAGATTCTAATGTTCCAAATTCCAGAAAATATGAATTAACCATACGGTCTTCAGGGAGAAGTCCATGAAAGAAGAGAAATACTCTGAAAAGAATGTGACAAATATAATGACTGGTCTTTACTATAGAGTTCTATCCATTTTCCCATGCAACTCCCTTTTGTTGCTGTTCAGTTGTTTCAATACCAAACAACTCCTCATGAAGCTGTTTGGGGTTTTCTTGGCAAACCATTTCCTTCTTCACTTCATTTTACAAATGAGGAATTTGAGGCAAATAGGTTGAAGTTATTTGCCCAGTGTCACACAGCTAGTAAATGTTTGAGAACAGATTTAAAATGTCCTGACTCCAAATCCAGTTTTTTATCCACTTTGCCACCCAGCTGTCCATGTAAACTATCTTAAAATGACACACAAACATTTTCATTTGCCCATGTATTTCATTTAATTGGCTTCCTTGATTATGTAAAATCAAAGGGGGGTGGAATTGGGAACCAATAAAGATGAATAAAAGTCATCCCATAAACAAAAAAAAAGTTAAAGGGAAACAAACTACAAATAGGAAAGGGGAAAAAGGAAGGAGGAAGAAGAGGAAGCCAAGCCAATATAAGTGGCAGAACAGGAACTGGGAGATTTCTAATGTGTGTAGTGGGAGGGGGAAAGCAAGGGATTTTCCTGCAGTATTAAATTACTATATTTAAAGTCAAAAGGGGGCAGCTAGGTGGCACAGTGAACAGAGCACCGGCCTTGGAGTCAGGAGTCCTGGGTTCAAATCTGACCTCAGATACTTAATAATTACCTAGCCATGTGGCCTTGAGCAAGCCACTTATCCCCATTGCCTTGAAAAATCTAAGAAACAAAAAAAAAAAAAAAAAAAAGGTATTTTAGGCTACTTAGTCACAATCAGAAAACTGAGGCTCAGAGAAATCAAGTGACTAGTCCATAGTGGCAAAGCTATGATTTAAACCCAGGTTTCTGACTGTATCCAATCAGAGCATGCTCCAGCATATTACAGTCATAAGGACTGAATATAAGGTAAGAACAAACACTAAGCAACATCTAAGATTCTGACTCTTTGAATTCAACAGCTTGCTCTTTTGAAGCCTCACCAAGGAAGAGTGTGTTCCACTTGACCTGTCAGAGACATTTGCCTTTATTAATAATTAAGTATGCAGTTTGCCTGTCCTCTCCTCCTGAGGCTCAAGGTATATGTTCACTTGGATCAGGAGCATGTTGGGGGCAGTGACACCTATTGTTAAGTTACAAGCTTTTTTTATAAAAGTATTTGAAAGTCCACAGAGCAACAAAGAAGACTATTTGTGGTTGGCTGTTTTTCCACATACCATCTTTAAAAGCTGGTGATTCTGGGAACTCTTAGAAACATGATAGGCATACTCTTGAGGCAGGAGAATTAGAGTATTCCAGGTCCAGAATATTTCTCAGGTTTCATTGTACAAATAAATTTAAAGATATATATATATAGAGAGAGAGAGAAAGAGAGAGGTGTATTTTTGTACATATATTCCTATAATTCTAGAGAGATGAGAGAGCATATGTATCTCTGAACATATATGTTCATAATATACTTTCTTAGAGGTGATATCTCTCTTCCTCTCTCTATATATAATAGACATATACATATATAACTATATATTATATATAGTTCTAAGATATATAGAGATGTGTAGATATAGACATAAGGTTTAGATTTAGATTTAGATACAATATAGATAGCCTCCAAGAAAAGTATCACCCAGTTGAATTCCTGTTCACAAAAGTTGAATGACAAAAGGTTTTTACATTACCAATAATTTTCCATCTATGTCATCAAATATGGAATTTGACATTTTGTCAGTCTAGGGAATCCCCTGCATAAGAACTCTATCCACCAACAAAAATCTCTGATGACTGGAGGAGATAGGTTTTATGTTCTTGGAACCTACTCAAAGGGGTTTCCTTGCCTTCATGGTACAATGCATTTGGAGTCAAAAACCTGGGTTCAAATCCCAACTCTGCCACTTAATACTTATATAACTCTAGACAACTTATTTATCCTCTCATGACCTCATTTTTCTTGTCTTGTACCAGATCCTTTTTGTTTTGAAGTTATGATCCTATAAGTTCCTTAAACTAAGGAAACCATAACTTCATCTGTACATCCCATTCCACCCAAAAAAAAAATTAACAAAAAAATTCCAAGGGGTTTTTGAGGTAGGTAGAGGGTGGAAACCTTGTGCTCCATAGTTGGGTCACATAGTTGGGAAGTATCAAAGATAATATTTGACCACATCTTCCTAACTCTAAACCTAGTACTCTATCAATCATGCCACAAAATTTCTAAAGAAATGAGTGTGTGTGTGTATGTATATAGAGGTAATATATTAAATTATATATTTTCAGTGAAATACATTCTCAAATGCAGGGATTTTTTTGTGTGAAAATGGGCTTCATTACCTTCATTTTTATTCAAGATTTACCTGGATCTTCTTTGTCCCTAAAAGTATTTCACACTATCCACATGAGAATGTCTGGGTCTCATCACTATACATCACATCTAGAAGCATTTGAAAGTCAAATTACTTTGGAAAACCCGCTGTGATATGATCTCCTTTCTAATGAAGTATTTTACAACCCAAATTCATTGACTCCATTTGTAAAGAGACAGCTAGGTACTAGACAAGCACCTATATTTGCAGAAGGTAGTAACCATATGGTATGCCACTGATCAATCATAGCACTGATCAACCAAATATACTCCCTACCCCTAGGCACTTGTGAAAACTCATTATATTTTATTGTTATTATTATTTAGTTCAGGATTTGTGAGTTTATTTGTTTATGAAACTCTAATATTTACAGGAAGACAACTCCTTTTCCAATTCAGATTGCAATTAATAGACTTAGAGTATTGTTCAGGGCTTGACCAGTATTACACAATCAGCATTTATCATAGACTTGAACCCAGGCCTTCCTGATTACACAAGTGACTCTTTATCCTTAGGCCATGATGTTTTTATAATGAGTCACCTTTCTATCCATCTCCTCTTTGTAAACAGCATTATTCTGTTTTCCTACTTTTTCCTTAGACTTCAAAATTCTTCAAAGAGGGTTTCGTTTGCCCCTCCTTTCATTGCCTGTGGTCAGCATTCATTTTTAATGAGTACCAACTGTACACAAAGCATACAGAGCCTTGAGAAAACTCAGCATATATACTATCATCTCAACTTCAGAACTCAAACAAAGGAGCAAAGACTATAGATAACTCAATTCAACATAAATATCTATAATCCTTATTATATATATAAATATCTATAAATATCTATAATCCTTATTATGTTCACAGCACTATACTAGGCTCTGGGAATGCAATATAAAAAATGAAACAGTTCATGGACTTAATGTGCTTTTGTTCCATTGGAAAGAAGTAATGTGCACATGTTCATGTAGTAAAAAATGAGAAGGGAAAAAGCATTAGTAAAGGCGGGAAGTATATGAGGGAGGGAGGGAGGAAGTAAGGGAGGTGGGAAAGGAGGGAGGGTGGACTGAAGAAAGGGAAGGAAGGAAGGAAGGAAGGAAGGAAGGAAGGAAGGAAGGAAGGAAGGAAAATGCATTTTAAATATTTACTCTCTATCAAGCACTGAAGGTACAAATAAAAAAGCACAATGGATCTTTCATTCTAATATTTAGAAAAAAATATACATCAGTGAATGAGTAACAAGAGAATTAGGTGCCCTTTGGACTAAAATATTACAAGACTAGTGAGGGGGGCAAATAGGAAAGTTGACTGAAAGCTTCCTAGAAGAGAGGGTACCTGAACTGAACCTTGAAGAGAGACAAGAAGGTTGAGAAGCTGACTTGAGAAGAGGAGAGGGTGCATTCCAGGCATGAGATAAGCTTGTGAAAATAATGCATGGTGTCTACAAAATTGAATTGCCAAGTTTTAGAAAAATCTGGTAGTCCAGTTGACCTGCCACACAGTGTGTATGAAGGCCAAAAGCATGAGATATGACTGGAAATGTAACTGGTGTCTTACCTATGTCAAGAGCTTTGTGAGAGATAGAAATGAATCCATATAAAAGGTTTTGTAAAGTTGAAAACACTATTCAAAGGTTAACTATTATTTCAAAGATCAACAAACATTAGCTTTGCAAAAATCTTGCCAACCTTTCATTCCTTGGATCAGACTGTTAAACATGAAGAGACTAAGAATCTCAGGACCCAAGCAAGTAGCAGAAGGAGAGAAGCATTTGGGCAGTAGAACTGGGAATTGCTACTTTTAGCTCCTACTCTGCTCCCTTCTAAACTAAAATGATCATCTTATGTGACAGTTGGAAGACTGCTGTCTCCTTCATGGATCATCTGTTCAGGTCATGAGGGGCAGGTTCCTGCAAGATCATGATGTTGTCTCTTTTTGTAACTGGGAAGCTTCTATAGGATCGTGTGACCTGGAGGATTACAGTAGAATGGAGGTTTCTTAAAGGAAGGAGTTAACTCATTTTTACCCTTTCTCAATTATCTTAGACATGTCTAAGATGCTTAATAAAAGTTAGCTAATTAAAGGAAGAAAAATACTAGGCTGACAAATTTGCATTTGATCCTGGAGACAACAGGGAGCTACTTGGAGATCTTTGAGTAGGTTTGTGAAATGGTAACCTTTAGAAGATTAACATGGGAACCCTTTAGAGGATACGTTGGAGGTGGGCAGGGAGCCTGGAAGCAGGAACGTTATTTTAATGGTCAGTCAATCAACAAGCAATTATTAAGCTCCTATCACATGACAGACACCGTGCTAAGCACTGAGGACAAAGAAAAGCATTAAATAGTCCTTGCCCTTGAGACAAACAGGAGATGGATGTGAGAGATGCTGTGAGATTAAAATTGACAAGAACAACTGATTAGATACAGGGAATGAGGGAAAGAAGAGTCAAGGATGTCTCAAGTCACAAACTTGAGGGCCTGGGAAAAGGAGATGCCCTCGGGTAATAAAAATGATGAAGTTCAGAGAAAGGCTGTTTATGACAATCTAATGAACCTGATTTTGATACAGTGAGTTTTAAAAACCTATAGGGCATTCAGAAGAATGTAGCTGATGTATGGCTTGAGATTAATAAGATCAGGGACAAACCTAGATCTAGGAGTCATCTGCAAGGAGAAGATAATTTTGCATCTTGACATTTTAAAAAGTCCAAGATACATAGTTTCTGGGTAATCTAATAATTTTATAACTAAGGTAATAAGGTTAATAATAAAAGGATAGTCATCCTTAGCTATCTCTCTTAGACAAAAGACCCCTAATGGTAGTGGGGTCATATTTTTTATGCTCTTCAAAGAGGAGAGGAAGTGTTCCCAAGAGGTGGCATTAAACTCAGATTGGTTAAGACTATGAGAGGTGTAAGTTATATTAAAATGAATGTCTTAAGTTACATGACTTAAGTCACTCAAATTTTGGCTAAAGATGTCGATTTCCATATAGCATGTCTTAAAAATATGGAGAATCAACATTTTCCCAGGCCTATCTGAGCAAACACAAAGAGCAGTAATATAGTTACTAGTCAAAATTTTAAATTCCTTTTGCTGTCTTATTAGATCTTGGTCTAGGTAAATCTCTAAAAGAGATTTCTCACATCAGTTGGTTTCTGAATAAGGAAAATAGAAAAGGGGAAAATTCTTTGTCCTAAAACAATATTTAGTTATTAAATATGAGAGAAATAATAATTTCTCATAGCATAAGGGACCTAATGAGTTGTCTAAGAGATAATGTAGCCAGAGAAGAAAGGAGAACCCAGGACAAAATCCTGAGAACCTTAACCAGCATTTGAGGGGTAAAAGATGAGTGATGATCCAGAAAAGGTAACTAAAAAGGACTAGTCACAGGAGTGGGAGAATTGGGGGAGAAAGTAGTATCATAGAAGAAAGTGAGTCCTGGAGGGGATTTATAAAATGAGTCATACACATATACACATTTAATTCAAAAAAGCAAAGAAAATGAAAAAAACCAAATGAAAAAGATCACCTAATTTAAACCTTTAAAAAATATTTAGTAACCTTGGACAGAATATTTTGAACTAAGTGTTTTGGGGACAACCCAGATTATAAGAAATTTTTTAAATGGGTAGGTAGTGAAGCAGTGGAGATAGTAAGGGTAAATGATTCCCCTAGGATTTGACAATGAGAGAAGAGAGATATAGGAAAAATAGCTTGAGGGGATAGCATGATTAAGTAAAAGCTTTTGGGTTTGGGTTTGGAGATAAGATAGATCTACATTATATAAATCATGTAGCCATTGGACAGATAGGGGAATAAAATGAGGGATTGAGATTAAGTGGACAATTGGACAAACTGATAGAAGAGAGGGTAGACAATGAGATTAAGGGCACTGGTCTAGATTTGGCAAAGGAAGGGTCACCCTTCCCTTAGAGATGAGAATAAGGGAAAAGGGTAAAGACATAAAAAGATTTTTGAAGGCTGAATGAATGAATTACCCCCCAAAAATGACTTTTATTTTCTCACTAAATCAGGAAGAGGGGAACTCTGCTAAAGAAATGTTGAGTATAAGAGGCATTGAAGGCTTCTAGAGGGAAAAAAGTGTCTAATACGAAATCAATCAAGGAAAAATAAGATTATCATTGTGCAACAGTGAGAACACAATGAAATATTAGATAACATGAATTTATAATGTATGTATATAGATATCATAATGGCATGACCTCCATTCATCTATTCAGGAGAAAGAATGAAAAAGGTTGTTGATAGGGATGATCCAAGATTGAAGAGTAGTAGTTCATGAATGTCAACAAAATCGATGGTCAAAGGAATCACAGATGAAGAATAAAGTATAGTTTACCTGGTCAACTATTGGGTAAAGAATATGAAGAGAGAAAAATTAAGGAAAAGTAAGAAAAAATAGACTAGAAGAACTGGAGGGACAAGAATATGAAGAGAGAAAAATTAAGGGAAAGTAGGTATAATAGACTAGAAAAAACTGTAGGGACAAGAAGGTTTTACAAGGTTAAAGAAAAAAATAGTTTGTACCATAACCAGTCAAGGATTTACTTAGACAACCCTTCAAGTCAACCCCAATATCTATATTTCCACTTCATGAAGAAATTGAAGTCATGGAATCTTACAACTTAGAGGTTATTTAGTTAAATCCCATCTTATAAAAATAATCTTTTCTGAAATATCTTTAGCAGACACCAGAGGTTGACTGGAACCATTCCAATAACAGAGAACTTATTACTTCTATATTCAGCTTATGCCATTGTTGAATGATTCTGCTTGTTGGAAAGTTCTTAATATTTAAAGAAATGTTCATCCCTATTATAGTCATTCAATAATTTGCTCCCAGTCCATTTTCCATATAATACCTCTCCAAAATTGCAAAGGTACTTTTGCATGCATTATTGCCTTAGTCTTATCTTTTTGATGACAATTTCCTTCACTTGTTTGTCACATGAAATAATTTCTAGACAACTTCTCCGCACTAGATATACTCCTCATGCTATATTCCGTCTTCTTAATATCCCTCTTAGATTATAGGATCCAAAATCAAAGATGACACTCCAGATGTGGTTTCCATATGCTCAAAATACAATGAGTCTATTATTCTACTTATTCTGAAAAATATATTTAATAGAGAAACTTAAGAATAATTGTATTTTCTCAGAAATTATTGGATGCCTTTGATTTATACTAGCTTGTAATCAATTAAAATTCCTTTTTCCATTGATTACTATTAAACCAGTAGTCTCCCATCCTACATCTGTTAGGGTGGAGAGAGAATCTAAGTGGAAAGCTTTACATTTATCTCTCTTAATATCATCTTTTTAATTTGATCCCATCATTCTAGTCTCTTAATATCATTTTGCATTTTGAATCTGTAAACCATTGGGCTAACTACCTCTACCAATTTCATGCCACACAAATTGCATTAACCTGTTTTCAATGCCTTCATCCAAGTTGATAGAAATATTGAATAAGACAGATATGCGGACAAGAACTTCTGTTATGGCATGAAAAGACCTCCTATTATTGACCTTCTAGGCATTAGTTAACATTTTAATCCAGCCAACTGTGAACCTATCTAACCATTCTATTATCCAACCCACATTTTAGTGCATTCTGAACAAAGATATCTTCAGAGATTTGATCAAGTGACTTATTGTAATCAATATTCATCTGATTCCATGATCAACTAATCACCATGTCAAAAAAAGCTTCCTATAAATAACCCAATCTTATAATGAGTTCCATAGAGGACAGTGGCTTAATCATTGACCAGCGGACTGACTTAAAGGGCACGTATCCAGTGCAATTTCTGCCTATAGCATTATCGTGCCTTAATTTTCACTTTCTGTATTAAACCCTTAATCTTCAGGAACCATTTTTTCCCAAGCTCTTACTCTCACTTATCTCAGGAATAAGGAAGACACATACCTCTTGCCCTGGCTCCTGTCTCCTCTCTGAAGACTTTCTACATAAGAGAGATAAACCACATATTCAGACTGGAAGCAGATTTAGTAGCATCTATACCAGGACAAGACATTAGTTGTATATTCTTGCTGGCAAAAATGGATAGTGTGATAAATACATTTCTTTTCTTGGATCAAGCATATATTCTGTGAATTTGTAATAAATTCTGGTTGACTTATTGTTCTATGTGGAAGACCAGAGCAAAGAGGGCAATAAAGGAGTGGACCAGAATAGAGAAGGAACTCACCTCTCATCAATGTTTAGAATACACTTACGGAGTACTGAACTAAAAGTCAGGAAGATCTGAATTCAAATCCTGTCTCGGATACTTATGTGCCTCAATTTCCTTCTCTGTAAAATGAGGATACGAATAGTACCTCCTTCCCATAAAAGTTGTTGTGAGGAACAAATGATATAATGTTTGTAAAATGCTTTGAAAATCTTAAAACATTATATATATATATATATGCTTAATTATTGTGGCTACTGCCATTCTTATTATCCCCAGCTTCCATCAAAGCTAAGTTCAAGCAACACCTCATCTTCTTATAGCCTTTCTGATCCCCCTCATGTTAGTGCCATTGTTGAAAAACTGCCTTGCCAGTCAGTCAACAAACATTTCTATATGTCAGTAACTATGCTAAGTGTAATCAATTATTTTATATATGTTTAATATAATTATTTGAACTGCTATTTCCTTGGATAAAGTGTAAACTCCTTGAGGTCACAAACTCATTTTTGTCCTTGTTTACCCTGACATCTAGCATAATGCCTAGCAGACAATAGATATTTTATAAATAAATGATTGATTTCCTTATAGTCCTTAAATTTGTCATATAGATCAGATAATTGATTTAATATGGAATGAACAGGTAACAAATACATTTAAATGTATGTTTCCACTTTGGTAATCTGGTAATGTCTTTCAGCTCCTTCTCAGAATAATGGGCAGTTGGGTGATGCAGGGGATAGAGCACTAGCCCTGGAGTCAGTAGGACCTGAGTTCAAAACTGGCCTCAGACTTTTGACACTTATTGAGTGGCTTTGGGAAAATCACTTAACTCTGATTGTGGGACATCCAGGTCCATCTCAAATCATTCTCATTTATACCTGGTCATTGGATTCAGATGGCTCTGGAGAAGAAAGTGAGATTTATGACTTGGTACAGCAACCCCCCCAATCAAATTTAATTCATATGCAAGTCATGGTATCATATCTCTAACGTCTTGATCTTCTTCAAAAATGAAGGACAAATATCATCATCTCAAAATAATAAAATACAGAGGAAATTGAACATTTTGAACTATAGTTCTCAAAATAAAAAAAAAAAAAAAAGAATCATGGTCCCCACTTAAGTAGCCCTCTTATGACATCAAAGGACCTGGCAAACTGTCTAATCTAAGGGATACTTCTACATCTACCAGAACTATCAGAGAATTACCCAAGAAAAGATAAGTTAGTTCATTCAGTGAATAAGTGAATGACTGTCTCCTTTAGTGTTAGTTTGTGTCCCAGAATGAGGAAATGAGACCAGGAATAAACAACAGATCTATAAGTATTAGAACCTGCAGTGACTCCATCACAAGCTAAATGGCAATTGATTTCTATCTATTTCTGTCTTAAACTGTCAATAAACTTCAGGCATAAGTCACTTGCTAGATCACTTCCTGAACTTTGATATGCAGGATCTCAAAATTCTTTAGCACAGTCTTCTGGAATAGGGAAATCTTAATTGTTATGAAATGCTGAAGTAAAACCAGAAATGGAACTCTGAGATGTGACTACCATCAAGACATCAGGACTTCATAATTTCAAATATGTTGGGCTATGGAAAATTTGGGGTACTGCTTTTCAGAATTTTGATATGCAGCTTATTTTGTTTCTTTTTTATCTTTAAACAAACCAGCAGTTTAGAATCCCCATACCAAAAAAAATGCAAATGATTAAATTTTAATTCCTCCTGAGAAGAGAAAAGAGGAATGACAAAAAATCCTACTTTTAACTATGCATATATATTGTGACTAAATTATCTTAAAATTATTCTTCTTAGTAAAGACCATTTTTATTATCTTTGGTATAAGTGAAATGATAATAATAAAAATAATAACGATGATGGCAATAATTAGAATGTATATGGTGTTTTAAGATATGCAAAGTACTTTATAAATATTACTTTATTTTCACAACAATCCTGGAAAACAGGATTTTTTTACATTGTATAGAGGAGGAAATTGAGGCTGGGAAAGGTTAAGTGACTTGCCCAAGGGTCACACAGCTAGTAATTATATATTTTATTTCCCTGATTTCAGATCCAGCACTCTTTTTACTGCATCATCTAATTGTCATCTGCTTACTAGCTTAAAGGGGATATTAATTAGCACTTTAAATTATTTTAAGTTACTTTGAATTATTTTGGTTACTACAGGTTTTTTTGAAGTTTGTTACTATCCTGTTGGAAATACCATGATAATTTCTAAAAGGAATTGTCATTGAGGATTTATGGAGAGGATTAGAGCTCTGATAGGCCTATTTGTTGATCTAAATTAGATATTTTCATCAACATCAAATCTAAATTATCTATTTCTTGTAGGTTTCTATCAAGAACTAAATTTTCTTCTAGGAGGAATTTTCAGCTACATGTTCATAGTCAACATGTCTTATACTGAAAAATGAAAAACAAAAATTGAACTGGACCTCCCATTGACTTGATATTTATTTGAGCATTTTACAAATTACTCAAGAGAAAACATAATACTAAGCAGAAGAAATCCACAGGAAGACATCTCAAGAAGGCATCAGAGCACAAGTGTGGGTCATTGCCTCAGTCACGTGAACAGGAGCTTTTACATGACTCAAATTCTCAAATGAGGGTCAGTACTTTCTGTGGACAGCTATGTGGAGGTGATTTAAGTTCAACTATGGAGTTTATACAAATAGCAGAATGGAAATTTGGGAATTAGGGATCTTTGACCTAGAGAGATAATGACTAGAAAGAAATAACTGACAACCACAATAATTATAAGATATAGTGATAATAGTAGTGGGGGCCCCACATATGTAGTGAGACTCCCCTGTAGCAAGGAGAGAATTTTAGCTGTGTTCTTCATACCAGAAGGAGCCCTTTATTTAAATTTCAGAGGGCAGAAAAGGGGGACTCTGAGGAAAGCAGAATAGATAGATATCTCTTAACTCTTCTCTTCACAGAAATCTCCAAAGGAAACTTTTATTTTTACCAGGAGGAGAAATAAGATGTTGGGGCCAAAGGTCACTCTTCTCTACTCAGAGAAAGTAGATACCAGGCTATATCTATCTATTCCCTTAAATACTGTTCAGGTTCCATCTAATTTTTGAACACTGTCATTTGAGGGAAGGATACCTAAGCTCTACATCCAAGGCCTGACTCACCTTATTAGTGGCCACTAACACAATTCCACAATGAACACTCATATAGTGAATAGCAAAGAAGTCCATTTTATTCTCACAACAACTCACATCATAACAAGACAGAGCTCAGAAAAGGTATTTAGGAAAGCATATACCAATATCACTATTACCATATATCAATACAGAATGAGTGAGCTCTCCCATTGAGAATGAGGTTACTTAGTTCAAGCCAGAGAGAATGAGAATATTCCCCAAGCTCTCTCTAGAGTAGCAAGCTGGGAATGGGAACATGATAGAGACTGCCAGTTCCTCTTATATCTTCCCTGAGACTTTTCCTTCAAAAACCTGAAGTGGGCTTGGCCTCTTTAATCTTTTTTTTTCCTTGAAGCAGGAAGCCTGGAGTTCTTGAAATCACTTAATACTTTAAGAAGTCTTGAGTTTCCACAGAGGAAATTCAAAAGGGACTGGTGAAGACTGGAGCTTTTTGATCTCTTAACAACTCTGTTCTGCCCCGACCCACGGAAGTACTTTCATCTCCACAAATAAGAAGAGAGACCCATACCATTGGGCTTTCCGTCACAAATAATAAAAAGGGGTCACAAAAAATAAAAACATCACATTTGTACAGTGCTTTGAGGTTTGTAAAATACTATTATCACCATTTTATATATCAAAAGTCAAACTCCACAGCTCATCCAGAAAGTGGCCATCCAGGTTTTGCTTAAAGACATCACAATGAAGAGAAACCCCCTACCTCCACGTTCCTCTCTTGTACTGCTCCAATTGTTAGGAAATTTATCCTTCCATCTAGCCTAAATGTTTCCTTTGGAATTTTTTCCTATTTGTCTTCTGGAGAGATACCCAAATATCAAATTTCATCCAATTTCCATATTCTACTCTCACAAATAATTGACAAAAACTATCATGTCTGGTGCAGCTAGGTGGTGCAGTGGATAGAGCACTGGCCCTGGAGTTAGGAGTACCTGAGTTCAAATTGACCTCAGACACTTAATAATTGCCTAGCTGTGTGACCTTGGACAAGCCACTTAACCCCATTGCCTTACAAAAAAAAAATCTATCATGTCCTTCCTTATCCTTCTAATGAACAATCTCTTTCCAATCAACTGATCCTCATTTCATCCCTGAAAATTTGTAATTCTATTACTAGGTGCCCTTAAGTCTAACCTTTTATGAAACTTTGACCTATAGAGGTATTGTGATTCTGATCATCATTTACCATATTCAAGAATATGGATTCCCTTCTTAAAGTGTGAAAGATTCTCTTATTTATGTAGTAAAAAGTGAACTTCTGAAATATTTTTATTAAGAATTTTTACAATGTTCTTCTCCATACCAGGAAGAGTACTTCATTTAGATTTAGGGGCAGAAAAGGAGGAAAAGAAGTACACTTCTAATCCTGGATCTTCTTCTAATTAACTGAGTTACCCTAGACAAGTGAATTTACCCATCTGAAGGTCAGTTCGCTCTTCTATAAGTAGTGACATAGCCATCCTAATTTAAGGAAGAGTTGTGAATAAAATGAGATCATATATGTGAGAAAGGAGCCCAACTATGAATGCAAGAAGCCTCACAGATATTCCCTTTCCTATCTGATGGCACCAAACCAAGAGCCGATGTGTAGTTTACCCCACATTTAATGAACAAATGCTCAACAGGAAAATAAACAAATACGTATCTGTCATGATGCCTAATAAAATTCACAATGGGCCCTGGCACTCTTGAATTAATGATCATCAGTGAGCGGCATGACATTAGAAAAGCGAAAGGCATTTGGTACAAAAGCAGCCGGAGAGAGAGAGGTATTAAATCAAATCAGAGTACCATGAAAAGGCAAAGTAGATGTGGAAAGGATAATTTCTCAAAAAGTAACTTTCAGACTCAGAGAATGGATTGATGGCACTATCCGTTCTTTATAGGAAAGTTCTCAACGATGAATTTCCTTGTCATCATGATCTAATATCGGTTACTCACTATTACTCTCATTCGTCATGTTCCACATTCTCACCAGCCTATAAACAATAACAAGGATTTCTTCAGTCATATTTCACCGAATTTCAGGGGAGGGTGTAGATTTTGTGTACAAGTGTAAACTAAATCATCCTGAATCCATTCAAGCTCATAAAACCTATGACCTACCAGGATTTGGAATCACAGATTTCCAAAGATAGTTTTATAGTCAAAAGTTGACAACTGCAATTCACAATTGCCCTGTATAACTTATCTAACTTTTTAATTAAAATTAAATTATGACAGTAATTGAATTATATACAATTATTATTAATATCAGGTCACCAAAAAAAATTTACTCTAAAGACTTAAGTCTTATTCCCCATTTTTGTCCCTGCCAGTTTTGCTATTCTCCCAGGCCATAAAACTTGGAACTGTCATTGACTTTTTCTCATCTTTTCAATCCAATCTTATTATTAGGATCTACTAATTATTCCCTCAAAATGTCTCTCAGATTGGCTATGCCTACTGCTGTCATGATAACATAGGTCATTATTATCTGAGTTCATCTCTCTAACCACAAGGACAAGCACATATCTCCCTCTGCCAAGAGTAAAAGAAAGTGCTTCCCCCCTCCAGAACCACTGCTTCCTGGACCAATAGTAAAGGGGAGATAGTCTCTGGAATCTAGAAACTCTCATTTGGGTCAGTTAAGCACAAGTATGTGCAACTTTCCACGTGCTTTTGGTTTGTGACAACAATGTACCCCTTCATCAAGAAATCCCACCCCCCTGCCCCAATTCCATCTCTTAGAATCTCTTTCAGAAGAAAGTTAGGAAAGGGGAAAAAATAGAAAGCAATCTCTTAGTTTCCTTTTATAGGTCATTTCAAGGGAGTGATTTTTACCTTAAAAGTCTGTTTTTCCAAGAGTTGCAGTCAAATAAATCATCTTTGAGGAAATCCCCATAAGTAGAATCTATTCTCCAGGAGAAGTCAAGAAATATGTCATACCTTTCATGGGGATCTGCAAGCAAAAGTCCCACCTGCCTTAAGTTTATCCAGCTAATCTTCCCTTGATCTGCCACATACATTTATCCACCAGTCACCTTAGTCAGTGAACCATTTCTGCAAACACTACAGAATTCCTCTCCTAGCTTCCACATATAATGCCAACCACCTTCCCATTCTGTCTTCCAAATAAAAATATTTATATTCCAAGTATTCAACATTCATTTTACAAACAAAGCAGTTTTTAAACGCACTACTTCATTTTAATTGAATTTGATTGACCTATTTTTAATACCCGAAGTAGCATTAAACTTCCTATTCAAGAAAGAAGAAAAAGAAGCAAAAACATATACACATTATCCCTACAATTATTTTTTCCTTGGTTAATATCATATCTAAAAGTATCATCAAGGTATAATAAGAAGATTAAGGGTGCCCAGGGACAGTCTGGTTCAATCATTTTATTTTAGAATTGAGAAAACTGATGCTCTAGATAATGAATCAACTATGATTTACCCAAAGTCACAAGGATCAGATGAAGGATTGAACCCAGGTCTTCTGAATACACACACACACACACACACACACACACACACACACACACAAACACCAATTTTTTTAGTGAGAAAGAATGAGTAGTACAAGATAAGAAGGGAAGGATGATTTTCGATGTGAACTGCATATTTCCTCACATTATCTTTCTCCAAAAACATAACCCTCTTACTAACTTGTATGATTCCATGAAGGATAGCACCATTCATTACTTGGATTCTTAACCTCCTCTTTATCCTTGATCCCTCACTCAACTGAAACTGTTCCCTCAAGAATTACCAATGATCTACTTGCCAGAACTGATAACTTTTTTCTCAATCCTCAAAACTTCTTGACTGCTCTACATTTGAATTGTACATCAACCTGTCTTCCTATCTACTCACCCTTCTGTGAGATGATAAAAAACAATTTAAGTGTGGCATCTAAAAAAATTCTATCTACACACAATAACTTCAGAAATTTAGAACCAATTTTTAAAACATCCTCAATTAATTATTGAGTTGCTTTTGAAACAATTTGTTAAAATATTAAAATATAACACCTTCCAAGTGTTTGCAAGAATAATTGATTGACATCAGAGAATATGGAAACTTACTATCCAGATATCAAAAAAAAAAAACTTTTGCCTAATTGAAGGCTGGAATTAAAGGCAAGTATCACCATTTAATAAGGACAGAGAATTATTCACTGTTTCTATTTGAATCTATGTATCTTGCTGAAATGTTTTATACAACTGTGACAGCCTTTAAAATCAACTCTTGAAATAAACTAAACTTAGAGCCAGACTCTCAAATTACCATCTCACAAAATATTAATCCAAGATTTAAAAAAATAATGATGCCTTTTCAATTACGCTGCTGTCATTATTATTATTATTATTATTTAATTAATATTTTAATATAATTTAATTGATATTTTAGTGATAGCAATATGATGAAAAGGCTTCATTGTTTAAATATATTATTTAAGCTATTATGGCATTTAAATGAAAGAAAATAGATTTTATTATTAATAAAATATTCTGAAAATGTTTTCTATCATTCTTTTTCATTTCTATTTTGTATAAGTTTAATAATGTACATAATTATTAGTACAATGGTACATTATCTAATTTATAAATAAATAAATATGTATGTATGCTTCATTCTGTGTACTCAAAAACTTTTCACTGATAGAATGTTTGATCAAAAAAAAAAGATGGAAATCTCCTGCACTAATAATCATAGCTCAGGCGGCTAGGTGGTGCAGTGGATAGAGCACCAACCTTGGAGTTAGGAGTCCCTGAGTTCAAATCTGGACTCAGACACTTAATAATTACCTAGTTGTGTGGCCTGGGGCAAGCCACTTAACCCCATTTGCCTTGCAAAAAAATAATTTGTTGATGCTCTCTTTTTTTGTGGTCACAGATAGAGGAGTAGGTATAACAGTCATATGGCAAAAGGTTGAAAAGAAAATTGAATATGAGGGAACAAGGGCAGGCAATATAGTAATTTTTTCTAAGAAGTTTATCAGTGAAGGTCAAAGGAAGATGAGACAACAGCTTGATTCAATCACATCTGACTCTTTAGATTCCATTTGTTTTTTGTTTTTGCTGTTGCTGTTGTTTTTTGCAAAAATACTGGAGTAGTTTGTCATTTTCTCCTCCAATTCATTTTAAAGAAGGAACTGCCACAAGCAAAGTTAAGTGACTTGCCCAGGGTCACACAGCTAGCTTGTTTCAAGTCTTTCTGTCTCCAGACCCAGTGCTCTACTCACTATGCCACCTTGCTGCCTTATTTGATGGACCTGAACAACTAAGGGAAATTTTAAGGATTTGAGAGATTTGAGTATGTTTGTATGCAAATGGAAAGAAAGAGGTAGTATGGAAAAGACTAAAGATGAATAAAAGAGACTCGGAGCAAGATTCTGAAGGAAGTTAGAGAAAATGGGATGAAGAGCACAAGAGGTCACCCTTATTGAAGAGTTCAGAAGCTTTCTGTGAAAACTGGTACTGAGGGGGACAATGATTTTTGACCAATAGAATTGGAGCCTCAAGTCAATGGCCTTAACTATTTTCAGCAATATAAGCTACTGGGTGCTTCTCCTCTTGTGTAACTATGGAAGATAGGGGATATATGCTGGTTCAGCTAGGGACAAATAGGAACAAAATCACAGATTTTTCATGATTAGAAGATACTTCTAGGTCAACTCTAACCATAGAAACCTGAAAAGGTATATCCAGAAATTTCTGCTCAAGACCTAAAATAAATGGAAATCCATCACTTTCTTATTACTTTTGGACAGTTCTAAAGTATTAGGAAGCTTTTTCTTATGGAAGGTGGTGTCCCTTTCTTACTGGGAACATTTTTATTTTGCAAAAGGGGCAAGCCAGGAATGATAACACTTACCTGTAATTCCTGCTTCTTTGAAGGCTGAAGTCAGAGGATCACTTGAACTCAGGAGTTCTATATTGCAGTAGGGCTAAACTGATTGGATTTTTTTAATTTGTTTTTTTTTTTATTTTAAGGCAATGGAGTTGAGTGATTTTCTCAAGGTCATACAACTAAGCAATTATGAAGTGTCTGAGGCTGCATTTGAACTCAGGTCCTCCTGACTCCAGGGCCAATGCTCTATTCACTGCACCACCTAGCTGCCCCCATTGTTTGGATTTCTAAAAGGAGTAACATGATAATATGGTAAGCCCCTGGAGGAGAGGATCATCAATTTGCCTAAGGAGGATCAAACTGCTCCAGGTCAGAAACAGAGCAGGTCAAAAATTTTCATGCCAATCAGTAGTGGGATTAGGCCTATGAATAAGTGATGCACTTCCAGACTGGGTGAGATAGGGAGATTCAGAAAAAAAAAACGTTAAGTGAGGATAAAAAAGACATGTATGGAAAACACTAAGAAAGTCTCTCAGTTCTTGAGCAGAAAAGCAGATAGCTCTAAAAGGACCAAAAATAAAGTAGCCTCGCAAAGGAAAAGAGCTTTAATGAAGGCCAATGTGTTATTGTTTTCCAGCAGCTCATTGGGTAGATTTTTAAGCTGATAGCTAGGAAATCCTAATAATGAGAACATTTTAATGACTCTTTATGTTGACTCTTTTTTGGTTTTTTTGGGTTTTGTGGGTTTTTTTGGCAAGGCAATGGGGTTAAGTGGCTTGTCCAAGGCCACACAGGTAGGTCATTATTAAGTGTCTGAGGCCAGATTTGAACTCAGGGACTCCTGACTCCAGGGCCGGTGCTCTATCCACTGCGCCACCTAGCCACCCTGACTCTCTTTGTTTTGTGTGATAAGAATGTGACTTTTGGTTTCTTACCCTAAGATAATGGTAAGTCACTCTACACAAGGAAAGCCCTTCTTTGATATCAGTCAACAACTGAAAAAAAAAAGTCAAATCAAGAGCTAGTGCCAGTAAATTGAGACAGTAAAGTATTTCATTATTTCTTTACTCATCCCCAGGACTAAATTCAGCAATAACAGCTGTAAGGGATCTCCCCTATCATGGAAAAATCCCAAACATGATTCACTTTACTTCTAACTCTCCCATCCCTTCCCTCTCATCGTCTGCCTTACCAAATTTCCTCACTTCACTCCTGATTGGTGACTGCTTCTCTCAGACCACTATTTGAAGAAAAATCCCACCAAATCTTCACTACCAACCTTCCTCCTCACCAGCTGACTCCCCCCATTCTGATATCCCCTCTGCCAAGAACCATGGACAGAACCTGTAGCATCCAATGAATTGAATCAACTTTGTTATCATGCCTTGATCATGTATTAGTCAAATTGCCTAAGACCTAAAATCTCAATAACTTTCTTTTCCAAAGTGTCACTCCCAGACCACAGCTTCCTTTTGTATTTTGTCCTCTCGATTAGAATGCAAAGTCTTTAAAGGCAGAAACTGACTTAGTTTTTACTGTTTGTTTCTCCAGAACAATGTTTGGCAATGGAAGTACTGAATGCTCAGAGGCAGCCAGGTGATCAAGTGGGTAAAGTACCCATTTCAGACACTTTATAGTTGGATGACCCTGGCAAGTCACTTAAGCTCCATTTCTTCATCTCTAAAACGGGGCCAACCTCAAAGTTATTGTGAGGTTCAAATGAAATAATATTTATAAAAGTGCTTGGAACATAGTGTCTATTGATGTTAGCCCTCATTATTAAATGCTTATTCATCCATTCACTTGAGAAAGGAGAAAAGTAGCTGCTTAGATATGAGTCCAAAGTCAGCTGAGCAAAGGAAGACAGAGTTTTTATAGCTGATTCTTGGAGTTGATCTAACCGGGAGAAATCCATGTTATTCAAAAGAGCTAACTGGGGGAGCAAAGACCGCTAGCATATTTGAAGAATTGATTGGTAAAAGAAAGCGCTCCCTTTTACCATCACCAATAGTTTAAAAGATTGAAATCCCTCAGATTTGTCTGCCTTTCTCTTAATAACCAAGTAAGGCTTGATGGGAGGGAAACTCTCAGAGCTCAGTGAAGATTCTGAAACCTTTTTATAGCCCTAAATAGATCTACAGATTCCAGACATAGGACAACTGTTTTACTGAGAAAACTATGTCTGTTTCAAAGTCCACTTAAGATGGCAAACATGAAAAGCTCTAAGAGACCCTAGGTTTGGAATCTCTCATTTCACTGGAAGAATGGACTGGAAATAACAGGCAGCTAAAAAAATAATTCTTTCCAACCAAAAATCAGAGAGAACTAGAAAAGAAACAGCCTGCCTAGCAGGTGATGAATAATGCAAACTGTTTGCTAATAAGGTCAAGGGCATAAGGTCTCTACCTCAGAATTCCGAGTTGCCCCAGAACAAAGAGATAATATATTCACAAAATGCTTAGCACAGGATCTGGCACTTAGTCACACTGCAAAAGCTTATTCCCTTCCTTTACCCAGGACTTTTATTATTCGTATGCTTTCCACCTAGGTTTCTGCAAACGTGTGACCATTCTTCCTTTACTTACACTGTGCATTAGTGGAATGATATTATTCAAATCTCCAGAGCATGGTCTACTATCCACTAACCCGGGTCAGCATGCCATCATGATATTCACAAGTGATAGCACATTTTGACATAATTTTCCATAAACCTTCATGACTGACAGTATCAAAGGCTTCGGTCAGCTCTACAAACATTGTACACAGATCTCTTTTCTGCTACTGGCATTTTTCCTGGAGTTGTCAGGCAGTGAACACCATATCTGAAGCCACACTGGCTCTCAGCAAGGTGACCATCTTCCAGGTGAAAGATCAGCCTTTTGAGAAGGAGTCTGGCAAGAATCTTATCAGCAATGACGTTAAGAGAAACACCCTTGTGGTTGTTAAAGGACAATCTATTTCCCTTACCTTTATATAGATGAATGATGGAGAACTCATTGAATTCTTGGAGGGAATAACCTCTTCATGCCTTATAACCTGGAAAAGTTCAGTCAACTTTTGGATGATCAATGGACCCCCTACCTTATGGATCCCAGCTGGAATGGAATCAGTATCAGGTGCTTTGCCACTTGAAAGGAGTCTAATGGAATTCAAAATATCTTCTTTCATTGTAACTTCAGCTAGGGACAGATTGACTTCAATTTGAGATAAATGGTCAATGGTTTCTGGATTGATTGATGATAGCCTGTTAAGAACATTATTGAAGTATTCAACCCATCTAATTAAGATCATGTCCCTATTGTTAATCAATGTGGTTCCATCAACACTATTTGAGATGCATCATAAATAGCCTTCAGGATATCATAAAAACATTTTGGATTATTACTGTCTGCATAAAACTGAATTTTATCTGCTTTCTTACTGAGTCAAGAGTCCTGCATCTTTTTAAGCCTCACTTGTACTTTACTTTTGATGGGATTAAATGCTGCTATCTTAGAAATGAATAAACTATCCTGCTGGTAAACCTTGTAGTGGTCTCATTTTTCTTTTAGCAACTTCTGTATTGCCCCATCATTCTCAACAAACCAGTCTTGATACTTGCAAGGGTTCTGATCCAGATGAGAAATGCAGTGCCATACACCAAATCTCTGAAAGTTGCCCACTCTATTTCTGCTCCACTATTGCCAGCTGTGTGTTAGCACATTCCCTCCAAGTTAGCTACAAACTGTTCCAGCTCAGAGAGATGCTCTAATCTCTTGACATCAGTAGTCAGTTTGTCTTGGGTTCACCATTTTGGTTGAATGTGAATATTTAGCTTGGAGAGGATGAGTCTGTTATCCATCCAGCTCTTTGCATCACATATTGCTTTTGTCATTCTCATATCCTGTGTGTCTCTTCTCCTTATAATCACATAGTTGATTAGATGCCAATGTTTACCATAAGGGTGCACCCAGGAATTTTTATTGCATTTAGATAAATGGAAGACAGTGCTTGTGATGAGAAGGTCATGAGATGCACAAATCTTTAGTAGTAGAAGACCATTGCTGTTTCTGTTTCCAACTCCATTTCTCCCAAGGACTCCCTGTTATTGCTGGTAGTCTAAGTCTACTCTAGCATTAAAATCACCCAAAATTATAAGCTTGTCCTCTTTTGGTACATTGATGAAAAGGGCCTCCAGGTCTTCATAAAATTTTTCTTTGGGTTCATTGGGGTTCATCATGGTGGGAGCATAGGCAATGATGATGGTGGTAATTTCATTTTCATGAGCCTGTCATTCTCGTAAGCATTCAAGCTTGTTGACTAGATTAGTTTTAATGGCAAAACTTATCCCAGCTTCGGGGAACTCCCCTTCACTATGACCACTCCAGAAAAATGTTTATCCAGCTCAGATTTCAGTAAACTGGCCTTCACTTGCCAGCCTTGTTTCACTCAGGCTTACTATTTGGATGTGAGACCTACTGAGTTCTCTTGCATCAGGAATTATTCATCTTTCAGATGTACTAGATCTTGTGTTGTCTATGAGTGTGCGCACATTCCATGCTAAGATGGTAGGAATCTTCTTTGAAGAAGTTTTTGTAGATTTTTTTGAGCTTTGACTGCAGGGTGGGATCCCCAACTGCTGTGGTAATCAGGGCAGAATTGGGTAAGTGGACAATTTTTAGGACATCTTTTCTGGACCCTTCATCATATCAGAGAGTGAGTGAGCAGTATGATCCTAAAAAGGACTGCTCAGTCACCCAGGGGGCTGTCAAATCCCTTTGCTGTTTTCAGTGGGGAAATGACCCTATGGCCTGGGCCACCTATGTTCAGGGTTTTGACTTCAACTCCTACTGTATCCACACCTACTGCTTTGTCACTTGCCTATCACCAATAGGACTTTGAGAGAGGAATGATAAAGTCGTATGAGTGATGATTTGTGATTCATGCTTAAATTGGATTTAAGTAGAGTTGCACAAAGTCATTGACTTCACTCTCTCCTCCAAAGTCATCGTGATCCTGGGGTAAGACAGAGTCAAGAAAACTGGTGATGGTTCTAGATACGGTAGATGACCTTGACATCTTCAATATCTAACCAAGATCCTGAGAAGAAAATAAAAAGATAACTGAATGGGATACCCAAAAGAAGGTTCTTTTAGGAAGGAGACAACCTGAGTATACTTGTAAATAGATGGAAAGGATCCAGTGGAAAGCTAAAGGAGAGATTGAAGATACATAGAAAAAAATATGAGTAAATTTGTGAAAACAGATGCTTGAAAATAAAGAATGCTGACAGCCAGATGTGACAGTGCATTATGATTTTTGTAAGTTGTAGTCTCATAAAGGATTATGAAAGATCCAGTCATTGTCTGTCTGGAGAACTAAAATATTTAAAAGGTAAGTCCATTAATATATTTGTGTAATCCAGAGGAAGATAAATTAGTCTCTAAGCTTGCTGTCTTTTTTTTTTTAATTTTTGCAAGGCAATGGGGTTAAGTGGCTTGCCCAAGGCCACACAGCTAGGTAATTATTAAGTGTCTGAGACCGGATTTGAACCCAGGTACTCCTGACTACTAGGCCAGTGCTCTATCCACTGTGCCACCTAGCCGCCCCTAGTTTGCTGTCTTTTTAAAGTCTTCTAAAACAAGCATAAATTTTCAGATTTCCAATCAATTTCTTCAAAACTTAGATTACAAAAAACCTTTTATAAACATGATGGATACCATTTCTAAAAGATGATTCAGATCCTTTGGAGAAGAGGAAGAGGAAGGGAGATGACAGAACAATAAAATAGGAGAATATCTTGTTTTAAATGGAAATGCATTTAAAGAAAATTGTCTTTAATATCAAAAATGCTCACATCTACCAGAGAGCTGAAAATGTGGAGCCCTTGTACCTATTCATCTCATATTTATTGATTTCAGATTTCCATAATGCCTCTTTTGAGAAGTTAGTTCTTGGCCTCATATATTTATGATATGTAGTCAATTCAATATGACAGGATTTAAAATAAAACCACCAAAGTATATGAGCTTAGATATTGAAGAAAGCAACTGACACTTCTGTAAACTCTCTTGTTGTTCAGTTATTTCAATTGTGTCTGACTTCTCATGACTCCGTTTGCTGGTTTCTTGGCAAAGATACTAGAGTAGTTTGCCATTTCCTTCTCTAAGTCATTTTACAAATAGGTAAACTGAGACAAACAAATTTAAACGACTTATCCAGGGTTGCCCAACTAGGAGGCATATGAGACTAGATTTGATTTCAGAGCTAGCACTCCGTCCACTGAACCACCCCTCCATCCATATGCTGAGCATGTAGGGCTCCCAGATGCCTTGATAAGGCAATGATAGGCTAGAAGTTGATAACAAGAGAACACCCATTAGTATTACCCAATACTAAAGAGACAGAAAAATAAGTGATTCGAAATACCTGGTAGTCAGACTAAAAAGAGTTCTAAACATAAGGAAGCAGAGAAAACAGCCACCTGGGAGCAAGGTTGATGACAGATGCCTTGATGCTGCATTGTCCCTGTTATCTTTGGAAGAAACCAAGACAGTTCTCCAAGTTCTGACATTATAGCAACAAATACTGCATTATGATAGAGGCTTTGTCATCAGTGAACTTGCTAGGAGGGACAAAAAAGCAACATTCTTAATCCATTGGTCCTCCTGCTGTTAGGAGTAGCAACAACAAAAGAGTTGCAAGTTGGGGAAGGCACAAAACTATGCACATTGCTATCCATCTATTTTGACAATGCCTGGACAATGTAGGTGCAAAATAAATACTTGTTGATTGAATGGCATTTCTCCTTGATTAAAGCTTAAAAAACATGATTTATGATTGACCTTCCAAAGGAAACACAATGGGAAAGGATTCAAGGTGGGAGTTTTCTAAGAAGGATGAGAACTGAGTCATTGATCTGATTGATGGAATCACCAACACACAATCCAAGCAGCTGAGAGAGCAACACCACCCCCAAAGGGTGGAAACATCAGGATAGCAACAGTTGGCTGTTCTGAGAACTAGAGAGGTATGGACTTGACTGCTCTCCCAGAGGACCCTCTAGTGCTGGTTACAATGCATGAAAGAGAATGCTAAGTTATTACCAAGAGCCAGAATACTGAATAGGGACAGATACCAGTCAAAGAATTCTGTTCCTATCATACTTGTTCCACAGAGATTCAGGAAACTAAAGGAAATCTATACCAAAGAAATCCATAAAGTGAACTGTTTATACTGATAAACCATTCTGGTTTACATGGAGAAGATCATCAGCTTTGGATTTTGAAATAATCCTAAAGATCATACTAGGAATTCTGAACCTTGGGTCAGTCCTTAGAACTTGATTTTTTAATTTTAAATAACTTTTTCTATCATAGTTCTATGTACTGGTGTATTTAAAAGCATCACTGAAAAAAGGTCCATGATACACCAGTTGTCCTATGTAATCTATTCCCCTTCACTTTACAGATGACAAAACTGAGGCCCAAAGAGGTAGAATAATTTATTGAACTCAAGGTCAGTGTTTTTTCTTCCTACAACATTCCTCTAGACTGCTTCAAAACTCAAAATCCTACTGATACTATCTATAATAACCTGTGCAATAACTCACCTGTCACTCATTTGTCAAAGTAGCTTCCAATTCAATGCTTCTTTGCTTCCAAGTAATGTCAGAAATCAATCCTGTATCCAGTCTCCTCAAGATTTTGGAATAGCAGAAAACACTGAATTTGGGGTTGGATCAGATCTGACCTAATTTGCAGTCTGAGTTCAAATTCAGACTGTGACTTGCTACATGCATGAGCTTAGCTTCTTTCCCCTCTCTAGATCTGTTTCCTCATTTTTCAAATGAAAAAGTTGAGCTTAATGACTTCTAAAGCCTGTTCCAATGCTGAATATATGTGATCCTTTTCTGTGAGGGAGGGACCAGAGAGGATCTTCCCATTTGACTGGAGAAAGGGATGGAAGAATTGATCTCCCAATCATCTAGGTATACTCAGGGATAAACCATACAAATTAAAATGTTGGGAGATGTTATATAAACCTAGTACAGCAATATTCTCTATTTTGTTAGTAAGCCAGTGTTCTTTAGGGGGTTGACAAATATCAAACAAGAATATAGAAATCACCAAAGTTAACCAGTCTTAGTGTGATGCTGTGCAGAGAATTGGTTCTACAGTCAGAGGACCTGAGTTTATAATACCACCTATGATTCTTACTTTCTATTGTAAATTTAGGCAAGTTAGGGACTTGCTGGATCTCAATTTCCTTTGCTGTCAAGGGTAGTGAGGAAGAAAGGGAAGAGTGTAGATTAGATGACTTCTAAAATCATCTCCATTCTTAAATGACAGGTGATAGTTGAGGTTGTTGTCAATGTAAGGTTCTAAAAACAAAAGGGAAAGTTTCACTTTTAAGATGTTTCTAATTTCTATGAGAGTGATGTCGATGCCATTACATACTCTTCTGTGACTACAGTCTGATGGGGTTGGAGCTATGCCATGAAGTTACACAAGATATTTGAGTTGAGTTGTTCAAATCAAATATCTGGGGAACAGAGACTCTGCATAGTTACAAAAATAATAAGAGAAGGCAGTGATGCAAGATAAGAGTCTATGAAATTCAATATCCTGGATGATTACCCCACTTTCATCAGAAAGTATTTCAGAATTCTTTCTTAAATTATTCTGTAGCTTGTTTTCTGACACCTTCACCGTAGATAAAGCAACACTTCATTGACCCATTGACCAACAAAGATTCCCAAATAGATTGTCCTAATGTGCTGTTCAGGTCACAGTGGACTGACTCCAAATGAATTGAGGTTATGAGTTCTTAAAACAATCCAGGATCTGCCTATTTACAATAAGTATAAGATTTCTATCATAATAAATAGGGAACTTTGTGATTGCTACCTCTTATAGTGGCTAAATTCTCCATTTTCATTTGAAATGAGGAAATTATTATCTGTACATGTAGCTTAACTGTTTCCCAGATCCTGTATCTTACGCCAATGTAATTGGAGTCCGTGTTTTACCGATACCATGCTCAGATAGAAAAGGCAATTCATCTTTTCAATATACTTTTGTAGTCCATTTAAAAGTGGGGATATCAACTGAGAAGGCTGTTATGGAGAAACCAGATAGAGAAAATTGACTTATAACTGTGATTGTGCTCTCTGCTAATACTACAAAAATTCCAATTGAAATCTTCAAATCAGATTGAAGTTCCAATGACCAACATGCCCCAATTTGTCCCCTGGAAGACTAAGAAATAATAGTTACTTCCATGGAGCTGAGCTATTTTAATTCACATATCAGTTTTCACCCAGCTGGATGAAACAATATCTAGTGCATTGTAAAGCTTATAAAAGAATACATTTATAATGACTTAGAGCTATTACATTTACATGATAAGAACTTCTATGCCATCTTGAACTCCCTCCTTTCCCTTGGCCTTCATATCAGACACCAGTAGCATGGAACCCTGCTGGGTGTAGTCAGAGTACCTCAGTTTGAAAATTGACTCTACTATTTATATCTTATGCAATCTGAAACAAAAATCCCTAATCATTTATTAAGCCCCAGTTATGTGCACTAGGCACTGGCAGGGAGGGGGAGTACAAAAATGAAAATGAATCTGTTCCTCTCTCCAAGAATTTTATGGGAGAAGCCATAATTTGTTCAAGTCCTTTAATTTCAGACTTCATTTTTTTCATCTGCAAAATGGGACTATTGTCCTAGATGATATCCAAAGTCCTTTCCAGCTCTCTATTACTCTATAATCATTCTTCCTTCATAAGAGATTTGGTGAATAGATTATTGATAGCCTAAAATCAGGAAAACCCGAGTTCAAATCTAGCCTTAGACCCTTGCAAGTTATGTCACAGTGGGCAAATCATTTCACTTATGCCAGGTTTGACTTCCTTATCTATAAAATGGGAATAACTTATTGCACCTATCTTCCAAGATTGGAGGGAAGAGCAGAATTACTTATATATACATATTTAATACACATATATGTATTTGTGTATATATCAACATACATATAAATATACACAAATACATGTCTATATATACTCTTCAAATTTTGAAGTAATATAAAATACTAGCTATAAATGTTACTAATGTTAGGAATATAATAGTAATATTACTATTATTAATATTAATATTTATCTCACACCACAAAATCATAGAAATTTTAAGGTGGAAGGGACCTTAGAGAAGATCCAAGTTTTTCCACTATTAATGTGAGCAAATGGAGGATTTCTCTTTACACACACATTCTGACTCCTGATAGCAGGCTTTTCAAAACTCTATCCTCTCCTCAACCAATGTCAAGACTGTTCTCCCTCCTGGAGATAACTAGATGATACAACAGATAAAACGCTGGACCAAGAGTCGGGAAGACCCAAGTTCAGTCTCAGACATTGACTAGCTGTGTGACCCTGGATAAGTCATTTAGCCTCTGTCTCAGTTTTCTCACCTGGAAAATGGGAATTAAACTATCACCTATCACACAGGGTAGTTGTTAGTATCAAATGAGAAAATATTTGTAAAATGCTTTGCCAACCTTAAAGTGCTTTATCAATGGTAGCTAGCTATTGAGTCTTAGAGTGCCTGCCTCCCTTCAAAGCACATTTTAGGTATCACCTCCTTCATGAGGTCTATCCATGTGTTACATACTGGCTAGTGTCTGGTACATCATAAGTGCCATACTTGCTGGTTCATTGATTTACCCATCCCCTGGGAGGAAGTAAACTCTTGAGAGCATAGCTTTTTTGTTTTGACTTTGTATCCCTGAAGGCTAGTTTACATGGTTGACGCTTAATGACTAGAATGAATTTATTCTCTATACTTCCAGACTTTTCTTCCTAAAATAAAACTTAGAGACAGAGGGTCATCATCATCATCTAGCTCCTGAAAGGCATGGAATGTCTTTTGCTTCTTTTTTGTATCCCCATCACTTAGCACAATGTCTTGCATACTATAGATGCTTAATAAATGTTGACTGATAATTTCATTGATTTGGTGGGGTCATATTTGGCACCATGTGATAAAGCTTGTGGACTCTTTAGATTAAATATTTTTAAGTGTACAAAATAATATATGTAGGATTGCAAAGGAAACCAATTATATTAAAATAGATATCAAAATGTTAAAAAACAATGTCGCATTTGAGAATCCCTGCCTCTCCTCCAAAATAAACAAATGATGACAGTATAAAAGCAAAACTTTTCACATTAACTCAGAAATAAAATTGAAAGCCTTTAATCTGTGCAAGGGTCACTTGGTTTTGGTCCCTTTGTTTCTCTACCCTTCTCTACTAAAATTCTTTATCCTTCAGCTACAGGTTTGAACACTACTGATAAAGTTGCTCATAATATCTTTTCCATTGGTGAAATGTCCTATCAGAGGGTTTACAAATGTTTATCAGTTGTTTAAGAATATATTCATATTTGTTTACTGTATCACACTCCCAAGAGTGATATATATATATATATATATTAAATAGATTGAATAATTTTCTGATTATTGAAAAAAACTCAGAACAATTTAATCATAAAATGTAAACTTAAAACAAAATAGGGTCCCCTTGATGATGAGCTGACAAATATCTCTAATCTCTTTTGTCGCTGTTACATCCAACCCTTCATGATCCCATTTGTGGGTTTCTTGGAAGAAATACAGGGATGGTTTGCTATTTCCTGCTCTACCTCATTTTACATAAAAGGAAACTGAGGCAAGCAAAGTTAAATGACTTGCCCAGGGTCCCACAGCTAGTTAATGCTTGAAGGTCAGCACTTCATCCATTGTGCCACCTAGCTACAGGTCTACCAAGGCAATAAAACTGATTCTTATTATACACATTCCCTCCTGGTATCTTTGCTCATTATGCCAATCTTCTTTTCCCTGCCAGAATATCTTCTTCAGTCATCCTAATCCTGCCCATCTTTCTAAGCCCAGCTCAAGTATCATTTCCTCTGATGGCCTTTCCCCGAAAACCCCAACAAATTGACCTATATGTATATATAGGTGATTCTGTTCTTCCCAACAATCTTGAAACATAAGTGCACTATGTCCATAGCATTCATTTTCTATGCCTCTCATTGGTTTAGAGCACTAGTTTTTGGAATATCAGGATGTATGTGTTATGAATCCCCAGAGAAATTTAACTTATTCATAATATTTTTCAATCATTTATTGACTGAAGTACAATAAGAGAATTTTTAATCTTTAGAGTGTGAAACTCCTTGCACCATCAGCAAGAACCCCAAGGGGTTCCCAAATAACTGACTAGGAATCACTAGCATATAGCATACACTGCCTTGTATTGACATTTTACTTTTCATGATTCATGTCTTTCTTTCCTCTCTAACTAGATTATAGATTTCTTGATACTATGACTTTTTTGCATTCCCCACAGTGCCTAGTAAGTGCAAGAGGTATAGCAGGAGCTAAATAAATATTCGTAAAGTGAATGAAAACCATCAAAGAAATTTGAGAATTCCTGGAAATGATCGTTACAGAAAGAAAACCTGCACAAAATCCTCCATCAACTACTAGTTATTCTCCTTGTTCACCACTTCTGTGAGCCCTTCCTTGAATGCCTCTCTCCATATCTGTTTTTTAAACCTCTCTACTTCTTAAACTACTTTTTAACTGTGGATAAGTCTAGCTCTCTACCCAGCAATAGAATGTAATTTCTTGGGGGCAAGAGATTTTTTTTGTCTTTGTATCTTTAGCACTTAACAATGATGTGCCGCTAGTACACATTTACTAATACATTTTTATTTCACAAAACACCTCTTTTCCCAATAATGACACTCCATTAGCTCTGGGGCAGTGGCTATCCAAGCTAACTGACCTTTCTCCTTTAGCAAATTTCTCTTACTCTTCTCATCCCACCTTTGATCGCCAAGCTTCAACCCTCCCCACATCTTCCCTTTCACCAACTTTTTGTGACTCCCTTTATCCCAGATTTTCCTAGTCCTTAAATCCATACCATTTTACAATCACTTTTGAGAGACAGCGTGGGACTCGGCAGCAGATCTGGAGTCAGAGGACCTTAGTTTAAATTCCATCTCTGATGCCTGGACCTCGTTTCCTCATATTTAAAATGAGGGGACTAGCCTCAATATCCTTTGAAGTCTCTTCCAACTTTAGATTTATAATATAGGACCTTCACCTGGAACATTGTACCCAAACATTCTCACCTCCTTTCAAAGAGTTTCTTTATATTTTAGAGCTGCCACAAAGAAGTGTGGTCCCCTTTCCTCTCTCTTACCAACCCCACTTCTCAACAATGAATTACTGGAAAGGATGATCAACACCACCACCAAAAAGTATTTAGAAAAAACCCATTCAAGTTTTGCTCTAAATTCCAAAGACTCATTGAACTCTGAAATGGTTTGTTAAAGAATCAACACAATATAAAATGTCCAAATGATTGACAAAATGTTATTTTTCTTTCACCAACATTAACTCTCTTCCTAGATCATCTTTACTATCCTCTACAATCAAAGAATCATCATGGCTAAAAGAAAGGTTTTTTTGGTTTGAAGTAGTGCAGAAAGCCAGGATTCAAAATTGTCCACTTGAGATTTCTACAAGTTGGGATAACCATAGGAAAGTCCTCTTATCTTTCTGAATCTTTATTTCCCCATCTGTAAAATTTGAGATTTTTTTTAAATCTGGAGAAACTTACTCAAATAGTTATGAGCCTTAAATGAGTTATTTAATGCAAGATAGAAACATTATACACACACACACACACACACACACACACACACACAATATGATGTTGTTTATCCTTCATTCTCAGAGAAGACCATGACATCAGGGGAGGTGATGCCATGACAAGCACATGAATTGAATATGGGGAGGTGACCTTGTGTCTGAATCTGGATTCAACTTCTTGTCCTCCAAGGGCCAGTGCTCTAGCCACTGTGCCACTAGCACCTCCTCACTAAAAACTACTTCATATGCATATGTTCTCTGAAAACAAAGGACAAACATCATCTTATGTCTGTGTGTGTGTGTGTGTGTGTGTGTGTGTGTGTGTGTGTGTATAAAACCTTAACTCTCATTTTAGGTTCATAACTTAGTATCTACAGATTTAAAAAACTGTACTTTACTAATAAGACATCTTTACTAAAAAAAACTACTTCACTAATAAAAACATATTAATAAAAAACATCTTTACTAATAAAAACTAAAAAACAGATCCCTATGGAAATCTTCTTGAAGGCAAAAGAGTCAAGGCAGAATCTAGGGTTCTTGTTGTTCATCCTTTGTTCTCAAAGAGAGCCAATGACACCAAGAGAATGCTTGCTTGTGGGTTGGATTTAAGTGAGGCAGAGCTCTACAAAGTCATCAGCTTCATTGTCTCCTCCAGAGTCATTGGATGGAGTGGCAAGACAAAGGTCTTGATGGGATTGAAGAGAAAAAAATGGCCATTGTCTCAGATAGAAGCAAGAGACTCAAAGTAAACAAACACAAGGGTTTAAAGAGCACATAGCCTCAGTTCAGGGAACAAGAATATATATAAAGGCATTACCACTTTCATTAGTAATCAGGATTATCAGGAGGTGCATGTAAAACTGAAACAGGATCCTGAGCAGCCTGAATAGGCATCTAATCTGATATTAGTCAGGAAATAATAATAGCTAATATATTACTTCACAGTTGGTAAAGAGAAGGGGAACGGAAGAAGGAAGAGAATAAATGTTTATTAACCTTCTATTATGGGCAAGTATTTTATAAATATTATTTCATTTGATCTTCACAACTCAGGGATGTAGATGCTATAATTACACATTTTACAGGTGGGGAAACTGAGACAGAGTGAGGCTAAGGGAATTATTCATGGTCACACTAGCTAGTAAATATCTCAGACTGGATTTGAATTCAGATTTTCCTCACTCACAAGTCCAGTGTTTAATCACTTTGTCTCCTAACTGCCCCAACTAATTGCATAAACAAGCCAGAACCCACTGGTGAGAGCAGTAAGTAGGCACACCTGGCTGAAAGGAGAGATGAGGAGGAGACACCTGAAAATAGAGTATGACATTTATTTTAGCACGACTTGCTGAAGTATATTAGGACTCAGTATGTTGGCTAGAGCTCATTCTCATATAATTTGGGGTATGTTAGCTTTGTCCTTTATAGAGGGAATTGGTTTTCAAGGGTGAGTTCCTGGGGTGTTGATCCAGGACTGTTATTTTGCACCTGATGAAACAGACAAGGAACAGTAGGGTCACATTTATGGTATTATTTGAGGAGGGAGGGAACCAAGACTCCCTGCTCACTCCAAATCTATGCCCCTCCATCTACTATTCATTACATCTGAAATTCCATCATTTGGGAATCATTACTTTGGATAGAGGCATTACTTTCACCATCCTCTTTTAAAAGGCAAACAACCTTGATAGGCATGAGCTATTAGTCTTTCAATATCTCTGGGATTTCTTGCAGCAGGCCACTTCCCTTGTTAACAACAAGCTCGAAGGAGAAAGTAGGAAGATTGGGAAGGAAAAGCATAAAAATGGGGGGAGATTGGGAACATGAAACGCTAATGGAGAAGAAACTGAGATAAGGGTGTTCCAGTATGAGGGTGTCAGGAAAGGGGCGAGGGTCTCTAAATGACAAAATTTCTCTTCACAGTTTTACCAAGGGGTCCCTGCATCAACAAGAATTTCTCTCTGATTTCTCATTTCTCTTGGGGATTTATCAAAATTTGAGATGATAGCAGTAAACTAAGTATTTTCTATTCATCAAAAAAAACCCACAGCAGCACCTACTTTTCTATATTTAAGCTCACACATGAGATTCTAATTTGGAAGGGGGTGGGGGAAGAGTCCTTTTCCATAAGGTTTACGTACTGTAATGCTAATTTTGGCTAGAAGGTGCAAAACACAGGTTTTTAAAATTATTCTTACATAAATAATGCAGATCAAGCTTAGTGCAAAGAACTGAACAAATCAAATCTCATATGGATTACACTGAATCTAAGCTTGGGAATCAAGTTCTCTATAAAATGAATAATATTGGGGATAAAGAGAAATCATCCTACTGTAACCCTGATGATGTTATATTAACATCAGCAGCTTGGATGTCCTGTCTATTTTTTTAGGTTTTTGCAAGGCAAATGGTGTTAAGTGGCTTGCCCAAGGCCACACAGCTAGGTAATTATTAAGTGTCTGAGACCACATTTGAACCCAGGTACTCCTGACTCCAGGGCCGGTGCTTTATCCATTACACCACCTAGCTGCCCCCATCTATTTTTCTTGCCTGTTGGATGAATACTTGATACTTCATAGAAAACAAATTGCCTTTCAATGAGATTAATGCTACACATAGGGGAAAATGCCCCTTCATATAACTCTATGCCATACTAATTTCTTCCCATCCTTATTGCACTAGAAAGTCTTTGTTGTATTATGGGTATAGAACTGATAACTCCTGGCTATGAGAACCTGGACAAGTCAACTGGTATTAGTGATCTCAAAGTAAGGGTCTCATCTAAATATGCCTCTGATATCAAGGAGATTGTGACCTGGCCCAACAGCACATGGTCAACTAAGCAGAGGTTCAGAAGATGAATTATATCCCACCCTCTGGGATATAAGGAATTATCTCCAACATGGCCCCCTCCATCCCCTAGGCAGGATCTTGAGTCCTTTCCTAGCAAAGCATTAGGCATGCAGGGCAATTATAATCTAACCACTACCCAGATGCCCACAGTGACATTTGCATCTGTGTTCCTGCAAAAATTCCCTCTTCTTCAGTCCCTTGGAGGGCAGAGTGAACTCTGCAATCAAGGCAGTGACTAGTGAGTACAAGCTGCTACTTCATTTTTGTTTTGAGTGAGATAGACTGATTACTCTGCATAAGTAAGAATGGATAGTTCATGAGCTGCATCAACAATTCCATTACAATATATTTCTCTCAAAATCCAATTAGATGCCAAATGTGGCTATCTTTCCCTTTCTTGTTCAGTCATGTTTTACTGAACCCCATTTAGGGTTTTCTTGGCAAAAATACTAAAGTGCTTTGCCATTTTCTTCTCCAGCTCATCTTACAGATGAGGAAACTGAGGCAAACAGAGTTATTTGATTTGTCCAGGGTCACACAACTAGTAAATGTCTGAGATCTGATTTGAACTCGGAAGGATGAGTCCTCCTGATTCCAGTCCTACCATTCTATGTACTATGGCACCACCTAGCTGACCTATAATAAACATTATATAAAATGGTATTTTCTTATTATATCACGAGGTATCCCAAAACTCCTAGCTGCATTCACAGATGAATGGACTCATCATTGATGTTGTTGCCTTTCTTTCCTGTGCCCTCCACACCTTTAATGACTACTGGAACTTCCCTGACCCAAATGAAATAACCTCTAGTGATGCCTTTAATCACAACAATCTTGTTAAATTAGTATTATTACTTTCTCTATTTACAGAGGAGGAAACTGAGGCACAGAAATGTTAAATAGTTCACCTATCATTACCTATTTATTTTAACCCAGGTCTTTCTCATGAACTGTCCCTTAGTTTTACCTCCAGCAGGTTGATTGACTAGTAGTATCCAATTGGCCAGCTGAGTCCTTTGAAAAGAGTATGATCACTCTTCCCTGGAACACAAAGAAAAGTGAAGAGGATGACAGCATACAAGGCAGAGTGTTCTGTGCCCTTGTTGGCATGAGTCCTGGCTCAAATATTTTATTGGTCTTTTCCATTTGAATTTCTTTTTTGTCTTGTGGGCAGGATAATGTATAGACTCACCTGCTTCAGTGTGAGGTTAGGTTTAATTAACTTTGGGAAAGGATATGGGAATGCTCCAAGGAAAAGCCAGCTCTAAGGTCAAAGGGGACCCTGCATCTCCTCCAAACTCTGAGTCTTTCAGGGCTCCTTGCCTCCCAGAACCAAGGGCTCATTCAGAGCCACTCTCATAAGCAAGGCCGATTTCAATTAACCTCCTTTTATGATCATGTGGGTCCATACAGCACTTCAGAACCTGGATGGCTAAGCTAGGGAGCCTAGGAAAAGGAGAGCTAACTGCCTTAATGTAAGGAAACAGAGGGGGAAGAGGAGATCCCAGAACCATTGCCCTAATATGAGGATTTAGTGGCTAAATATCAGAGGGTCACTTTTTCTAAACCCCTGCTTCACCTGAGTCTTACATAATTCAGATCAACCACTGACCTTTTTCCTCAAATCACATGCACCTAAACAGGCAGGAAAGAGACTAAATATATCAGGAAGATAAGAAGAAAGGAAAGAAGGAAGGAAGGAAGAAAGAAAGATAGGAAGGAAGGGGAAAGAAGGAAATTTTAGCATTAGGGTCTCAACAATTGGTACTTAGCCCAACACACATCACCCACTACTCCCTTAACTTCCAAATCATGACTTAGAGCTATATTTCAACAATATTGTTGGACTCCTGGGAAATCAAAACATGGGAGGGGGAGAAGGATGGTGAGTATAAACATACCTTCTGCTTGCTGTTTGCTGTTTGCTATTTGCTGTAGTGATAGAACCAGCAGTGGGGGAAAAGGCTGTGTTGGGAGGGGAATACATAAAGAGGGATGGTGAAGAAACTGTAGGAAAGAGGAAATTTCAGTCCTAAAAGGGCAAAGAAAGAGAAAATGTTTTTGTTTTGTTTCCTTTAATGGATTTCTACTGTAGCATTTCCAACTGACTTTATCCACCCCAGTTAAACTAATCACTCCCTTTGCACCCCTGGGGAAATTGATTTTCCTGCTTTATCCCCCAGGAGATGATGGCTCCTCTGTGCAGAAGCCCTTAGGAACTTAGTTTTCATGATTTTAATTTACTGTGCTGACAGATAGGCATGTAAATGTGTTCTTCAGTTGTTTCCTACATGTTCTCTTTCTTTAGCTAAATGTTAAATTATTTGAGAACATGGACAATTGTCCTTCTACTTTTTAGGTGACCTCTAAGACTCTGAGTCACGTAACCACTTAATTTCTTCATCTGTAAAATGAGGGGATTGGCATAGAGGCCTCTGAAGTCTAGGTCATCTCTAAAGCCATGGTCCCATGACCCCAACCTCTACCCACTTATCCTATTGCCAAGATCTGAAAAGTGTAGGCATCCAGGAAATGTTTTGATGGAATTAGAAATGAGTTTTAAAAATACATTTTCCAATGCACCTCCCTCCCTTCTTTGCAGAGGTAGGGGACTATGGGTGAGAAGAATTTCTAATTATTATCTAGTTTATGTATTGATTTTGAGGAACTGCTTACCCCCCACCCCACCCCACCCCCACACACACACACACACTTTTTTATCCTGTTACAAGGGATGGCTCCCTGGGCAGGAGAAGGAAGAAAGGATCTAGTCACAGATGAAAGTGATGGAAAAACAAAACAGCAATAAAACAAGATTTTAAAATATTTTTCCTCTTCTTTGTAGCTTGGGCTTATTAGTCAAACAGAACAATATCAAATTCTTTGGTGTGTAATTTTTACATAGCAAAGCTCTTTAATTCTTAGAAATTTTTCCAGAAAAAAAAAGCAGATTGGAGGGGTAACAATAGGGTATATTTCAAAAGATAGCTCCCCAAAATCTCTTTTGTGCTGAGAAGCTCCAGACTACTGATCTTCCCTAGTCTTCTTTTAAAAATAAAACAAACAAAAGTTCCCTATATTGTCAAATAAAAAGCCTGGACCCTTCTTCTCCCTCAAAAATTCCCAACAAATCTCTAGGGAAGAAAACAGAGTAGTGGGATCTAGGAGATCTAGGAGACTGGCTGTGAAGTCAGAAAAACCTAAGATTAAATCCCCTGTCTAGTGTGGGACTCTGGAAAAGTCAAATAGTTTCTCTGAACTTTCAGATTCATGATCTATGAAATGGTCATAATAGGAGTATCTATCTCACAGAATTCTTATGAAAATCCACAGTATGACCAAGCTGCAAGGGAAAATATATAAATATGTAAAATATATATGTAAAATTATAATATATAAATATATGCATGTAAAATTATATATGTGTAAAATTATATAATATATAAAGTATATATAATATAAAATGTATAAATATATAAATATAAATTTTTAAAAATACAAAATATAAATATGTGATTTAGAGAAGAAGGTGCTAGCAGGTGGGGAATTAATAAAGGCCTCATGTAAGAAAATGATTCAAGTTAGTGAAATGAGATAGCAAAACATCATATAAACCTTAAAAGACTATACAAGAGCTAATTATTCTATTAGCAAGAGGGTGAGTCCAGACTTGTGATTTAATTAATGTAGGGAACTTCTAACACAGAAAATCCCTCTGCCAAACCAGTTATTCAACTCTTCTGTATGTTATATCCTTAAAGAGGTGTCTGAGAAATTCAGAACTTAAGTAATTTATACAGAATCACAAAGTTAGTGTGTGTCAAAGGTCAAATTTGAACTTGGCTCTTACCGATTCTAAAGAAGATGAACACTTATCCAATCCCATTTCTGTCACTTATTTTACATGTGAAAATCTTTTGACCTCTATAAAATGGTGCAAGATGACCTCTGAGACCCTTCTTGCTCTGTATCTATGAACTCCATTTATTAGAAATGCCAAATGAACCGCTGGCACAACAAACCTCTGATATCAAGAGATTCTTCATCTTTGGATAAATTGCCAGTTGCCTCCTATCTGAGATGGAAAGTGATTGACAGCATCCTTTGAGGGAAGGAGATCTGAAGAAGAGCAAATGAAAGGAGGAAAAGGGGACCCAAAGATGCACTTCCTTCCCTTCATTGGTTTGCCTAAGTTTAACTTCCCCAAAATGTGTGACATTTAATCACACAGTGACTTGAGGAAAGAGTTGTATTTCACTGAAAGAAAATTACTCATCATTTATTTGCAGAGGCCTAATTCTGCACCCCTCTCCATCGTCTTTAGAAAACAAAGCAGCTGCGAACTGGCAGAAATGGTCTACTTGATCACTTCCAGCTAGTAAAAATGAACCACATAGCTACACTAAACTCACTTTAGAAGGAAAAACATTCATGTGCTTTTTTTGTGAAATCAAAGGAGATGAGCTGCTTTTATCCTAATAGAAAGAATACATCGTTTTTTATTTATCAAACTCCCATAACAGTTTGAACTCAGAGGTCTTTAATCATGGGGTTATTTGTCTTTCAGAGCTGACAAGTAGATAGTTACATTAGCAATCCTACTCGCTTTTACCCATCAAAAATTTGAGTGCTAATCATTCAACCTGTGGTAAGTGCAGAGAATATTTACCTACTCTAAAATAGGCAAGAAAACTTTGAGTTTTTTCCCCCCTCTGGTTCTTTGAAAATTGTTTCATTAAAAGCAACTCAAATCCTGAGATTTCATCAGCATAAGGAACCCCCAGTGTGGAGACTCCCTGCACTGATGCAGATTGGCTCTATTTCTGAGTGATAAGAGTAATTCATGATGACAAAGTTGACCCACTCTGTGCTTTATCATCCTATCATGTTTCACTAAATTCATCAAATTCTCTTGAGTTCCCAATTCAAAAGCATTAGAACTCAAAAGTCTCAAGATAGCATAAAAATATTTACCATAACTTAGGAAGAGTCATTCTCTTTATTGTGCTTAAATTAAATGATGTATTCATTTTAAACGTTGTTTAAAGTAAACATTAATGATGTAAACATTTTTAAATTTGTTTAAAGTAATAGTAAAATAAGAAATTTGGTAGATCAATAAAGGTTAAATTATTTGAAACATGGTATTTTAAAATTCCCTAGTAAATGGAAAGATCTTGGGCAAAATCTTTTTGAATCATGGTTTCCTAATCTATAAAATGGAAAGGACAAAGGCATATCAGGAAGGGATCGTCAGGGTCAACTAGCCCAACTCCTCATTTTATAAATGAGGAAACCAGACCCCTAGAAAGTTAAAGATTCATCTAAGGTCATACAGGTAGTAAGCATAGGAGGTAGGATTTGAACCCAAACTCTCTGGATTCAGGGGAATTGCCCTTTCTATTTTATCACAATCATTCTAGCTCCTCACTTATAAGGAAGCCCATAGAAGTTAAGAAACTTAGCCAAATATGGGGCTGCTAGGTGGCACAGTGGATAGAGCACCGGCCCTGGAGTCAGGAGGACCTGAATTCAAATTCAGCCTCAGACACTTAATAATGACTTAACTGTGTGACCTTGGGCAAGTCACTTAACCCCATTGCCTTGCCCAAAAAAAAGTTGAAAAAAGAAAGAAACTTGACCAAAGTCACAGAAGAATTAGAGAAGTTGGGGCTAAAATTTCAATTCAGCATCTCAGAATCCAGACCAGGACTTTTGCGTTGCCCCATGAATACTTCTCAGGGTTATTTTGAGACTCAAATTACATGTGAAAGTGTTTTGAAATCTGAGTCAATCAACAAAATATTATCTATTATGTCCCAGTCACTCTGTTAATCAGTAGGGATACAAAAAGCAGCAAAAGACAGTCCCTGCCCTCAAGGAGCTTCCAATCCAGTGGGGGTAGTCTACCTGTAAATATATATATATATACAAAGCAATCTCCATATAGTCTAAGTAGGAAGCTATTAACAGAGAGAAGGCATTAAAACTAAGAGAGATCAGGAAAGCTTTAGTACAAGATGGGCTTTTAATTGAATTCCAGGTTTGGAAGAGAGTCAAAGAACATGTCCAGAAGCAAGAGATGGAATTTCTTGCTCATGAAGCAGCCAGGAGACTAGTATTGATGGATTTGAGAAAGGGACTACGGTATAAGAAATCTGTAAAGCTGGAGGGGCAGGAAAGGTGCTGGGTTAGGAAATGCTTTGAACACCAAACAGAATGTTCTGTATTTGATTCAGGGGGCAAAAGGGAACCACTGGAGTTTATTGAATAAGTAGTTGATATGCTCAGATCTGTACTTTAGAAAATCACTTTGGTGCCTGGCGAATGGATTGGGATGGGGAGAGATGAGGTAGGCAGATTCAGCACCAAAAGCTATTGAAATAGTACAGAAGTGAAATGATGAGGGTCTCTACTAGAGTGGCAGCAGTGTCAGAGGAAAGAGGGTGGCATATTTGAGATCTGTGGCAGAGCTGAAATCAAAAGATCTTGATGATATATCCAATATAAAGGGTGCAAAATAGCAAAAAGTGAAGAATGACTCCTAGGGTGGAGTCCTGATGGCCTGGGAGGGTAATGTGGTCCTAGTAATAAGGAAAGTAGAAAGGAGGGAGCATTTAATAGGAAAGATAATGAGTTGTGCTTTGGACATAGGGACAAACATAGACAAATATGTACAAATAAGGTATGTAGAAGATAAATAGGAAGTAATTAAGAGAAGGTGAGATCTATAATGAAATCTATAATGATTTATCTAACTATAATTTCAAATTCAAGTTGTTTCTATTTTTTAGCCTGTTTTAAGTTCTGAACCACACCAACTTCAATGAATGGTAGAATACTTCAAATTTAATTAATGTAAGGTGTCATAAAACATACTCCTACATATCACTCAAAATCATTACCAGGAATTAACCTACTTCCTCAGTTTGCACAATCATTTGCTGTTCTTTTGTCATATGAGATTTGTCTTTACTGTATCACATGTTATAAACTGTTGGACAGTCACCATGCTTTAGATGGCACAGTTCAAATCCAGCCTCAGACACTTCAGAGCTATGTGACCTTGGGCAAGGATCAAAGGAGATAATAATTGCAAAGTCTGTCTAGCACATAACGATGAGGATTATGATGATGATGTTTGTCCATTCTCAAAAAAGAACATGATTTCAAGAAGGTGGTACCATGACAAGCACATGAATCAAATTTGAGTAAGAGGGTGCTATGCTAAGTCACCAGCCTCACTTTCTCCTCTGGAGTCATCAGAGTCCAGTAACCAGATGTGATTCAGAATGACTGAAGATGAGGTAATCATGGATAAAGGACTTGCCCAAGGTCACACAGCCAGTAAGTTTCTGAGGTCACCTCAGGTCTTCCTGACTTAAGGGCAGGTGTTCTATCAATTGTGTCATCTCCATGAATGTTATATCATCATCATCATCAGTCGTGTTATAAATGTTCATATCCAAAAGATACGGGAAGATGCCCAGGAGCTCGGATTATGTCAGAGCTGGGAGAGGCCATCTATCACAATTGATACTTGAAAAACAATAGCTTGCTATCACATAACCAAAAGGCAATCATTCCATTTTTGCTTGAATTCCTCCAGTGAGATCATTAACCTACCACTTCTGAAAGGATCGGTGGGCTGCCCAAGAGCAAACAGGCCTAAGATAAACACCCCATATCAATGGAAAATGGAAACTACTATTTAATGTTGTCATACAAAGAAGATGCTACTGATGATGATTATATATCCCAAGCCACATTCTATATACATACTCAAAGACGGTCAGCTGAGAGAATGAGAGTTTTAACTAGGGAAGAAGGATCATAGTGTCATGGAATTAGAGATAGAAGGGACATTAGAAGTCATCTGATCCAAATTCACTTTTTTTACAAATGTGGAATGAGACTTAGAGAAATAAAGAAACTTTTTTGAAGTCTCACAAAGTAGAAAGTAACAGAGAAACTTAGGGTAATAAGAAGAGGAACATGAGACATTTTCTGCAGGGAAGGTAAAGGGTACTGGACAGCTAAACCAAGTCAACAAGCATTTTTTGTTTGTTTTTTGTTCTTTTTTCAGTATCCACTAAATACAAGGTGCTTTGACAAACACTGAGGATAAGACGAGAGAGAGAGATGCAAATATGATTGATAGCTGAATGCATAAATAAAAACAAATAAAGAACAGTTCTGCTTTCCAGAAGTTTACAATCTAATTTGGGAATAGAGTGTGTAAATTGACAACCAGTATGCAGTCAACAATTTGAGGAGGTAAAGGCAAGAAACCACAAGAGTGAACAGAAAGGGTTACCAACAAAGAGGTAGCACCTGAGTCTACCCCCTTCAAGGATGATGGGCATTCTACCAAACTAATTCTAGGAACAAATATATAGACCGTCATATATCCTTTGTAGTTACATTGAGTATTTATAACAGCTCAGTGAAAAAACTGATCAATAGAAGTATGTATGGGATAATTTTACATATATGTATATGTGTGTGTGTGTGTGTGTGTGTGTGTGTGTGTCTAATGATGTCTATCTCTGGAATCGGAGAGGGGGAAGGAAAAAAGTAATTTACATCATAACTTTACTATATATTTAAAAGGAATACCAAGCTGTACATAATAGATTGCAGTTTCATGTGCAATAATTTTTTTGATTATACTGTGTTATGAAAGTGCTTTAATTCAATAAATTAAAAAAATTAAAAAAACAAAAAATATATGGATGAGCTTTACTGGAACATAAAATTTTAGAAGCAAAATAATGGAAGGAAGGAAGGGAGGAAGGAAACTTGGAAAGCTAAGCTAGAGCCAAACTACAGAGAGATTTAAATGCCAAACTGAAGCATTTGTATTTTATCCAAGAGGCAAACAGGGAGCCATTGAAGGTTCTAAGAAGGGAAATGTCAGCACAGGCTTGTTGTGGAATCAATGAAAGAGAAGACAGAAATAAAAAGAAAGGGAGTGAGGAGGACCAAAGAGCTAAAGATAAAACCCAATTTATTTCAAAAGATTGTTCTAAACTTTGTTCTAAACTGTTCTAAACACCTATGCCACTCCCCAGGTTATTTCTGAAAGCTTCACTATGGACAAGTTTTGTATTTTGCTATAGCTGGATGATTACAGGAGTGGAATATAATGAAGCCAAAATTTGCTCTTCTTAAGGTAAATCACCTGAGATCCCTCTTTACTTTAGACTTTTATGAGGCCAATTTCAAAGTGTGTTGATAGAGAGGTTAGTGGTCTGAACAGCTGCACAGTTCATCTGCCAAATGATACAAAATCTAAAGTTAATAAAACACAGTGTTGTGGAAAGAGCAATAATTTGGGAATCTGGAGAACTGATTTGGAATCTTTTCCCTGTTGTTTAGTACCCATGTGACTTTGGGCAAGTCATTAACCTCTCTGGGTAGTTTGCTGCTTTCTCAAATGAAGCATCAGACATGAGGTTCTCTAAGGTCCTGGTCAGTTCTAAATCTAGGGTTCTGTGATCCTTGATCATCAGACTGAAAATTAGGGGCTGAAAAAGTATCATGTTGATGACTGATATTAAAACTCTCTGATAATAGACAGTAGAGTTTAATAGTAATAATAGTAAATATCAAATTTATATAGCATTTCCATCTAATACCTCTTTTGTTTCATACAATAATCCTTCAGAAAAAGTAGTGTTATTATCCTTAATTCATAGAAGAGAAACTGAGGCACTAGAGCAATTTAATTGCTTTCCTAGAGATAGTAAATGTCTGGTAATTTCTCTGACTCTAAGAACTACACTTTATACTAGTACCTCTAACTGCCTATGGATGAAATGCTGCATGTCCTAGAAGAAATGGTAAAAATGTGCTTTCATCGACTCTTTTTCTTTGTAAATAGTACTGTTTTAGGAAGGTGGATATTAGGAAGTGAAGGTGAAATTTTTAAAGCATCACTAATTCTATAAAGTACTGGGTTTTTAAAAAAAATACTTAATCAGAGTTCAAGAGAGTTTCAACAAGTTCAGAACCCTACATGAAATGGTATCCTTTGCTTGTATAATTTCTCTATATAAATGAACAATTCTTCTGCTGACTGAAACTCAGCCAGAATAGCCCACTACCCAACAACAAACCAGTACTGGTGATGATACATACTACCTACTTCCTTCCAGAGAGGTGAGAGCCTCAAGATACAAAATGAAGCATTCATTTTTAGACATAATCAATGGGAGAATTTTGCTTGGTTTGGTGGCCTATTTGTTACAATATTTTTTCTTTCTTTTTTTTCTTTTTTTTCCAATGGAGAGGAAGAGGTGGAAGAAAAGAGAAAATAAATGCTTGCCAAATTTTAAACATTAAAAAAAATTATAAGATTCCATTCAAGTATTTCCATGCTCCATCGTTGCTGCCTTTATGGAGTTTATAATCTTGGCAATATTTTGTTAAACCACAGTGATGTCAACCTCACATAGAAATGGGAGCCACTAAATTGATGCTAGGATCCTTGGCCTCATAGTGACTTAGGAAAACAATATATTGGGACCCCAGTTTGATAACTGCTATACAATAAAAAGGAATAGAAAATGGAAGAAAACCAAATGGGATCTCACTAACGTGGCATGTATATGTGAATTCTTCCATCAGAGAACCCAATCTACCTTAGCAAATCCAAGTCAAAAGATCAATTTTCCAAGGAAGACAGAAATAAAGATTTGATAGATAATACATAGATGCAGAAATAATTTAAGGTGGCAAGATTTTTTAAGAGTGGTAGACAGGACAAGATGGTATTGCATTTTTCAGTCTCTGAACTCAGAAACCTGTGAATCATTAATCATCATGTTTATCTAGGTTGCTAGATTTATAAAATATTCTGAAATTTGTCTTTTGGCAGGGTTGACCCAGAATTGTAATTTTATTGGGGTATGGAGCTTCCTTTGAAAAGCTTCTCTCTACTAATGAAGGTCTTCTGTGATTTATAGTATTAGAGAATTTCCTGGAAGACTGAAGGATTAAGTAACTTGTCCATGGTTAGAATTCAAATTCAAGTCTTCTTGACTGGGATTCTTGCCCATCTTCCACTCCATCATGCAGTGTCTTTATTCTGAGATGTGCAAAGTATAAATAATTCCTTTCTTAAGAAGAAAAATGACACAAATCTATAATATCTGCTTCAGGGGAAGCTAAGGATGATGGATCACTTGAGCTGGGAGTTCTGAGCCACAGTAGGGCCAAGCCAATCAAGTGCCCACAGCACCAACATGATGGGCTCCTGGAAACAGGGTTAGAAATGACTCAGGGAAGCTTCTTTGTCAATCAGAAGTTAAATTGGACAGTGAGAACTCACAGAGCTTCCAACCTGAATAATAAGTTTTCCAATCATTTCAGTCCTGTCAGACTCTTCATGACCTCCTTTGGGGTTTTCTTGGCAAAGATACTAATGTCATTTCTCCAGTTCATTTTACAGATGAGAAAACTGAGGCAAACTGGATTATGAATTGACCAGTGTAACAAATAGTAATTGTCTGAGACCTGATTTGAACTTAGAAAGAGTTTTCTTAACTTCTGGCAGTCCAGCCACTACACCACCTAACTGTCCTGGGTGAGATGGGGAGCTCTAAACTCACAAAACAAAATCATGTAAATTAACTGAGTGTGAGAAACTATTCCTGAGAGGTTTCTGTTTGGAGGGAAATTTTAAAAAATTAAAAATGTACTTTAGCATTTATGTAAAAAATGTATACAAATTCATAAAATCCTCCAACTATGTCAATATAAAGCTCATTATAATCCTTACCAGTCCATTATGAATTCAGTGATTTCCTAATCCTTAACACAGTGTGAAATGAGCATAGGTCTGAGAGTTAATACAACTAAGTTCCAATCCCAACTGGGGCTCTCAGTAACTGGGACCACAGTCTCTTTGCCTCTCTTTCTTTATTTGTCCAAATCAAAATGGTCTCCTGCCACCAAGAATTGTGATAATAATAAAATGAAAAAATTTATATAAAATGTTTTGAAAACTGAAAATTCTGAATCAGCTAGCACTATCCTATTCCCAATTCTACCTCTCCTTATAATAGTGAACAAGTCTTTTTGTTACTTTCTACCTAGTGTCTTCATCTATAAAATGAAAGGGGTGGATTAACTGATCTCTAAAAATCCCTTTTAATTTGAAAATTCTGTGATCCTAGATGGTAGTTATTGTCTATAGACTGCCCTGAGCTGGTTGCAAACCCTTAAGTCAATCCAACATACATTTAAAGAGGAAATGAGAGCTTCCTTTTGTGTGTGGTCTTCCCCTTGAAGGTACTTAAAAAATATTTGTGTATTTATACACACACATACACAAATATGTACATGCCTACATACATTTTCACAAGCATTCAATTTCTACTGAAGGAAAAGAGTAGAAAAATGGAAGGGAAGGATTTGATCCCTTGCTTCATAGGACTTCAGACTACAGTCTGCTTCATCAGAATCAAACTCTTAGAAATGCTCCAAGAACCAAGTATTTCAGCTAAAGTCAATCATAGCAAAATAAAAGTTGGTTCATCCCTTGGGTTTTAGGAGTAGCCACCAACTGGAGGTATTCTCAAGGTTCTGTCTCAGGTCTCTTCTCTTTACATCTTTCCTCATTCCTAATAGACTGATTATAGCCCTTGGATTTAACAAGTCTTAGTTTCTCCCCTGAATTTCAATCATGAATTGCCAATTGCTCATTAGACCTCTACATCTGGATGTTTTGTGTATATCTCAGACTCAACATGTCCAAAATTAAATTCATCATCTTTTCCCTAAATCCCTCTCTTCTTCCATGTTTTCCATAGAAGGCAGCACCATCTCTCTAGTATTCCGCCACTTGGCATTATCTTCACCTCATCATTTTTCTTCAACCTACATATCTTGTCAGCAGTCAACTACCTCCACAATATTTCTTGCCCTCATCCCACTCACACATCTGCCACCTTAGTTCAGACCTCTCTATTGCCTCTATTGTCTAGATCATTATACTATACTCCTAATTGGCCTTGGCCTTAAGTCTCCAACTACTTCCAATACCTCCTACACAGTTACCAAGTAATTTTCCTTAAGTGCAAATTTGACCATGTGACTTCTCTTCTCAGTAAACTTTAGTGGTTTCTTGTTGCCTCTAGGATCAAATATAAATTCTTCTATTTAGTTTTTTAACTTTCAAACAAGCTGACTCCAAACTATTTTTCCAACCTCATATGATATAACTTCCTCACCCGCAGACTGTGATCCAGTCAGTGTCTTTCTCTCTGTTCCATACACGTGACGATCCATCTTCTGCCTTGATGTTTTTAGAATGATCATATTTGGAATGTACTTCCTCCTTACTATCGCCTTATTGAATTTCCCTCTTTTTTAGGTTTTTTGCAAGGCAATAGGGTTAAGTGACTTGCCCAAGGTCACACAACTAGGTCATTTTTAAGTGTCTGAGGTCAGATTTGAACTCAGGTCCTCCTGACTCCAGGGCCGGCCAGGGCTCTATCCACTGCGCCACCTAGCTGTCCCTAATTCCCCTCTTTTTTTAACATTGCAACCCAAAGTCTTGATCCTCCTAACTGCTAGGACCCGCCCAAACTACATGGTATATCACTGCTTTGTATCCATGCCCACTTAATTAATATATATTGGTGGCCTCAGGAGCAAGGGAAGGGAACAAATGTTTATCAGATTCTATCATATCCGTGGCCCGGTGCTAAAAGTACTTTACAAATATCTCATTAACAGATATATGTTGACTTCTAGTCTCCCCTTTTAGAATGTAAGATCTTTGCAAGTAGGGATTGTTTTGTTCCTTATACTTGTATTCCCAGGACCTAAAGTATCCCAGCAGATAATGAGCACTTAATAAATACTTGCTGATTAATTGATAGCATCTTAACCAGCCAGGACAATTTAAGAAAACTTGATAATTGTGCTCATTTGACATAAGACGCAAATACAAGACAGACTTGAATTATTGATTTAATCAACCTTTTGACACTGGGAAACAAATGCCTTTGGGAAAAATCTCTCCCCTGCCTCAGACAGGTAACTTTTTTTATAGGCTTTTTTTTTAGGTTTTTTTCAAGGCAATGGGGTTAAGTGGCTTGCCCAAGGCCACACAGCTAGGTGATTATTAAGTGTCTGAGGCCAGATTTGAACTCAGGGACTCCTGACTCCAGGGCCGTGCTCTATCCACTGCGCCACCTAGCTGCCCCCAGACAGGTAACTTTAAGGACATTAAAGAAGCCGTTTTTCTGGATCATTCAGGGTGTAACCCTTCATGATCCAAAGGGTTGTGTGTGTGTGAATATGTTTTATCTTACAACTAAAAATTATTTCTTTTCTATCCAGATATGCAGTTTGATAAAGAACTCTAGGTACAGAAACTCTTTCCACTGATCAAGATTTTCAAGTATCTCATTCATGGTCATATAATCAATATGTTTCAGAGACAGGACATGAACTACAACTCTAAGACCAGTCCTCTATTCACTACCCCATGATACCTCTTTAGAAATAACTCATATGTATAATGTAAATCAGATTATTTGCTATCCTGGGGAAGAGAGAGGGAAGGGAGAGAGACAGAAAATGTAGCATTCAAAAGCTCACAAAAAAATGAATGTTGAAAACTATCTTTGCTTATAATTAAAAAATAAAGTAACATTCAAAAAATAGGTCCTATCTCTAGAGTGCTTTGAGACCTTGTGTACCTTATCTTATTTAACCCTCACAATACCACATGAGGCATTTTCTACAGATGTTATTATTATAACCATTTTGCACATGAGGAAATCAGATAGGCAAAGAATCTTGTCCATAACCATACAGCTGGCAAAACCACACACTCAAAGTCATACTATTGCCACTGATCTCACTCATACTCCATTCTCTTGGTTACTTGACTCAATATCCTCTCTTTCCTTGTGTAGTCTATAATGAGCTCAGAAAATGACATTCAGTTGTAGAATCTGAATTATATTCAGGGTTAAGCTGGAGCTAACTCATACCAAAGATCTAATTGTTTAATTCTTGTGTGATCGCTTATTTCTAGAAAATTGGTAAAGGCTACAAATCAGAGCTTGATTTTTTATCTTGTTAACTGACTACACTTAAGAAAGTGTTGGGAAAAATATTCATAATCCTGATTAAACTTTTAAAAATGTTTCAAAAGTATTTTTTTCAGTCTGTTGTTAAATATTTACCAGCATGCCCCAGCTATACTCATCATGGTTCCCATTACTGAAATTTATGTATTACTCAGCCCTAAAATCAAGAATACATTCACTGTCACACTAAACTCTTATACCCATTGAGGTTGGTGGACATATCTTCAATAAACACTGATTCTCTCAACCTTCAATACCCACGACTCTGAATACTCATACATAGAATCTCACAATGCCCTATGAGTGACCACACTCTGATTCTCATCTATCCTCAGGGCTCCAAACACCAAGCTTGTTTTTCTCTCCTATGCACAAACTCACTCTTTATAATACTAGCTCTTGTGTTTTCCTCCTCACCCGGGGGGGGGGGGGGGGGCTAGTTACCACCAAAATATCTCTGACACTAGCATCGGGAGTATGTAATATTTGTTCTTATACAGACCTAGGGCATAATCAGTACAAGCAGCTGTGCACTCTGACTGCTTCCCATAGTCTAAAATTTGCCTTTTATCAGGATTCCCCCTCTCTAACACACAGCAAGTAAGCACCAGGAGCAGAATTCAATTTTATACTGAGTCCAAATTATTTTTGTGAGTTCATAATCTTGAAGACTCAACCCGAGAGCCATAAAATTGACTTTCCATGACTAAGCTCTAACTACTACCATAAAGGAAGATTTCTTAATAGGAGCTATCTTCATGGCAGGAAACAAAGAATTATGGGACCTACAAAAAGAATAGAGAAACATGATCTCTGTCAATCAGCGACAGTTGAGTCATTACAGAAAGACTTACTGGAGCCCAAGTTATTCAAGGGCAACCACTTATATTAATAAGGTTGGATGGGAAAAATATGATCAAAACCTCTTCTAAAGATCTGGGATAATATCTCTGTGGGCAACTTCGAAAATGGGTGTGCCCTTTATCAAGAAAGACCTAAAATCATTTCTGTTCTAGTAAATAAGAAGTGGGAAGATGCAGAGAAAGATAGAAGTGAACTTCCCAGAGGTACACAGCTGATAAATCTCAAAGAGGTGTTATTTAAATCCAGGTCTCATGAATAACATTGATATGTAAGAGCATGATGAGAGGAAAAAAAACAGAATGGTAAAAGATCTTGAGGTCAAACCATATAGGGATCAGTTTTAAGAATTGGGATGTCTCATCTGGAGGAAAAAACTTGGGACATTATTATTGCCATCAAATATTTGAAAAGCAGCCATATCAAAGAGATATTAGGTTTGTTCCATTTAGTCCCTGTGACCAGAACCAGAAGTAATATGTCAATGTTATAAAGAGACAGATTTAGGCTTGAGGTTAAGAAATATTTCCTAATGATTAGCATTCTGCCCAAGTAGAATGGAGTGCTGCCTCAGAAGGTGCTCATTGTTCTCTCCATGGAGGTCTTCAGGCAAAGACCAAATGATCCCTTGTTGATGATATTTTAGGAGGAATTCTTTTTTGGGTATTGGTGGGAGTAAATGGCTACTGAGGACCCTTCCATCTCTTCAATTCAGTGATTCTTCCTTCCTCCCAGCCCAGCAGCAATGCCATCACATCTTACTGCTTCTAAGAATGCTAATACATGTTTCATACCATCAGCATGTTTTCCAAGTTGAAGGTTTACTTCAAAATTTAGCTACAGAGACAACTGTCCTATGAAGGTATGAGAATCAACTCAGCAGAAAGCAGAAGTATAGGAACCTCTATTTTTACCCCACAGCATGGTGTTTCTTTATGTTACTGAAATATAAGTAACCTGTCTAATTATGTGACAAAAATATTCCACAACTGAACTGCTCTTAATATTATGCTTCTGTTGGCTATTTCATTACCTGATAATGACTGGATAATTAGAGTAAGCAATGTATTCTTGTGGGATAAACTCACAGCAGAGATTTTCAGGGGGAGAAAACAAAATGAAATGCCTCTTCAACATCACCTGCAGGTAATCTGTAGAATTAGCTACTGCCAGAGGTTATTGAGGCAAACATAAATGTACCTTTTGAATTCTAGAGAGTGGTCTGATGACATTATTTATAGCTACTTCTGAATCAAAGTAAAACTGGTTCAGGGAAGCAAACTTCATGTTTCCAAGTTCAGGCAAACTTTCATTCACCAAAATTCTGGGGGTATGATAGGTCACTCCATCCCCTCTTCCTGCCATATATCTGCATCAAACCATATCACAAATAAAAGAAACCCCAAGGGAATAATATTCCAAATATTACATACTCATTTGATGCTCACAATAACCCTAAGAAATACATACTGTTATTTTCCCCATTTTACAGTTGAGGAAACTGAGTCAACCAGAGGTTAAGTGACTTGCCCAAAGTCACACAGTAGTATCAGAAGCTGGCTTAGAACTAGTGTCTTGGGGTGGCTAGGTGGCACAATGGATAGAGCACTGGACCCAGAGTCAGAAGTACCTGAGTTTAAATCTGACCTCAGACACTTAATAATTACCTAGCTGTGAGATCTTGGGCAAGCCACTTAACCCCATTGCCTAGGGAAAAAAAAGAACTGGTGTCTTCCTGACTTTAGATCCAGTCCTTTATCCACTGCATGTGATATCTATCTAGCTACCTCTGACAATCAACCAATAATTTATTGAGTCAATCATTTATCGAGTCAAGATTTATTAAGTATCAATTATGTGCCAGGACCATGCTATATACTGGGAGTTTAAAGAAAAAATAAAGTAAAAAAGGTCCTGCCCTCAAGGAGTAAATAGTCTAATAGGGAGAAATAGCATACATACATATAAATACAAAATATAAAGAAATTCAAGGTGATTTGGGGAGTATTCCAATGAAGTCATTAGAAATCCTGCATGTAGAATTCCTGCAGAAGGTGACATCTGAACTGAGAGCCAGGTACATGTCAGGTGCTGTGGTGGGTCCTCCTACAAAAAATATATGATTTATCCTTTCCTTAGGAAGAAAGCATGCAAAAATGTAACAGGAGGTCTATATCTTCCTAGATGCTAGAATTATCTATTGGAGCAATTCCAGTTCAGGACTGCCGAATTTTTGTTCTCCCAACTGGACATGGGGTAGACACTTTGTTGTCCTTGTTAAAGCAAATCTGAACATTTTTAAAAAGGGAGAGAGACTCACCATATTTGTCTCTGAATGAGTTTTCTGGATCACTAAAGAAGACAGAGATTGGAATAATTAGTCTGGACATTGCAAGCTGAAATATCTCAAGATGGTGATGCTATGACTCATAAGCTACTTTGACTGCAAGTGGTTCCTTCTCTCTCTTTTTTTTTTAGATTTTTGCAAGACAAATGGGGTTAAGTGACTTGCCCAAGGCCACATGGCTAGGTAATTATTAAGTGTCTGAGACCAGATTTGAACCCAGGTACTCCTGACTCTGGGGCCGGTGCCGTATCCACTGCGCCACCGGTTCCTTCTCTTAGAGAAGTATCACTTGCAAACAAATAATTTTTCAGAAAAATGCAGAGGATGAAACAGTGGTTTGATGTGTGAAAGTCTAGCTTAGTGAAAGTCTTATTCTTATAGTTTTGTGTAAGAAATCCAATTTTATCAGGGGAGGGGCAAGGTGGATAAGTGGATATTAATAGATATTAAAAAATAAAGAACTCAACTTTAAAAATTAATGAACAAAAGAAACTTTGTTTTTAGTTTTTGCAAGGCAGATGGGGTTAAGTGGCTTGCCCAAGACCACACGGCTAGGTAATTACTAAGTATCTGAGGAGGGATTTGAACTCAGATACTCCTGACTTCAGGGCCGGTGCTCTATCCACTGCGCCACCTAGCTACCCCCCAAAAGAAACTTTTTAAAGTTCAAAACTAGATATAAACAAATAGAACAGTTTTGTTATCATCTATTAAATGCCATGCATGTCTAAAAAAATAAAGATTATCATAAAAGGAGCTCAAAATTCCCTATGTAAACTTATGTCTTGCTCATTTTGTTTTTATTAAAATGTTTGTGTTAGGGGCAGCTAGGTGGCGCAGTGGATAGAGCACCGGCCCTGGAGTCAGGAGTATCTGAGTTCAAATCCCTCCTCAGATACTTAGTAATTATCTAGCCGTGTGGCCTTGGGCAAGCCACTTAACCCCATTGCCTTGCAAAAACTTTAAAAAAAAAGTTTGTGTTGTTGATTAATGATTATGGATTTTGTTCATGGAAGAAATCCCCTACTACTACTTTTATTACTATCTTATTTCATTTAATGTCTTTGCTTTGAACTAATTGTGTCCTCTGACTGACTAGTAATGGTAAATGCACCTGTAGAAACTCATGAGATCTAACTCTGTAATAAAGACAGACCTATAGAATACATTAAACCTGCCTTCTGTGCTACCAGTTATCCCCCCAGATCTTATGCCATTGGTTCTGTCCTTTATATCTTCTCAAACATAAGACACTGTGAAGGCTACCACTAGAGAAATGGTTCCCTAGAAATTCTAGAGCTCATGTGTAAAGGAAAGACAGAAAACCTACATTCAAAGTCTACTAGCTATGTCGCCATATCTAGACTACTTAGCCTCTAGGAATTTCACTATATTGATCTGTTAAATAAAAAACTAAAAATGATATTCAAGTAATACTTCAATTCAAGTAAAAATCAAGAAACCTGGAATCTAAACACAGTTCTGCCATTACTTCTCTATCCACCCCCAAGAACTCCCTTCTTTGGATCTCAGTATCTTCATTTGGAAAATAGAGTGATAGAAGACATGACCTCTAAGTCGTCTCCCTCTATCTTAGATATCCTGTGATTCTACCTCTATAGTTCTTGTTAGAATGGGGGGAAAGCACTTTATCAATGTTATTATCATTGAAAAAAATTCATGTATTTGTTCATCCAGTTTAGTTTTCTCTCAAAAACTAAGAAAAGCAAGTAATAGGTTAGAGTATTAATTCTGATATTTCAGACTAACATAGTTACTTAAATTGTATTATCCAGGTAATTTCCTAGAATCTCCCTCCATTGTTCTTCCTTTTTTTAGTACCCATCCCTTCCAATTCTATCAACATATTATACTCTAGCTGAAAAAAATAAACTCTGGTCCCTTTCCATCACCTTCCAACTTCATTGCCCAAAAAGGATAGCATGCCATGAACCATGATCTCAGTAATCCTCCATTGAGCATTCTGTATTAAAACACCCTAATAAGTTGCCAGAATGTTTTCTGCACAGATGGATGGCCACCCTAAAGAGGAAGTTCAGATAGCTACTTCCCAAGCCACAAGAACAGATTTTTGTCTCCATTTTCATATCGTGGGGCTAAAGCGATTTTTTATGACATGGCATAAAAATTATCACTGTTTTGAAACAGACACTAAACTGATATTCCAGGTAATGATACCCCCAGGCCACGCCATTATTTTTCAGGACCTTTAATTATCAGGATAGGTACATTGTTGACTACTAAACTCTTATTTTCATGCTCACTGTCTGGGTGGAACTCATGCCCTCTATTTCCAGGCTATCATCAATTTGTCTGGCTCTTCCCATTATTGTCTAGACTATGGTTCTCCATTATGTGGATACAAAAGGCTGATTTGTCTGGTAATACAGTAACATCCCTCCACATTACCCTTCCCAGGTTTCGCTGGGGAGAAGGGCATTGGCAGACCTTGCCCCTATACATCCCTCCATATGATTCACAGGAATTTCAAGTGTTGAAGGGGATGGAGGTTTGGGGATCATAATTAGTCATTCCCCACCCACTACAATTTAGCACTTCTCACACAGCCTGTCCTATATAACTAAAAACTTCATTCTAAAAACTTTGTAGCTGCCAACAGTTGAAACATGGAAAATGCATGACCATTTATGGTTTTGGATTTATACTAAGTCAAATAACAAGTTTGATTTTCTTTCTTTCTTTTTATTTTTGACTAAATTTGTTTTGATGTTAGGGGTAGCTAGGTGGTACAGTGGATACTACACTGACCCTAGAGGACCTGATTTCAAATCTGACCTCAGATACCCTACACAAGTCACTTAAACCTGTTTGCCTCAGTTCTTCATCTGTAAAATGACCTGGAGAAGGAAAGAAAAACCACTTCATTACCTTTGCCAAGAAAACCCCAAAAATAGAATTATGAAGAGTTGGACATGATTGAAATAACTCACCAACAAACACAACAAAAAGATGTCTCTGACTTCTGTAAGCTTGCTCTAGCACTTATAAGAATCTTGGATAACAAATTCAGATCTTAAGCAATTCTACTGGATAGAGACTTTGTTAATAAATTTATGACACCTAAGGTGCAAGATTAAAGATGTTTTAATTCCTGGAGATTTGAATACAGTAAAGGCACTTCCATTTGGATCAGAATACTGAGAATCTATTGTTATCCTAGTGTCTGAAGAGATTTTGTCCAAATCCAACAAAGAAACCATCATCTTCAGAGTCAATATGCTCTGGATTTGCTCAGATTTGCCATAGTCTATCTGGAACAAGACCGCCATGTACATATAATTAATGAAGTAACAGGAAGTATAATCCCCTTCAGAAGAGAGGGACAACGTCTGAATCAGAATCCATGGAAGAATAAATCAAGAAACCAGGCCAACTGAATAAGGTCTGTTGATTTGAGAGTGCCAAAACCCCCTAAGCTGAAATAAGCTTAGCAACTAGTTTCAGGAGAGGAGATTCAGATCAAGAAGTCAGTATTGGATCAAGAGGCAAGAGTAGTAGAGAGGATCAATTGAGATAATGTAGCTAAAGTAAGTCATACTTCACTATTTAAATACCAGCTATTATATCTAGTTCTCTAATCAATTATATACTAATAAGCATTTAAGAAACTGTGCTTTGTCCATCAGCAGTTGTATCCATATTGTTTAATAATTCGTATCAGTTCTATGATCACTTAGTTGAGCCAGATATTTATGGTGCATGATATTCACAGGCATTAATCCCTTCTCTGAATCCCTTTTCAATTTAAGATATATTGGAAGAATTTTTCTCCCTCCTGCTGGAGGGTATCAAAGAATTTCCCAGCATCACTTGGTACAATTTCAGCACCACCAAATCTGTTGTCCAGCATCTGCAAATATTCAAATACCATGACCTTGGGGTAGAACATTTTTAAGTCACATACAAAGTTTAATCCAGGTCCCTTAAGTTTCTTTTTTAGTGACGGCTCCATGGCATGTCCATACCAAAACCCAAAAGGATTTTATCCAAGTAAGTGGGAACAGTTAAGTCCTTTGTAACTTTGCTAGTCAGTGAGTGCTCTGTCCTCCAGACTAACCTTTTTATCATTGGCACCAGGTGACTGACTACAAAGGAGAGTATTGATATTGGTTACTGACTAAAGAGACTACAGAATCTCCTTTCAGCATATTGTCACATTATCTGATTTACCCTAATCAATCCAAGGCAAGACTAGTTCAAGTGCATCATTAGAGGAACACCCTAAAATGGAGAGCAGAGATGACCTGTAGTGAATAAGAATAAATATGGTATTTGTATTTGCCACTCCAATGTCTAGCACAATGTCAAGGACATAGTAAGCACCTGATGATGATGAAGACTGTAGATTCTTAATCCAATTTATGCTCTTTATGAGAGGCCCAACCATAGGCTCCAGCTCTCAGTCAAGACTGGGGTGAGGGGTTATTACGTTTCAAGTAGCCCTCTTGTTAGTGATTTGAAGATCTGAGAATTCCTCATAGTTGCAGCAGCTCATGACTCTACCTCTCCCTTGAATTCAATTGATTAATCAAATACTAATGTACCTTCCAGGTGTCAGTGACTATGTCAAATACAGAGGATACAAATACAAAAAAAACCCAATCCCTATTTGCAATAAAGCATAAATTTGAAGTTTGTTGTTATTGTTCAGTCTTTTTCAGTCATGTCTAACTCTCCAAGACCCCATTTGGGATTTTCTTGATAAAGATACTAGAATGGTTGCCATTTCCTTCTCCAGCTCATTTTACAGTTGAGTGAGAAAGTGAAGCAAAGAGGGTTAAGTGGTCTTCCCAGGGTCACATAGCTAGTTAGTGTCTGAAACTAGATTTGAAATTGGGTAGAAGAGTCCTCCTCACAGCCCCAGCCTTCTATCTACTCTTCCACCTAGCTGCCCAAATATGAAGTTAATAAATATAACTATATGCAAAATAGTTAAATACAAGGTAGTTTTATTCCTGCATGCTTTAAAACACCTCCCCCAAGAGTCCACAGCCTGGTGTAATATACTTACAGTAATCTCATCATCACATCCATTGGGTATCCTCCAAATCAAAACTCCTTCATAATGGTCTAGAACCACCATTGAGCTCTATACCCTCTCCCCTCTCCCCGCACTTTCTCATACCTGAATAGCTTCTGTGACTATTCACCCATAACATATAAGTTTTCAATCTAAAATCAAAGTTAGCAAGATCACTTCAAAAGATATACAATGACACTGCCATGAAATATATACTAGCACAAGTATACTTCATTTCAACATATAATGGTTCACTGGTTGCTTGAATCAACTCACCTGCTGGGTAATGGAGATTGAACTAAAGGAAAAAATGTTGGCAAATTATAGCCTCAAGCTTAGGAGGAAAAATCCACAATACTACTGGTATAAGCAACTTAAACGATGTAATTCACTGCTTACTGGTATAAATAATTTATTCCTTAAAGCATCAATGTAACCAACTTACACATACACTCTTGTACAAAAATTTAAACAATTTACCAGAGTACAGATAGTATATGTAGTTTACTAACACAAAGTATTCAAGGGCACTGCTAAGTAAGCCTTGACCTGAAACTACCCCAAAATGAATTCCCACAATTGTTGCATGGGATCCACAACCCCCTGGTAACCTATTTTCAATGTGAGGAATCTGGAGTGCCATAGATCAGGATCCATTATTATAAATTCTCTACTTATGAACTTAACATATTCAATAACAAAACATTTAATTAAGACAGAATAGCAAAATAAATAATGAGGAAATAATAAAGCATTGGAATCAATTTTGGTCCCCGCCATACATAAATGGACACAACCTTTATAAGACTATAATTTAGTTCTTCTATTATTCTCCATTAAAATATCAGCCTACTAAGTCAAGTATTACTCAATTATTATTATTCTCTATTAATACTCAATCTACTGGGGGGGGCAACTAAGTGGCACAATGATAGTGTGCCAGGCCTGAAGTCATTAACATTCATCTTCCTGAGTTGAGCTGCCTCTGACACTTACTAGCTGTGTAACCCTGGGCAAGTCACTCAAACCTATTTACCTCAGTTTTCCCATTTGTGGAAATGAATTGGAGAAATGGCAAACTACTCCATTATCTTTGCTAAGAAAACCCCAGATGAAATCACAAACAGTTGGGCATAATTGAAAACAGTTTAAAAAATCAACTAATTTTATGACTGTCATTTCCCTTCCTACCCTCTAGTCTATTAGGTCCAGTAGCAAGTATAGGGGATACAAGTCCCAGATAGAAAAAGCTTTTAGGGCTTCTCCATAACCATGGTGGACACATAATTCTCAAGTTTTATTTTCATTGAATAGTAGGAAAGGAAGAAAATAAAAAAATCACTTTTTTTAAGTTTTTTGTAAGGCAAATGGGGTTAAGTGGCTTGCCCAAGGCCACACAGCTAGGTAATTTTTAAGTGTCTGAGACCAGATTTGAACCCAGGTACTCCTGACTCCAGGGCCAGTGCTTTATCCACTGCACCACCTACCTGCCCCAAAAAATCACTTTCAATACTTCTCAAAAAATTCACACAAAGATGTTGTAATCAACAAATAAATCAAAATGAGTAATTTGAGGAACCCAGAATGAGGTTGGTTATACAAATAAATACCCAATAGTTTCTCTAATTTAACCATGATTAATATTTTTCAACATCACTGAGGAAAAGAGAAATAGGCATCTCTAACTCAGGATCTGGCTAGCTGCTGTGACTGGGAGCTATACAGTTGTCCTACTCAGTGCATCCAGTGGTAATGGAACTGAAAGATGACCTTTCCTCAAATCCCACAAAATTCACTGATGTTTCATCGCATATATCTCTGCCATGATTCCTTATGGAATTGCTTGCCAATGGAACCAATGCACTTATCAATAATATATTGGCCCTAGATTCTTACTATTAAGTTTTTATTTTTAGGATATTCTTTATGTCACCAAAAACCTATGCCAGCATCAGAATACTCATGATTGATGTGTTGCATTTTCCAAGATTAATATTTATACCCGTTACATATTAAATAGATGTTACTCTCTGAGAGTAGCACCTGCAACAGCTTCCTGAGATGACGTAAACCCTCTGGTCTTGTTAGTACCACATTTTAAAACCATCTCTTGGGAATGGAGGCACATCTAGATATTTGAGCTCTTCCAGTCTATGTATTTCTTATCAGTTTCAATTACAGAAAATAATAATATTGGGTGTCATACTCACTATTGGGGGAATATAGCCTATTTGATTAGACAGTCTTCTGTGTACTGACAGGACAGCCCATTCTTCCCTCGAAACCACCCAGAAACCTTTCATTATGGGAATGTACTCATCTAGAATCATAAATTTAGTGTTAAAAGGAAACTTAGAGACTGACTTCTTCATTTTACTTATTGTCAATCAATTAATCTATTGATAACCTACTGTATGCCAGACTAATCACTGGAGAGAGAGAGAGAGACAGCACTTCTTTACTAAGCAAAGGTAAACAAAAAAATTACCAACCAGGTTTTACTGTTGGCTGGTATGCATAATAAAAGTGGTTACTTAGAATATGAGAGGCATAATAAAATGAGGGCAATCACCTTGGCTTCTTCATCTAGTTTTCATCTGCATTTCAATTAGAAAGGACATTGGTAGCAAGGCTTCTTTCAGTATCCCAGTGTCCAAATAGGCTTATGAACTGGTTTTTGGTCGTTTCTTGAGTGTTTCCTGGAATAGGTTTTGAGGGCAAAAGATTCCCAATGACTTGACAAGAGTTTAATAACCCTAAGACAAATAGTTTTCTAAATAAGGAATCTAAAAGAATAGACTTAATCTTGGTCTATGGCATTCTGTTGCTGCTACTAACGTTTGTCCTTCATTCTCAAAGAGGACCATGACATCAAGGAGGCAATGCCAGGAACAGCACACGAATTGGATCTCAGTGAAGGGGGAGCTGTGCTAAGTCACCAGCCTCACTTTCTCCTCCCAAGCCATCTGGGTCCAGTGGTCAGATATGAATCAGGATGACTGGAGATGTCCCTGCATGTGAGGCAGTCAGGGTTAAGTGACTTGCCCAAGGTCACACAGCTAGGAAGTGGCAAGTGTCTGAGATTGGATTTGAATTCTCATCCTCTTGACTTCAAGGCTAGCACCACTACTATCTGGTCTAAATGCACTGGTGAATTAAGAAAATCTTTTAAATTCCTGTTTATCTTTGTATGTATATGACGATGATGTGATTTTTTTTTCTTCAAATCCCTTTACTTACTATGCTGCTTGATTAAATGTTTTTTGGGGGGGTTGTAAGGTAATGGGGTTAAATGATTTGCCCAAGGTCACACAGCTAAGTAAGTATTAAATGTCTGAAGCTAGATTTGAATTCAGGTCCTCCTGACTCCAGGGTCAGTGCTCTATCCACTGTACCACCTAACTGCCTCCAAATGTCCTTTCTTTTTGAATCAACATATCCTCTGCCTATCTGGTAAAAGTAAACACACTGATGGGGGTCATGGGCTATGATTTTGAACAAGAGAAGATTCCCCAAAGTATTCAAACTTAGGACAGACCTTCTGATGATCTATGTGTCTATGGTGGAGGTTGGTACCCAGATGCTGTATTCAAAGGAAAGCCAAAAGAGGTGAATTATTTACCCAAGAACAAATGGAAGCCAGAATTCAAAACCAAAGACCCTGAGGCTCCAAATCCACCATTCTTTCTATCACACTAATCTACTCTCTTTAGATGATGAATTAAGGACAAGAACTGTCTTAAAACACTTTTTATATCTTATACACTTAGCACTGTGTCTATCATATAGCAGACACTTAATTTTTTTTTTTTTTTGGCTAACTGACCAGAACTTAATCTTATGCTGAAAAAATATGCAAAGTTCTCTAACAGTGATATTTTTGTTCAGACAATGTGTCATCCTATTTGCAGGAGCTCATAGCCACCAAAATTCAAGGGATCAACTTCAGGTGATAGATTTAGAGCTTGAAGGGATAATATAGGACATATAGACTAACCCCTTTATTTTTTATTTTTTGCTTTTTGCAAGGCAATGGGGTTAAGTGACTTGAATGTCTGAGGTCAAATTTGAACTCAGGTCCTACTGAATCCAGGTTTGGTGCTCTATCCACTGTACTACCTAGCTACCCCTAACCCCTTTATTTTATCATTGAGGAATTTGAGACCCAAAGAAAATAAGTAACACCAAGGAATAAATAAATGGCAGAACCTCAATGCCACAAGCCACCTGGGAGGAATGCACAACCCACTCTCATTATCCTTTAGTATTTCCTTTCACAATTTATTGCATGTCCAGAAATAAGCAAATCTGATATTATCCATTTTTTCAAACATCTTCAGGGTATTTTATATCAACAAGCAATGAGGAATCACAAAGAGAAATTATGCCTTTGTGAGGAGAATGAATGTAATCAACAACACCCCAGTTTCTATGATGAAAGTGAATTCCCATTGAAATAATGAGCCAAGAAGCTCTGTACAGTCTCCCTATGGAGAAATGATTAAATGTGTCAGCCTTATTATTACATGAGGTGTGTCGTTTGCATTGAAATGACTTAACTGTGGTCGATCGCTTCCAGGGCAACTGCAATTGTCTGCTGAGTCTTTGTGGATAAAAAGAACAAAATGCAAATCACTTGATTTTTCTAACTTATTTATGAGTCAATCCTGGAGTTTCTCAGGGGACTTGAGAAGTCTGAACTAAAGCTATGATGCTCTGGATCAAAGTTTATAAGGAAGTATCCTTGTGTCAATTGTCTAATGAGAGGACTTGTCCAACTTCAGATAAGACTGGCCCGGGCATCATCTGTTCAGAGTAGGGATATTCAAGGTGACACAACCAGGCTTCCACATTTTCAAATGAGACAATTAATCCAGAAAGTTGATTATTTGCAAGTGTAGAGACTGATTCAGCTCCTGGGCTGAAAATAACCATCCATTCACAGAGGTTGAACTATCCCATATTGGAAAGTCATAGGGATGACATTACTAAAACAGGCACTAATATACAGTTTAATTTTAGACCCAATTGTCTCCTTGTTTAAGAAAGAAATAGTTTTTGTTTAATGATCTAATTATCTGGGAATAGGTCAGCCAATTTAATTGTGCCATATACCGCAAAGCGGGTACAATGGGGAATGAGAAAACATGATGGATTAGCTTCCATCACTCCAAGAAGAACAGTCTGATTCTCCAGGCCATGTGAGTTATGCCTCCTTGGCAGCTCAGGATTATTAAGAAAACATTTGCCAAGACGTAAACTAATATTCAGAAGCAACTGCCAGATAATATGTTGTCTTTCCAGCGGTTAGATGATCCCAAGAAAAGCATCTTTTACCAAGCAGCTCTCCTCCAATGCTGATTTACACAGAACTATTCCCAGAGAAAAGGCAGTTAGCTTAAATTTATTATAGTCCAGGGCAAACCAAAGGAAGTCGTGTCAGCAGGTAGCTGGCATGGGAATGACAGATGGTCTTAAACTGGTCAGGTAAATATTCTTCCATTTTACTAACCATGGTATGTCAAAGGTCTTTGAATTCTAGAATATTTTACTTACTGTGTCTCACTGTTAAAATAACATTAAACAACAAAATATTTTTAATATGCTCATAACATGTCAGAGCTAGACAGGTCTCGGATCATCTTATCTAGGGGTTCTTCATCTTTTGGTGTGTTGAGGAACCCTTTGACATCCTTGTAAGCTTAGACTTTCTTAGAATAATGTCTTTAGATACATAAAATGAAATATATGGGATTACTAAGGATATTAATTATATTGAAATGGTTGTTAAAACATTATTAAATTAAGTTCACAGATCCAAGATTAAGAACCTCTGCTTAGGTCAAACTTCCTTAAATTAGAGACGAGGAAATCAAGGGTCTGTAACATTAAGTCACTTCCCAAAGTTCACATAGTTCATTGGTGGCAAGACCATAAGCAAAAATCCAGTCTTCTGACTCCCAGTCCAGGGTCTATAATTTTGGGCAGGGTAATTCTTTAAAAGCATCCTACAATTGCATAAGTTTGGGTTTTTCTTTGAGCTGCTCCCCTACATTGCAACAGTTTAGACAATCAACACAAGATGGTTATAATGGGGGGGGGGTGAAGAAAGGGAAAAGAGAAAAGCTAACTATCCTTTTGGTGAATTCAAATCATGCATTTAGGTTCAAAAAATAAACTTTACAAATATGGGATAAAGGAGATGTAGCTATAGAGTAATTTATATAAAAAAGACCCAGAGTTTTTAGTGAATTTCAAGTTTCATTGCTGGATCTTTTTTTATATAAATTACTCTATAGCTTCGTCTCCTTCATCCCATATTTGTACAGTTGATTTTTTGAACCTAAATGCATGATTTTATATTTAACTCTATTAAATTTCATCTTATTAGATTTGTTCCATTCTTTATCTCAAGATAATTCTGAATCTTAATTTTATCAACAATCTCTCCCAGCTTTGTTTCATTTTCCTTTTTGTTAAACACCCAAGTTTTATCTTGGTCCAATCCATTTATTAAATAATTTAAATGGAACCAAGCACAGACTTTAAGGCTGTTCATTGAATATCATTTCAAGTTTGACACTGATCCATTAGTCAACATTATTCAACTCATTTCATATTTACAAAACATATTATCTTTTAGCAAAGAAATCATGAGAGATTGTCAAATGATTTGTTGACATACAGGCAGGATAGAATGAATATATGAAAAATATTTTTTTGTTTACTGTGCATCAAGAACTGCATTAAACAATGGGGACACAACTGGAAAGTTTATAAGGTCCTTAGATTCTAACTTGGGAAAGCAGTGTTTATAGGTGGAGTCACCTGGAAACACCTAGTGATTCCTAGTGTTCTAACATAACAACAGATGACAATGCCCAAGAGTTTGGAGGATGTAGTGTTGGATCAGAGTACTTCCTGATAAGTTTAGTAAAGTGCCAAAAACACAACACTCCTTGATGAGCCCATACTACCAAAACATCAACAACAATTCATGATTCTGTCATCTCAAACCATTCATGTAAAAATTTTGTCTGGGATTGATATCAACCACAATATCCTTCTATTTAAATTTTCTCCCTTCCTTCCCTCCTCCCTTTCTTAAAGCAATAAAACATTTGCCCACTTCCAATATCATTATTAGAATGATCTGCCATTTTCCTTATTCTTCAAAAATCATCAACCAACAATGGCTTAGCAATCATATTGTTAGCTTCCAGTATCCTTAGGTAGTACATCCCAGTCAAATGGTTTGAACTCACCTAAAGGACAATTAGCTCCTCTCATTCCCCTTTCTCCACTATCCCCCACCCCATTATCACCATCTTGTGTTGATTGTTTGAACTGATGCAATATGATAGAAAGAGCCCTGGACCTGGAATCATAGAACATGAGCTCATAATTCTACTTTAGATATTTAATATTTTATAACCTTCCTCAAGGTATTATGGGGTCTCAGTTTCTCATCTACAACTTGAAAGCAGGTCCCTTCCAGCTTAAAATCTATGATCTCATCTTGCCTATACTTTTTCAGTTTCAAGATGAATTTTTCTTGAGAGATAAAACAGAAACAAAAGAGATGAAAAGTAGTTTTGCTTTCTTCCTGTTATCTGAAATCATTTTATTCAACCCAAGCAGGAAACATTACTTCCCTGAATTTTTTCTTTCTTTTTGTTTTTAAAAAAAATGATATTGAGGGAGCAGAGGCAAGATGGCAGCATGAAGGCAGAATTTCCCAGGATCTCCCCCCCAAAACTCTAAAAACCAATACATGATGTCTCTAGCCAAAATTTAGAGGGGAAGAACCCACAGAAATACTGAGTGATACATTTTACCAGTCCAGGATAACTTAGAAGTTCCACAGGAAAGGTATGTTTCACCAGGACCGGGGTTGGAAAAAGCACAACCCAGCCCAGCCCAGCCCAGCCCAGTCCAGCCTAGCCCAGAGATCACCATAAACAGCTTGAAGGAGCTGTGAGAGAACTCTGCTACACCAGAATGAGTGTGGAGTGAGGAGCACCTGCAGTAGAATCTGCAGCGAGACTCTGGAGATAGCAGCCTGCACCTCCAGAGAGGTAAGGGAAGTCGCCTATACTCAGATCCAGGTTGCAGTTTGGGCTTCCATACTAAGATAGCAGGATCCTCCTTATAGCTCCAGGAAGAGGGAAGTAAGGGGACCATCTACATATCAAAGCACAGGAAAGACCTTGGAGGAATAAAGGCCCCAGTGGGTGTCCCAAAAAAAACAAACCAAAGCCTTGGAAGTGCTGTAAATTAGTCTTGGGCTGAGGAAATGAGTAAACAACAAAAAAAAAGAAGAATCTGACCATAGAGAATTACTTTAGTCCCATGGAAGATCAAAACACATACTCAGATGATGACAAAATCAAAGCTTCCATATCCAAAACCTCCAAGAGAAATAAAAAATGGGTTCAGACTATGGAAGAGCTCAAAAAAGACTTTGAAAAGCAATTAAAGGAGATGGAGGAAAAAATGGGAGAGAAATGAGAGTTATGCAGAAAAATAATGAAAACCAAATCAAGAGCTTGGTGAAAGATATACCAAAAAATGCTGAAGAAAATATTATGTTAAAAAACCAGTTTGGGACTAATGGAAAAAAGCAAAACAAAAGGCAAATGAGGAGAAGAATACCTTAAAAAGCAGAACTGGCCAGCTGGAAAAGGAGATAAAAAACTCTCTAAAGAAAATAAGTCTTTCAAATGCAGAATGGAACTAAAGGAAGACGATGACTTTGCAAGAAATCAGGAAAAAATAAAATTCTTCCAAAACATCCAAAAATTAGAAGAAAATGTGAAATATCTCAATGGACAAACAACTGACCTCAAAAACAGATCCAGAAAAAATAATTTAAAAATTATTGGGCTCTATGAAATCCACACTCAGGAGAAGAGCCTAGACTTCATTTTTCAAAAAATAATACAGCAAAATTTCCCTGAGATCCTAGAAACAGAGGGTAAAATAGAAATCGAGAGAATTCACCAATCACCTCCTGAAAGAGATCCCAAAAGAAAAACTTCCAGTAACATTATAGCCAAATTCCAAAACTCCCAAATCAAAAAGAAAATTCTAAAAGCTGCCAGAAACAAACAATTTAACTACCAAGGCTCCATAATCAGGATTACACAGTATCTGGCAGCATCTACATTAAGGGCTTGGAATATGACATTCCGGAAGGCAAAATATTTTGGTTTACAACCCAAGAATCAACTATCCAACAAAACTGAACATCTTTCAGGGGGAAAAATGGACTTTCAAACTTTCCTATTGAGAAGACCAGAGCTGAACAGAAAGTTTGATCTTCAAGTACAGGACTCAGGTGAACCATAGAGGGGGTGGAAGAGAAGGACTACTATGAGGAACTTGATGATGTTGTACTGTTTGTATTTCTGGATGGGAAGAAGATATTGATAACTCATATGAACTTTCTCATTTATAAGAACTATTAGAAGGAACATATATAGACAGGACATAGAAAGGAGCAGAATATAATGCTATAATATAGTAAAAAGATGGAGTCAATAGGTGATAAAGGAAAGTACTGGGAGGAAGGAAAAGGAGATGAAGAAGCTAAGAAAGTTCACATAAGAGTCAAGAAAAAGCTTTTTCAATAGAGTGGAAAGGGGGAGGCAAGGGGGAATGAGTGAGCCTTCATTCACATCAGAAATAGCATACATACTTAATAGGGTGAGAATATCTATTTTACCCTAGATAAAAATAAGAAGAAAGAGATGGGATAAGGGGGGATGGGGGGAGGGAAGGGGGGGAATAGTTGGTAGAAGAGAGGGAAGATCAAGGGAGAGGATACTCAGATTTAACACACTTTTGGACAGGGCCAGGATGAAAGGAGAGAGAAAATAGAATAAATGAGAGTGGGAAGGAATAGAGTGGAGGTACAGCTAGTAATAGCAACTGTGGGAAAAATATTGAAGCAACTTCTCTGGTGGATTTATGATAAAGAAAGCAACTCGCCCCAGAGAGACAGCCATTAGAATCTGAACACAGACTGATGTACATTTTTTTCTCTCTCTATTCTTGAGGTTTCTCATCTTCTTGGGGGAGGGGGTTTACATTTACTCATGTTTACTTTTATAACACATTCAATTCACATTAATGTATAGCTTGGAAACAATATAAAGACTATTAGTCAACCTTCTGTTGGTGGGAAGGGAAGAGAGGATGGGGGTAAAATTGTAGAATTCAAAACCTTACAAAAAAATGATAGGCACATATTACTATTGTATATAATTGGAAAACAAAATATTAACAAATGAAAAAATTTGATATTGGGGCAGCTAGGTGGCACAGTAGATAGACCACCGGCAGGAGGCAGGAGGACCTAAGTTCAAATTTGAACTCAGATACTTAATAATTGCCTAGCTGTGTGACCTTGGGCATGTCATTTAAACCCATTGCCATAAATAGATTTAAAAAATTAAAAATTGATATTGTCCTCAAAATTTTTCAAAAACCTCCATTTCTTCTGGACTTTAGCATACCTGACACAAATCCTATAAATAAATCTCAGTCTTTTCTATTTGACCTTTCATACAGTCCCTTGCTTCCATCTTTTGTTTGTCTCTTCAAACTGAACACCTGGAAGAGCTCACCTTGCATCCACATCCATCTCTTTGAAAAATCATTGACTCTTCTTTCTCATTTATTTATCACTCGATCATCAGCATTTCATTTTCTTGAAGACTTTCCAGGACTTAGGTCTTATCCATCAAACTAGTTACAGAACCAAATATTCTCTGGTCTCTTTTCAAACATAAACATATGTACAAAACAGACATATATGTAAAAACCACATAACTTTCTTAACTCCTTTTCTGCATTATTCCATTGATATTTTAAGAGCAGAGGCTGTCTTTCTTTTCATTGATTGTTTCCCAAGAGCTAAACACTATGACTGGGACTTAATATATGTTTACTGGCTTTTGGATAGAGATAGTACTTTTGCTTCCTATATTTCCCCCAACATACCATCATAGTAGATGTTCAATAAATCTTATATTGGTCTAAATATAGAATTCTTACATGTCTACATTCTTGGTCTTTAGATACTTAACACACACACACACACACACACACACACACACACACACACACACAGACACACCCTTAATAACCCTTGTCCTAAAATTAGGAAAACATGTAAAACTTGACAGAAGCATAATACTGATGATAGACCACACTCAACTTGGGGAAGAAAGTACAGCCAGTGTTCTAACTGATATGATATTTATTGCCTTGAAGAAATAAAAACATTTTATTTTGACTCTCTATTTTGTGCCTACTATGTTACAGCTATTGGCTTTGTCAACCTCAATTACTTGTCCTTGGATTTGATTTGGTTGTTAGATCTAATTTGTTCGTATCTCCACCTTCTCTTCCAACATCAGCACAGGGTTAGGGTTGACCCTAACTCAATAAATGTTGACTGAGCACACCTTAAGCTTGTATTTAGCATGTTTGACATTCAGCTTCACATTCCATGGTGATGTATCATTTGAAGTCCTTCATTATTCTAACCTAGACCCCCATATCAGTCTTTTCACCGCTTATGACACTGGTCATCTTGTTATTCCTCATATAAGACACTATTTGCTCTGAACTCTTCCACTGGCTATCCCCCATTCCCAAAATGCTCTGTTTCCTGGCTTCCCTGCTCCTTTTGAGTCCCAGCTGAAATCTCAATTTCCAAAGGAAGCATTTAAAAATGCCTCTTCATTCCAGGACCTCCCCTCTCTTGATCATTTCTATTTATCCTGTATGCAGTCTGTTTGCATATAATTATTTTTATGTTGCTTCCCCCAATAGACTGTGAAGCCCTCAAGGGCAGACACTAGCTTTTGCCTTCCCTTGTTTCTCCCTAATACAATTCCTGGTCAATAGCAGGAACTTAATAAATGCTAGCTGAATTAAAGAAAATTAAATTAAGTGCAAGGAAATTCATCAACTGAGAAAAGATTAGAATTAGAATATTAAACTTTTTAGAAAGTATCCTAAACTGTTTTTCAGAAATACACCATAATACTATATTTACTAACCAACAATACAGAGAAAGATGGTGCTTTTTCTCCTCTGAATCATATCCCACAGCAGGAAGGTCAAGTGCTCCATTATTTCCACAGGTGATGGATAGAGTCCCATAGAGAATTTGGCAAAATCATCTTCTTGGAATCAAGGATTTTTTTAAATGGAACTACCCACTACAATTATCTCCAGCATCTCTGGGCAAGCTGAATAAATAGATGTATAATCTATATTGCACCCCAAGAAGTGTTGAGTCATTTCCCAGCTTAAAGTGGAAAACTGCAAGGGGGAAATAATTCACACAAACTGAAAAAACAAGGGTAGTGTTTTTTTGGTTGGTGGTCTTTTTTTGCTTTTTTAAATATACACTGAGAATGAGACCTACCCAGAAAAGAATACTTAGAGCTGTAGATTTTCTAGGTGGTATTCAAATATCACTTTGGAAAGGGAGAATTATTGTAAAAAAAAAAGACCTTGAGCCCCCTCTTCATTTGGTTTTGGCTACTTTTCCTTGCATCTAATTCTACTCAGTTCTACAATCACTTAATAATATCTAATAGTTTTGTATATTAGGTACTAGGGTTACAAAGACTAAAATGAAACAACCCTTTTCTTCCAAAAGTTTAATTGTGAGGGTGAGGAAGAAGGAGGAGTGGTGGGGGTAAGAGACAACACTGTATATATGTATATACAAAATAAATAACTAAATACTTATGGATTCCACTCCTTGACACCCACTTCAACTTTGCAACATTTAGAGTTCATTCAAGAAAGAGATGGGCAGGGCGGCTAGGCGGCGTAGTGGATAAAGCACCGGCCTTGGAGTCAGGAGGACCTGGGTTCAAATCTGGTCTCAGACACTTAATAATTACCTAGCTGTGTGGCCTTGGGCAAGCTATTTAACCCCGTTTGCCTTGCCAAAAAAAAGCCTTAAAAAAAAGGAAGAGATGAGAAAATGAAAAACTGGTGATGGGTGGGGCATAGAAAGGAAAAACATCAAATTACAATTTATTCCATCACCTCTTAGAACTTCCCTAACCCCCCCAAAAAAATGGAAAGAGAAAACACAAACAAACCTTACTTCTATTATACTTTTTCAGTAGCCTATAATGGGGTCAATGTCTGGGACATTTTTGCCAAAGACCACAAGAAGGAATAGGAGGAAAATATTGGCAGAAAAAATCAATCAGCCAGTCTCACAGGGCTTAGAGTTTCATGTAACCCTTTAGTGCTCTGAAGAATGGCAATAGCAAACCACCACAAAACCAAGTAGCAATATAAACACAGAGGTGGAGACATAAATAGGAACATGTATATATATATATATATATATATAGTTAAAATTAAAAATACAGGATGTAACTTTGCAAATTGTAAATAATTTCTTCTGTAAGAAATGGTGACTCCAATAACTGAGAGGAAGAGTTCTTCTTTGTCTATGTAAAAAGGCTTCATTCATAAGTCATCTTTGGAGTGAAGTGATAGCAGATAGATAAAATGTAAGCTTCTTGAGGGCAGGGACTGGTTTTGGGAGAGGGCACTGGCATCAAAAAGGACCATGAAAGTTCGGTTTCATATAATAGGTAGCACTTGAGCATATTTTAAAGGAGACAAAAGATTCTAAGACAGAAAAATGAGCAAGAAATGCCTTCCATCATGGATTATAGCTAGAACCTATGTGAGGTGGAAATTTGTGTTTAAAGAGCAGAAATATCCATTTTATTGAACAAAAGTATGGTAAGTAATGTATAATAAGAGATAAATAAGAGAATAATATATATTAAGGTTGGAAAAGTAGCTCTGGTTGTGAAAGGCATTCAAATGCCAAAGAAGATTACATTTGATCAAAATCACTTCAGGAGCTATGTATTGCATCCATTGGAAGATGGAAGGGAGGAGAAAGGGAGGACAAATAGGAGATTTTTTACTGTGATCCAGTTGAAAGACATTGAAGACCTGAATTAGGAAGCTAGTTTTCTGAATAGAGAAAAGGAGATGTTTATGAGAGATGTTGTGGAGGTAGAAACTCTAAGATTTGGCAATTGAATGGATACATGGGTGAGGGTCAACGTTACTACCAATGTTTGCAAACTTCAGTAACTGGAAAAAATAACCCAAAATAAATAGGGATGTTAAGTAGAGGAATGATCTGGTTTCAAGTTCTGAGTCTGGTACCTGCTATGGGTACAGGCACTTAATCTCTCAGTGTCCCAGAAGCCTCAATATGATTAAAAAATATAGTATATGTGTCAATAGCCACAGAAAGGGGTTTTTTCCCTGAGGGTCACCCATACAGCATTGAAATCATAGATCATCCACCCCCTTCCAAAAACCAAAATGTGCAAGGAACAGTACTGGGTTTTGGTGATACTAAGACAAAAGCAAAACGATCTCTTCCCTCTAAGGACTAACATTTTGCTATGAATAATCAACAGGTAATCAGAAAAATTCAAAATATGCACCAAAGAAATAAAAAGGAAATACAATGGCTAGATATTCATCCTCCAACTCTTTCTCAGGATGACCTAGGAATTCTTAAGGGGAAAAAAATCAGTGAAAGATTTTCCCTCGGATTTTCTCCCTAGTCAGATATCTGGCTGCCTACTCAGCAAACTCAAGAAAGTCAAAATAGAGAAATTAAGACCAAAAAAACTATACAAATGAATCTTTTAACCATAGATGGGGCAAGGGAACATAAATATGGCATTCCTTCATCTCAGTATCATATCATTTCAAGCTTCATGCCTTTAAAAAGGAACTCAGCTGACAGACAGAACACAAATCAGAATATAGAGATAAAAGAGAATAAAATATCAGCACTGGGCAAGAGTATTTCCTCATGCATTTTTAAAGCTTGGATCTCAGTTTGGAATGAGGATTGGTTCAGCTCCTACACACACACACACACACACACACACACACAACATGTGGGCGCATGCACACACACACACACACACACACACATGAACACACATACATATAGAGAGGATATTGGTTGTTTGTTTTTTGCTGAATGAAACTTTCGGCCTTCAACTGAGAGTTTTCTTGTTCAAACAATAGGAGCAAATAAAGCCAAAATCCCATTAAGTGTCCAGAAGCTTTCTATGCTTCTCTCAAACAGATTCTTGTCACTGGTTCTGGCTGGTTCCAGCATTGAATATGACATGTCCTGCCTTTGTCTCAGCTTCCCTACTCTGTCGTATCAGAGTAATACATCTGTCCCTAACATCCAGGGTTAGAGAGAAGACTAAAAGAACAATATTTACAAAGTCTAGTAGGCTCCTCAGCAAAAAGGTATTTCAGACCCAAAATGAAAACGCTTTCCTGGAGCAGTTTATAGAGCAGCAGCCTAAGAGTCAGGAGGACTTGAGTTCAAATCCAGTCTCACTAGCTGTGGGGAGCCTGAACAAGTCACTCAACCAAGATTGACTTTGAAAAAACTTTTTAAATCAAAAAGAGTGGTTCTACAGTCATGGGATCACAAAAACATAAACTTGAAGATGAAAGAAACCTCAGAGATTATCTAATCTGACACCCCCACACACAATTTTATAGAAGTGCCTCCCCTTCTCAGGAGTCATAAATCCAAAACTCTAGGTCAGATTCGAATTACTTCTTACTTGGAATATTACAATACTAATTTAGCTTCCTGCCAGATGTCTCTCTTCATTCTAGATGCACAGTGATTTTTCTAAAACCCAGGTCTGATGATGTCAACCCCCCCCCCCACTCTCAAGCTTGTCCAACAACTCCCAAAAGATCAAATAGAAAATTCTCTGTTTGGCATCAAAACTTTTCATAATATGGTCCTTTCCAATCTTTCCAGAGTTTTTAAGACATTATTCCTCCCTGCAACCCCCAACCCCCACCATGCACTCCAACATCTAGCATCTCTGACTTAGTAGCCATTCCTCACTCATGAATTCCATTTTCCATCTATGTACCTTTACATTAGCTGTCCCCCAAGAAAATTAGTTGAGTAAATTCAACTGACAAAATGACCAAATCTGACAATTCATGGATTGTTCTATTATCCATTGCCCTCCACTTTTTATGGAAAGGAATAAGGTTCACTTATTTCTTCTCTAGGATAAGATTTATCACTTTAATACTTTGTGTTCAGCTCCCTTTTAGCCTTTTTTCCCTTATTATCAATACTCTAGGGACACACTCTTTAAGATGATGCCTTAGCTGCCTTCTTCCTCTATCCCTTTGAGTCCCTTCTCTCATCCATGAGTTTCCCAGAACCTCCATGTTTAGGAAGGGCCTAGATAAGTCACCTTTCATTCTCTACAGTAGGCCTTGCCATCAATACTGCTCAAGTTTTTCCTAGTCCTTTTTATTTGTTGACTTCCCCCATTAGAATGTAAGTTCCTTAAGAGCAGGTACCATTTTTCTTTCTACTTGTAGAAAGGTCTTTGTATGGAACCTGACCTATAGTATTTGTTGACCGAGTTATTTTAGATATATCTCTAATACGATCAATTAGAAAGAGCCCTGAAAAAGTTTAAAAACAAAGTGTCAGTTTTACAATTCACTAAAATTATGTCCAAGTCACTTTCCCCTTTAGGGTCTTCATTGCCTTGTCTGTAAAATGAGATAATTAGGCTAAAAGAGCCTTAGTTTTATCCCTTTAGATTGTGGGCTTCTTGAGGGTAGGGACTGTCTTTTGCCTCTTTTTTGTATCCTGGGACTTAGCATAGTACCTAACATGTAGTAGGTACTTAATAAATACTAATGGTTATTATTCAATGTATCTATAGTCTGCGATCTCAGGGGTTCAGGGAAGGTGTCCAATGAAGCTCAGCCCATAGGACCAAACATTGATTAAGTCAACTAGCTTTGCTATTTTACTACAAACATGACCTATATTCCTAACTAGACAATAGTTTCGTAAAAATGCAGCCAGTTCTAGTCATCAGAGCCTGGGCAAAAATGAATATGAACCAACTGACACCAATCCAGACACAGTGCCATAAGGAAGAAAAATACTGACAATTCCATGCTCTATTGTCCAAAAGTGAACATGAATACCTTTGTATATGAAAAATGCACATTCATTTCATTGTAGTCTTGTTCCTGGATGTAACAATAAAGATAAAAACCCTGTTTTCTGGCAGCCAGCATCCTTGAAAGTACACGCAGCCAGCATCTCCCATATTCTCCCAGTATAAATGTCCAGTCAATTAACAGGGACTGAGGAAATGAGACAAGACAGTTATAAAGCAGCAGGGGAGACAGGGAAAAGCAGAGAGATGGAAAGAGGAGGTGGGAATGAAAAGAAACACAATGAAGTGGAAAAAAATTCAAACTATGGTACAGCTGGTAAGTGAAATTATTCTGTCATACCAGCCAAAGTAACCCACTTTGTGTAAGGTTATTCCATTTCCTGCCTCAATTCCTTTGTACAGGCATTTCCCCCATACCTGAAATGCTTGTCTTCATCACTCACTTTGCACCCTTGACCCCCTTGGACTTCCTAGCTCCCTACCAGACTCATCTCAATGACTACTTCCCTCAAAAGGCATTTTCTGATCTCACTCTCTCTTACCTCCTTGTTAATTTAGTATTCTTCCCATCTCCTCACTACAGAATTAAATTATTTTTTATTAACGAGAGAAACAGAGAGACAGAGAGACAGAGAGAGAGAGACAGAGAGAGAGAGAGAGAGAGAGAGAGAGAGAGAGAGAGAGAGAGAGACAGAGACAGAGACAGAGACAGAGACAGAGACAGAGAGAGAGAGAGATTGGTTCCTAATATTCACTTATTCCTGAGTCTTGGGTTCTTTTGGAACAACTAACTTTTGTCAATGAATCACAGATGGGAGAAGACTGATCTCCCCACCACCATCACCCAGGGTTTTCTCTGTCCACAAATGATGTGGACAATCTTATATAAACATACTCATACATTTTCTGTGTACTGATAGTTACATTATTTATCCAATAGAAATTAAATTCCTTGAGTGTGGCAACTGTTCCATTTTATAGTTTAAATGCTTGTGCCAGAGACTGGCACACAGTAGGAACTTAATTATTGCTACTTTTATGGCAAATTCATTTTTTTAATCCTCAGTTAATAGAAATGATGCTGGTTAAGGTCCTTTATAAAATGTTGATTACATGTTTTATGACTTTTGCAATCCATCAAGTCATTCAGTACTGTGTGAGAACAGTGACTTTGTAGATGCAATTTATTTTAAATTTATTTCTGAGATAACCTGCTCTACAATTTGGGGAAATTTGATTCCTTATTCTAAAATTTCTTGACTCATTAATATTATCAGCCCAGGGCGATAGAAATAATGTTGGAGTTTGGTTTTTTGTTTTGTTCCCTGTACCATACCTAGTGCAATTTGTCTTAGGTTCATATGTGGGGGTGGTAATCTGCTTTGTCATTTGGGAACATTTAAATTCTTGTTCTAACACTCCTTGATTCATTAATAGCCCCCATTCCATTGTCCTGGGATAGTGTTGGTTTTTATTGCTTGTCTAAAGTTTCTTCAAAAAGTGGGGCATAGGGGCGGCTAGGTGGCACAGTTGATAGAGCACCAGCCCTGGAATCAGGAGTACCCGAGTTCAAATCCAGCCTCAGACACTTAATAATTACCTAGCTGTGTGGCCTTGGGCAAGTCACTTAACCCCATTGCCTTCCAAAAAAAAAACAACCTTAAAAAAGTGGGATATAACAAAGAGCACAAAGGGTACAATATGAAATAGAGTATGAGGAGTTTATTCCTACACAGAAAGAAATGATAACCATGAAAAAATCATAGTGTACTTTATAGAATGATTAGAGCAGAATTTATTAACTTTTATAGTTGCTGCTGCAATCTGCTGGAAGGCTTATAATTAAAGTTTCATCAGGACATAAAGGAATTTTGCAATGCTGCTAATTAGCCATTTTCCATTTTGCCTCCAATGGGCACTGTCTAAACAAATGCCAAGCTTGGGCCATTCTCCTGGCCGTGTCAAAACTCCCTGATCCAGTTTGTTCCTCTACTGCTGCAGCCACGGCCTCTCTGGCACACATTGACCACTGGCAGATCTACAGACTTTTATGTTCACAAATTTCTTTTCTAACCAAGGACAAGAGATGACAATGCTCAAATTTGCCTGGCTAAATACCCCACCCCAGGGACGATGTCGGTAGGGTCACTGTGATATGAGGGGAGAAAAGAAATCTATCTTTCCCCTATCCCTTAATTAAATCTAATTTTGTCACCTAGAGAAACATAATCTAGGTGTCAAAGCTATCTCCTGGGTTCCCCAAGACATGAGATCTCGCTCAACAGTCAATTAGGATACTCTCAGAAACTCTCATATAGAGCCAGCTTTATGGTACAATGGAAAGAATACTGAGTCTGGATTCAAGAAGACTTGATTTCAAATCTAGACTCAGACATTTATTAGCATTGTACTCTGGGGAAATCACTTATCCCCTGTTTGCCTCAGGTTTTTCAAATAGGAATAATAATCACCTCCCTAAATAATAAGGATCAAATAAAGCAATATTTCTAAAGTATTTAGTACTGTGCCTCACACATAGTAGGTTTTGGATAAATATTTGTTACTTTCTTCCTCCCTTCCTTCTCACTTTCCCTCCTTCCTTTCTTTCCTCCTTTTCCTCCATTCTTCCTTCTCTCCTTCCTTCCTTCTTTCCCTCCTCCCTCCCATCCTTCCTCCATTCCTTCCTTCCTTTCCTCTCTCCTTCCTTCTTTCCCTACTTCCTTTCCTCCTTCCTTCCCTTCTTCATTTCTTCTTTCCCCCCTTCCTTCCTTCCTGACTTCCTTCATTTCCTCCTTCTTTCCTTCCTTCTTTTATATGTGGCCAGAAGTTGACCCACTTTCCAAGCTCCCATTTGGCTCCCCTGGGAATAGATGAAGACTATCTGCACATGCTCTATACAAACCCCCATTACATTTAAAAAACTCCTCGAGGGCACTGAATTCTAAGGACTCTCTAGGGGTGTCATTATCCCCACCCAAAAGCACTTCATATTAGGGACTCTGTTACAGCAAGTCCCATTCAGATAATTGGCATTTCTATAGGACTTTAAAGTTTATGAAACACTTTGCATCCATTATCTCACAACCATCCTGTGAGGAAGATATTCTAGATATTAGACAAATTCAGTGGGGTTAAGTGACCTGCCCCTGGTTACCCAACTTCAGACAAGGGAAGACTTTGAGCCTAAGTATCTTGTGACTTCAATTTTCTTACTCTTCTCACCCCACTAAGTGACCTACTTCTATATGATGTATAATAGATGTATAATGTATAATATGATGTATAATAGAATGTATTCCCTCCATCTAACATGGAAAACCCAACAAGGCTGGGAAACTTATGGACCCCTTGCCAAAGGTGGTATATAAGGTGATTTGGGAGAAGCAGAGTCTCAGAAAAGATAAAACATTAGATACATTTATTCTTTGAAGGGAAGTTAGGTGATGCAGTAGATAAAGCACAGGACCTGGAGTCAGGAAGACTTGAGTTCAAATTTAGCTTCAGACACTTAATAATTACCTAGCTGTGTGATCTTGAGAAAGTCACTCAACCTCATTTCCTTGCAAAGACAAAACAAAAACAAACATCTATTCCTTGACCCTTCCTTACCTTCCTGGTAGTGCTCACATACCTGGTACCTTAATCTTCTTATCTAGACCTGGATTCAAATCCTGCCCAAGGTATTTGACTGACCGTGTGATCCTGGCAACTTACTCAACTTCTCTATGTAAACTTGTGTTATGACTAACAGTGGAGAGTGAGACTTTCTCTAATCTTAACAAACACTCAAAATTCTCCAATATAAGAATTATATGCATGAAGTAAAGTAATTATAACTGTTTCTGAAGGTTAGTCTAATTGTCTAATGAGGTAATAACTTGATGAATTAATAATATAACAAGTTAATTGCTAACACACTCACTCATTACCCACTCCCCTGCCAGTGCCCACTCTCAATTAGGGTGGCACAATTGGAAGCTCAGGCTTGAAATCTAGGATCTATTCCACAATTTTTTTGCTGCTGGTTTAGTCTCTGTCAGCATGCTCTGCTCCTGCCCTCTCTCCAACATTCTGGGACAACAAGCAGGAGATCTCCATCTTACCTGACCATAAAATGAATAAGGAATATGAGTTCAATAACTTCTAATGTCTCATTCAAATTTTAATCTATGATTCTAAGGTCTTTTATAGGAATCTAGCTAGAAAACCTAAAGACATAGGAAATTAAAATTGGGTACTAATGAAGGGGAGAGGGGCAGTTGTATTATTCTTTAAGGAAAAAGGATTGATATACAACTAGTGCCCATTCTGTTCCCCCCAAAAGTCATTTGAAGTATTGACTGAGGCCAGTGAAAAATAAAATCCCTCAGCATATGAGGAGACTATGACAGCTTTGAAGTTTAGCCCTTAAGAGAATCTGCCTTCAAAAGAAAGAAATCAGAAAGTAAAAGGGAAAACAAGAGGAAATGACTAGAATTGCCAAAGATCTCAGAAGAGAAGAAAACATTTTAAAAGCCTTGAGCACAAACAAAGAAACCATAAGAAATATTGGGGGAGAAAAGAGAAGAAGGTTTCTAGAATATCTAAACAACTCCAAAAGTTTCTGAATAAATATTGCAATCCAAAAGGAAATTAATCAACATTGTGATGAGGCATGGGACCCAAGAGAGTGATATTCCTGAATGATTCAAGAGAAAAATAAGAATCATGAAAGAACATTATAGGAAGTACAACAAAGATAACTGTCAGAATGAAAAACTTTAGTTCATGGTAACAAGTCTCTCCTAAGATAGAAAGGAGAGATCAACTGATTGAGAATAGAAATATACAGAAAAGAAGGATAATCTAGAAGAAGAAAAGCAAAAAACAGTCATTCTTAAAAGAACATGATCTCTATTCAAGCTACGTGGCACAGAGTTTAGATCATTGGCCTTGGAGTCAGGAGGACTAGAATTTGAATCCAGCCTTGACACTAGCTGTGTGACCTTGGGCAAGTCACTTAACCCTGATTGCCTCACATCCAGGGCCATCTCCAGTCATCTTGATCTATATCTGGCCACTGGACCCAGATGGCTCTGGAGGAGAAAGTGAGGCTGGTGACTTAGCACAGCTCCCCTTCATTCAAATCCAGGTCATGTGCTTGTCATGGCATCATCTCCCTGATGTCATGGTCTTCAAGAAGGAAGGACAAACATCATCATCATATAAGCAAAACAGATCGAACTGGAAGATAGGTATAAGGACACAAATTAAGGATGTCAGAAGAAACTGATAAGTCAAAAACTTAAATGCTATACAATAAAACTGCTAAAAATTTCTGAACACAAAGTAAAATATCATCTCTACACCAAAAAAAAAAAATTCTTCAAGTTCTAAGTTTCTTTGGGGCAAATTGATGACACAATGGATAGTGTGCTGGGTCTGGAATCAGAAAGACTCCTCTTTTTTAATAAGAATCTGGCCTCAGATACTTACTAGCAATGTCACCCTGAGCAAGTCCCTTCACCCTGTTTGCCTCAGTTTTCTCATCCGTAAAATGAGCTAGAGAAGCAAATGGCAAGCCACTTCAATATCTTTGTCAAGAAAACCCCAAATGGGGTTACAGAATTGAGAATGACTGAACAATACCAGGTTTCCTTATCTATAAAATGAGGAAGTGAGGTTCAGTGACTCTATCGTTACATTCAGATTTTGTTCTATCATCCTAAGAGCTACCTATTACAATGATCTTTCCAGTCTATATTGGAGGTGTCAGATTCCAATGACTCCATAACTTAGTAAATGGTCATCAAGAGCTGTTGGAGCCATAAGTTTCATCAGACTGCAGTCATACAGATGATGTCTCACCCTTTTTAAACTTTGGTGTCTTTCTCTATAAAAATACATAATTAGAATAGACCATCTCTGAGGTCTATGATGCCATGTATCCAGCTAGGTTGATTGACACACACATCATCCGTTTATGCTTTTCAATTTAATAGAAGCTTCCAGGGCTTGCACTCCACTGGACCTTGGATCCCCTCCATGCCACAGTGAGACATCAGCAGAAAGCTTTAGTGGAGAAAAAGTGATGGTGATGGAGTTAAATATATTAAAATCCAAGGTTTTGAATAAGATGTCCTAGATCCAAATTTTAGCTATTTCATTTGTTATCTGTATGACTCTGAACAACTCAATTTATCTCAATTTCCTTACCTGCAAGATTGGGGGCGGGGTGAGCAGGGAAGTTGAGGAAATCAGGAGACTCAATGTATCCTTCTAACTCTATATTTATGACTGTTTAGAGTGCCAAGAAATGGCAAAAACCCAAAGCAACCATTTCAGATATAAAGGGTATAAAATGGAAGGTGGTTCCCTAAATTGGATTATAAATTTGAATAAGAGTTAACTACTGTTGCAAACTAAAACCTCCCTCAGATAACTCTTTGAGTTCTTAAAATATAGAATGTAGCATGTCATAAAGACTCAAAACCAGAAAAGTTTGGGTTCAAATCCCATCTCAAGGATTTACTTTCCCTTTGAGTCTCAGTTTTCTGACCTTTAAAATGGGGATAATATCATCTATTATCCAAGGTTGAAATGAGGATCAAATTACATAATACATAAGAAGTGTCTTGTGAACCATAAGACACTAATTGTTGACTACAAAAGCACAGAAATCTTTACTTAGCAAATAATTCCAAGTCTAAGTTTTTGTTCTAAAACCCACATCACCTAGTATGATACTGAAGTCTTTCATTCACAGTGTTCATTTTGAGCCACTCAATGCCACCAGGTGGAGCCCTTACCTATAAGTGAATACAGAAAGGATCATTATGTGATCTTCCCAGCAACATTGGGGCTCCTAGACCCTATCACCCCAGGGCAGAGAGACTATCATGGTATCGGCATTGCTCCCCTTTCTCTATCTCTAGCTGCCCTTCAAAATTTCCACCTCAAAAAAAATTGTTCCACTCTACTTGTTCCCAGTGGGATAAAGAGGACTCATAGCCTGTCCTTAGTTCTACCCTTGTATTTCAAAAGCTATGTATTCTATATCCAAGGACCTTCAAAATCCCCAGCCAGGAAAAAAGATTGTTCCATGTGACTTAACTCCAATAGGCTCAAGAAATCTCATCATCTTTCTTAATCTCTATCTTTGTATTTCAAAGCAAACACATTCCACAGCAAGCCATTCAAATGTGTAGCACAAGGTCGCTGACCTGAGAAAGGAATTAGTCAACTCAGAATTTTTTGTGTTTCCTTCATATTCTACACTATGAGACTTTTGAAGAAAATGGTAGTAACAGTCACTGTCAGTCATAACCTCCCAACAGCTTTATATTACACCTGGTATGACAATTCTCATAGTATAGATAATGAGCCTGTCTGAAACTTAGGAAGTCCATGGTCACATAGCTCCTTAGGGTCAGCAGCAGAATTTTAATTCAGGTTTTTCTGGCTCCAAGTTAGTTGTACTACTGACTCTACCGTGATGGATGACAAAGAAAAAAACTTAAAAGTGAAATTAGGGTAACCTGAGTTCAGAAAGACTTCAGCCAAAATGCATAATTTAGTGTCCTCTAACGTTTCCTCAATATCACCTTCTTCAAAGGTATTCTTTCATTGCTATCATCCCCAACCAGAAATAAGTCAGGGGCCCAGAATCAGAGTGTTTACAAAACTAGGAAAATCGTATGAAATGGAGTTCATCTGAGAAAACTAATTGATAACAAGCCCTAGAAAAAGGACCAAAAAGAAAAAAAGAATCACTGTAAGCTAAATTAAAGTTCTAACAAGTGATGAACATCAAAAGAGAATTGAAGGTTGTAGCAGAGGACTTTTTGGAGCCTCAAGGCATGAGTATGACCATCAAAGAGAAACAGAAGAGGGAAAAACAGAGATAGATATTCAAAGTCATAAAATGTGGGAACTGTCTGGCACAAATGAAGCTATCAGGAATGAGTCAGTTTCATATATCGGAAGAGTAGGTGGACAAATGAGGACTTTTTAATTCCAAGGTCTCTAGAACTACCTTCATTTTTCATAGATAGTGCAAATCTCTTCTTTGGTGACAATATTTTTTCCTTCCTAGCCAAGCTCATAAGCACAATCAAATTTATGAATATAGGATGGAACTCACATGTGGGACTTCCTTCCCACAGTGCATATCATTCCTATGACTCAGTAAATAAGTCCTGGGGAATTTCCTAAGGAGGAATTTGAATCCAGATCTTCTGGACTCCAAGCCCAGAACTCTATTACCCATACCATTTGTTTCTATAATCCAGATAAGGTATTTTTTTCAATTAATCAAACAAGAAAGAATTTATTAAGTTCCTAACTCTAAACATCCCTGGGGAAAGGACCATAGGGACTTACATTCACTCACAGGCTTAGATTAAATGATATCATATCCAGAGCTGTAATAAGAATGAGGCAAATTCCTGGGGCTCAGATTGAAAGGAATAGAAAAATATTTTGAAAATACATCTATCCTAAGCAATTCATAATATTAGACTAAGGGGAGACCACTTTGCATTTTTGACGCTGTGGCCAAGTTAGCTAGCCATGGTGCTGATCATATCATTAAATTTCAAACTAGAAGGGACCTTAGATAGCATTTAAGACAAGCCCTTCGTTTTACAGTTAAGGAAACTAAAGCCCAGGAAAGGAAAAATGATTTGTCTCAAGTCACAAATATAGTAAATAGGAGTACCCAGATTTAAGTCCAGATTTTCTAGCTTCAAATTCAATGCTGTTTTTTTCCCACTATTCAAAATATCATTCTATAAAACTCAATACTATAAGGTTCTTTAGATCTGAAATTCAATTAGAGATCCAATCCTTTTATTCAAGTACAAAAAGCAAGGATTAGAATTCAGTTCTTCTGACTCCATCAGGAGAGGATAAATCTGCATTGGAAACACAGGGCAGGAGGCACCTGAGACCAAAGTGAGGAAAGAAAAAGGTTTATTTTATTAAAGGAAAAAGAAATCATACTTAATCGAACCAGGTTAAAGTTCTAACTATGTGACCATAGATAAACTCTGAGTCTTAGTTTCCCTAACTATAATGAATGGAAATCACAATATTGCACTATTTACATCATAGGATTATTGGGGAAATAACTCTTTATATGACATAAAGCCTTATGTCAATGTGATTATTATTATTATTATTATTATTCACAATTTTGCTGAGGTTATCAATCATCATCTCCCTTAAGTCTGATTGAATTGCTTTGAAAAGAATAAAGCAAAGCCATCACTGTTAGATTTTAAGAGTCTAAAATAAAAATCTAGAGGGAAAAGAGATTTGGTAGGATTTATGACATTATTCTTTATAGCCCAAGATTACCATGATGGTTGTTTAATTCTTCATAGGAAAAGAGCATGACTGTAAAAGCTTGCTGAGTGAGCAACAGCCCTTTCAGATTCAGTCATGCATCTAGAGGGCAGTCATTTGTGAGGATCATTTTTGTTTGGCCAACAATAGAGGAATTGTATTTTCTCAGGGGACAGATAATAATAATAATTGATAATAATAATAATAATGATAGTCTTTCATTTTAAAAATCAGATCATAACAGCAGGGAGATGATGCCATGACAAGCAACTGAATTGGATTTGAGTGAGAGGGGTGCTGTGCTAAGTCTCCAGCCTCACTTTCTCCTCTAGAGTCATCCAAGTCTAGTGGCCTGATATGAATCAGGACCACTGGAGATAGGCCTGGATGTGAGACAATCAGGGTAAGGTGACTTGTCCAAGGTCACACAGCTAGTAATTGTTTGAAAGCGGATTTAAACTTGGGTCCTCCATACTTCAGGGCTGGTGCTCTACCCACTGTGCCAAGTAGATGCCTTTGGGGCACAAATAGCCTCATAGCATAGGAATGAATCACTAATAGTGAAATCTCAGGTGATGATGAGCAAGCATCAATGTGCTGGTAAATTTTTAACAACCAGCTCTGTCAGTAGATAGATTAGATAGATAGATAGATAGATAGATAGATAGATAGATAGATAGATGGATGAAAGGGAGGAAGGGAAGGAGGGAGGAAGGAAGGAAGGATAGTTAAGATAAACAGATAGATGGATATAAGCATGATATATTTTTTTAGGTTTTTGCAAGGCAAATGGGGTTAAGTGGCTTGCCCAAGGCCACACAGCTAGGTAATTATTAAGTGTCTGAGACCGGATTTGAACCCAGGTACTTCTGACTCCAGGGCCAGTGCTCTATTCACTGTGCCACCTAGTCACCCCTGCATGATATATTTTTAAGTTTAATCTGTATTATTAGCATTTTTCTTATTGTTTTCTTAAGTTGAAACAATCAACAAGATAGTAAATCAAGCCCTGATTGATAACTTCTGATAATTAAATGCTCACACTGAAAATTTAGCAATAAGCTCTCCTGAGCACATACAAGCTTGTTCCAACAAACCCTAAAAGAAGGTAATAAATTCCACTGTTTTTAGAGGGGGGGTCTTATAGCCCCTGAAATTATGTAATACCTCCATAAAGTACTGAAATAAATGTAATAGAAGACACAGAAATAAATGCAAAAAAAGCTCAGGGAAGAAAAATTTGTTAAGATAATCAAAGGAGGTTTTTATAAAAGTTCAAATCATCTATTAATAGTAGTAATAATAGTAATGATGATGTCTTATATTCCCCTAATATTTCTAACATTTTGAAGAACTTTTAATCTCATGACAAGCCTATAAACTAGGTGATTATTTCCATTTTACAGATATGTAAACTGAGGTTCAGAAAGTTCAAATGAATTACTCAAGTACCTTTAGTGACAAAGTAAGAGCTAGTACCCATCAGAACATTGAAGAATTTTTGACTTTTGGGCTTCTAAATTCCCCAACTGATTCTGGCAGTCAACCAATAAATATTGATTATGCATCTATTATGTGTCAGGAACTATGGTAAGTACTGGGAATACACAAAAGGCCAAAGACAGTCCCTGGTCTCAAGGACCTCATATCTAATGAGGAGATGAGTAGAAAACTGTGTATACATAGACATATATAAAATAAATTGGTAATAATCAACAGAGAAAAGAAGCTAGCATTAAGGGGGATCATAAAAGGTACCTTATAGAAGGTAAGATTTTGCCTTGTAAAAATCTAAAAAAAAAAAGATTTTAGATAGGATTTGAAAGGAAGGCAGAGAAATCAGAAAGTAGAAATGAGGACGGTTAGAATTCCAAGCTTGGGTACATGCACAGAGTAAGCAGGGAAGGAGATGGAGTGTCTTTGACAAGGAATACCAGTGGGGCTGACGTGTCACTGGATTGAAGAATATGTGGGGATGAGTAAAATGTAAGAAGAATAAAAAGGAAGGTGTGAACCAGGTAAGGTTTTGAATACCAGAGGATAGACTGGAATAGGGAAAGACTAGTGGCAGGCAGACTAATCAACAGTTTATTGAAACATTTTGATTATGAGATAATTAAACACTGCACAAAAATGATTAAGTTTAAAATGAGAGAAGAGAATGTATTCTAGAGATGATTTGAAAGTAGAAATGCCAAGGTACAACAGTTTGGATTTGGAGAATTTAAGAGTTTAAAGAGGCTGAAAAGCCTGATGACTGGAAGATAGTAATGGCTGTGAACTCTATAGAGAAAATGGGGGGGGGGAATTACCAAAAACAGGTCATGAGTTCAGTTCCGGGCATGCTGAATGTCTATAGAAGCATATATTTAATAGGTACTTGGAGATTCAATATTGGAGACCAGCAGAGAGGCTTGGATTGGATACATGGATTTGAGAATCACCTGAATAGAGATGTTAATTTGATTCATTATGAGCTGAGATCATCAAGTGAAATAATATCATGGGAATAGAAAAGAGGGCCTAGGACCGAGAATTATGGAATACCCATGGTTAGTGAACATGACTTGAATGAAGACCCAGCATAAGAAAGTGATAAGGAGCATTGAGATAAGCAGGAGAACCAAGAGAGAATAGTCACAAAATCCTAAAGTGGTTATCAAGAGAAATAGTGTCAAAGGCCACAAAAGAAGACAAGAAGAATGAGAATTGAGAAAAGACCATTACATTACACTTCAGAAAAAGTAGTTTAAATTGAGTGTGAAACTAGAAGTGTACTGCAGAGAATTAAGAAAAGAATGAGGGGAAAGAAAATGAAGACAATAAGTGAGGGCAACCTTCTCAAGGACTTTCACCACAAAAGAGAAAAGAAATATAGAATGACATCTATTTGGGTTTGATGGATCACGTGGGATTTTTTAAGCATAGCAGTTTCAAAGAGTCATATTTAGTCTTAATATAAGATAAAATGTCTTAACACTAGAAGGGTCTCCAAAGTAGACTATGCTGCCGTTGGAAATTGAGAGTCCCCCCCCCCCCCCGAACATTGTGCAAGTCAAAACTGGATGATGATTTGTTGGATCAGTTATAGTGGGGATTAATTAGAGGGTGATTGTTGCTTTCTAGAATAAGGAAGTCTAATAAAATCATGCTTCAGATGACAACCAGCTATGAGATTATGAACAAGTAATTTGCTTCTCTGAATTTTGATTTTCCCATATGAAAAACAGGGATAATAATAGCCTCTACCTCAGAATATTGGAAGATTCAAATGAAATATTTTACTCAAAGCATTTTGCAAACCTTAAAGTTTTCTATAAATGTGAAATTTTTATTGTTATAAGTCAGACTAGGTAGTGTCTAAAGTACCTTCTAACTCAGAGATTCTATGATTCTGCAACTTTTTGTCTGAGTTGGAAGGAAACCCTATCAAGTCAGGATTAGTGAGAGGTTGGTCTAATCTCATTGATATTGCAGCTTCACGATTCATATAAGAAAAAGGTGATGAAATTGTTCTTTGGTGAATATGGATGATGGTAAGACCTGTAGATCACTGATAATCAATTTCACTCACCAAAAATGTCAACATCCCTTCAAATCCTTTGAGTCAATGAAGCCCAAATCAAAGTCATCCAAACCAAAAGCTCATTCATTGATTCTCTGGTTATATTTTGAATCATTTCCATAGAAACTGGAAGTGTTCCCTGAACCAACCCAGGCATTCTTACTGCCAGCAATTATCTTAAGGTCTGATTTGCATTTTAAATGTCACCTGTATAAATTAAAAGTGTTTACAGCTAACAATGTCATTATTCCATGATTCATGATTTCTACTTAGCTAGCCAAAGCTTTCTTCTTCCAAAATCCCATTCTAAATACTACCTGCCCATCTGGCCACCAGGGAAGCTCTTCTTCCTTTCAAACGTCCTTCTTCCCCTCCAAGTCTTTGGTTCAAGAAATCTTGACTAGCTTTGCTTTGTAACACTTGAGATGTAAGGATGTTAAACTTGGCAGGGAGGATATTTGAAAACAGTTCACTCAGTTATTTAAGCTGCTGTTCACAAAGTTTCTTCCTACTAAGAGAAAACAAATCCTCCTTTCTGGATAGATTCAAAGTATTCTATGGTGATCCTGCTTTAATTGGGTTTTTATTCTTTATTCATGTAGTTGTCTTAGATATCATTTCCCAAGAAGAGCAACTAAACGACCTTCCAAGATTCCATTAATCTGTACAATTTATGATAAAGGCAGGTTAATGGGATGTCACTTTGTCCTTTGACATTGCTTCATTTTTGCCCCCAAATGTAACACTAAAATAATAATAGCTCACTTTGATGGTTGCAAAGCATTTGCCTTGTCATAATAACCCTGTAAAGTAGATAATCATTAATATCTCCATATTATAAATAAGAAACAGAGACCAAGAGTCATTAAGTGACACCCATAGTCATACAGCCTACTAAGGCAAGGTTTGAACTCATATCTTCCTGATGCTAAATCCAAGGTACTCTCCATTAAATATGCTACAGTTAATCTTATTTCTATTTTCACTTGATTCTTGTTCATTTCAAAATCAACCAATCTAATATTTTTTAGTAATTACTAGTTAACAAGTAAGAAGTCAATAATGCATAGTGGAAAGAGAGCCAGGTTTGGAGTCAGTAAGACATGGATCCAAGTCTTACCTCCAAAACATCCTGGCTATGTGACCTAGGCAAGTCACTTAACCTCTCAGTCCCCCATCAGTGATTCAGAAAATAAATCATCCATCGAAATTGGTAGATGGAGCTTCCTTTCAGGGACATCGCTATATCAATGAAATCAAAGGCCTGATCCCCAAAAACTGCTTATTGATATCCTGGTTGCTGTGAAGATATAAGAGTTAAAAAGAATTGGAACACAAAGGCCCTCTTAGCTCAATGAAACTCTCCTGAAATAGTCTTTCTTTGCTCTAGAGAGTAAGGTACCTCTTCCTGTCCAAGATCACTTCTTGTCCTTTTTAGGAAACCTCCATAATTCTATGGTTGATTTGGTTCTGTGGGGGCTTCCTGCATTCTACCTTACTGACGTGATCATTACTCATCCCAATAAATCCTATAACCTTTAGTTGGGTCAAAGAGCTGATTCAGCATGATGGTAATTACAATACAGACAACTATTGCCATCAAAAAGGAAGAATGACAAAGAATTTAGAGGTGCCATATGCTCAGACAGAGAAGAGGGTCTCTAAGGGACCATGACTAATTCGCTTCTTTTCTTCTATAACCTGAAATCCATGCCTTCATCATTCCTACAACTACCCTGATTAGATTTGTCCCTGTTTACTCGTTTTCTGTCCTTCTATCCTTCACATTTTGCTGCACGCTCTAAGTATTCTCCTTTGGATTACAGTATATCATATCTCCCTTCCTTCTTTGCTGAGGTGGGGAACAATGAATGGATATGGAATAGAGTACACACAAACACTGTTGATGTGCTACTGCTTGTTTTATCAAATTTGCTATTCTCTTTATTGTTTAGTCTTTGTGACAAGTGATGTAACCTTGGTCAAGCATGTGAAGGGATTGGGGCAGGTAGGTGGCCCAGTGGATATAGTTCTTTTCCCAAGATCACACAGCAAGGTAATTAATAAGTGTCTGAGGTCGGATTTGAACTCAGATCATCCTGACTCCAGGGTCAGTGCTCTATCCACTGTGCCATCTAGTTGCCCCCATAGACTGAAAAGTTTTAATGGACATTTCCTTTTTCCTCCTGAAATAGGAGGAACAGAGAATTAAAAAGAGTTTGGAGGTAGAGGAAAAGAGGATTATAATTCCTTACCCCTATCATCAGTGAATTTGGATTCAGGTTTAAATGAATGAATAACTCTATACTTTGGTAAAACTGACCAACAGAATCATGTACCTGCTTTTACTGCTATTACTTTTTTTACTATTATCATTAATGCTAATAATAATTTAATTTTTACTATCTAGTAATGTTTTATTTTAACCCTACCATTTGTGAGAATAAGGGAAGGTATTCTTCCCTCACTAGTCTAGAATATCTTGGTGAAATTCAGCTATCCCAAAGGTAGGGCAAAAACTATGGGCAGCATTGACAGAAAACCTGTACTGCACAGTGGAAATGAATAATGTAAACCTTACCCTATGTGGTCTGGAGTATAAGTGAATGTATTGTGTGCCCTTCTTCATTCTGGGGTCCTTCCTTTAGATGGAGAACCATGATAAACAGAGGAATTTGGACTTTTGCAGTGAGCAATAGAGAGCTATTATAATTCTGAAGCCCAAGAGAAACATCATGAAAGTTAGTGTTTTAAAAAAGTTATTTTGATGAACAATACATAGAATAATTTGGACATAATAATTAGACAAAGAGACTAGAGGCAGAAAAGCCTCTGTATATTCTCAAAAACTCTGTGTATTCCCTTAAACTTCAAGGAAAAGTGTTTTTAAGAAAAAGAAATTTCATAACTGAAACCTCACCTTCAACATATTGAACCTTCCTAGAAATGGATCAAAAGAGACACATCTGTTGTCAACATGGCTGATCCCTCTTCTCCCCAGCAGAATAAATAATAGAGACACTACTGAGAGTGATTCAGTGTGCTGCAGAATTTGACTCTGGACTCTGGTTCTGATGTTGCTATGCCCCTTGGCCTCGGTCTCACAGATGAATTGATCAGGACCGTAGTGGTTTCAATTTCCTATCCAGGATGGCTCATCCTTAAACAAAACAGTGACTCACCCCACCAGGCTAATAGGGCTTGTGAATCAGATCTCCTGGATTCTGACTCATAAAAAGAGCCATAAGAATATGCTTCTAAGTAATTGGAATTTTACAGCAAGCTTACATAAACAATAACTGATTAAGGTTGAGGCTTAATGCCCCAAAAGCTATATTTACTCATAGATTCAAGGACTTTCCTCTCAAAATTTTTGGTCTACAGGTAAAGCTGCTGGCAGAATTCATCCATACATTTGGATCTAGGCTTTCAGTAGTTTGAAACTATTTCCTCTCAATGCTAATTACTACCCCCAAGCAACCCACCCTTTGAAAATGGCTTTTGAGAATTGCTATGGTTGAAAACATCCCCAAGTGCTCAACCTGACAATGAATATGTTAAAGGGGTTGTTTTTCATCTAACTCTTTGAGATCTTTATGGGAAGTCTGTCTAGCTTAGTGGGACCTATTAGAGCAACTATTATATTGGTTTAACCATTGAGAAGGCAGTTAGTTCCCTTCATGCTACAATGGAGGGGACATTACTGAAGGAGTCCTGAAGTGAGCAAACATTGACTGGATGTCCTTTATGTGCAGGATACGTGAAATGCTAAAGAAAATGGAAATACAGAAGAAATAAAACACTTAAGTCACACTGTTGATTTATGTCAAACTTATTAGACACTGGAATGAATCCTCAGACCTTTCTCATTGGAACAGTTTATTGCCTAGCACATTTCTCAACCCTCATTTATAGATTAATTTTTAACCCAAGAGTATTTACATTTGTCCTTATTAAAATGATTTCATATGATTTTTTCTTAAAATGAAGAAATAAAAATGATAAACCCCCACCCTTGAATAAATCACAGTTAAGCTGAGTAGACTTGGTCAAGTAAATAAATATTTATTGACTACCCTGCAAACACTAGAGGGAAGACAAAAGAAGAGTAAGACACAACCCCTTTCATACAAGGAGCAAGCAAGAAGGCAAAAATGTTTAGAAATGACCAAGGGATAGGACTTAAGTAAAGGGTGAGTATTCAGTACCATGAGAGTTTGGAAGCTGGAGACATGAGTTAACTCAATTACCAGGGGAAGATATCAAAGTTTAGTTGGAACATCAATCTGATCTGGAAAGACATTTGGGATGTGAATAGAGAATAGAAATATAGAACACTCTAAGAATGGCAATGACATAAAGCAAGAAAGGGGAAGCTCTGGGACACAGGGGTCTGGTGTTGCCTAGGCAACTGCAGGAAGGATTCAAAATTCAATAAATCTAGGATCTTTTTAGGGATGAATTAATTAAATGTTTGATCAAATATAGCCTGCAAATGTTTGGATGAAAAAAAGGTTCTTCACCCCTGACATAGAGTAAAACAAATAGGTCCCTATCACCCTGGTTTAGGCCCTTATCCCTGCTCAGTCTCCTTTTATCCTCTTTCCTCTAGTTCTTCCATTTACGTTGGATCTTACAGATAGATACTAAAATCATTTTCATTAAGCTCTGAGCTGACCAAGTCACTCCCCTACTCAAAAGCCTTCAGAGGTTCCTTATTGCTATTTCCTGGTATCCAAAACTCCTCATAATCTACCTCTAACCCACTTTCCTAGTGTTATTTCTCCCTGACCTTCTTTAGGCTCTCTCTGTTTCTCCTGAAGATAACCACTGGCTGTTGTATGAAATCCAACACACAGGCATAGCTAGTGGAGCCATGGATAGGGCACTGACCCTGGAGTCAGGCGATCTGAGTTCAAATCCAGCCTCAGATACTTACTACCTCTGTAACCCTGGGCAGGTCACTCAACAGCATTGCCTACAAAAAGAAAAGGGGAAAAAAATTAAACATGTCAAGTACTGTGCCCTTTCATTTATACAGGACATGCCCACCATTATTGGGACATTTCAAAATTTATTATAATCTCCATAAAGCTAAATAGCAACAGAAACCCATTAGAAATGGAACTGAAGGGAAATTATAAATAGGAATCATAAAAGAAGAGTAGCAAATAATGAAATTTCAATATTGATAGGGACCCCAGAGATCATCTAGGCAAACTCCAACTAAGAACATTAATGATCTTTACAATCACCCTTACAATGATCAACTGCACTCTGGCCGAGCACTTCCAGTAATAGAAACTCCTCCATTCCATTTCATTTGGGGGAAAACCACATGGTAAAAGTTCTTCTTTATACTGATCCAAAATTCAATGGCTCAGAAAGTCTTAGTAGAGTCTTGAGATTTAACTTCTTAAGACATTTTGAGATACTCTATTACAAGCTTAATGACACAGTGGATAAAGAACAGAATTTGGAATCAGGAAGAGTTAAATATCCTGCCTCATACACTTAGATATCGCATGACTCTGGATAAGTCATTTAACATCTCTAATCTTCAATTTCTTCATTTATAAAAGAGGTATAGTAATGGCACTTATCTCACTGGATTTTAGTGGTTATCAAGTGAGAGAATATTTATAAAATATTTTGCATTCCTTAGAGTGCTATAATAAATGTTAGCTATTGTTATTTTTTAATCCAGCAAAACAAATTCCCACATTGACCATGGCTAAATATCTGTGTCTCATTTTGGATTTTAAGTCTTTAACCTCACTGGCAGGAGATGGGGGGGGTTGTTCATCTTTAGTCCTCTAACACATGCTTTATCGTTGCATTCATCTGATTTCTAAGGTCTTTCAAAGCTGTTTTCTCCATTTTATGGTTGTCATTGAGTAAATTGTTTTCCTAGTTCTGCTCACTTCATTGGGTGATAGAAGTCTTTTCAGGTTCCTTTGAAATTGTCTATTTTATCATTTCTTATAAGATAATATGATCAATTATATTCACATATAGGGTGAAAGGAGGGGTTCAGAGAGGACGAGTACTTATGGTGTGAGAGCGGCTCATCCACCTTTGGAGTTCATTTACTTCACCTAGGTCTTACCTGTGGTTCCAAGAAGTTGTAGCATATGTAATGGCCACACCCCAGCTATACCTTTTGGAGAAACAGGCTATACTAGTTAAGGGTAACCAGCAGTCCCAAACCTGTTGGTGGGTTAGGGGATTGTCTATCCTAAAATGTGAAGATTTCCCACACCATGAAGGTAGCTGTACCTGTCCCTATGGAGAGTTTCAAGCTTGGTCAGACATCAAAGACACCAAGGTCATTCACCACATCCTAGGTCTGACTTTTGACTTGCTACTGGACTCCAATGACTCAGGAAGAGAAAATGAGGCTGACAACTTTGTACAACTCTGTCTCACCTAAATCTAATTCATACACAAGTCCAGACAACACCCGTGATGTCACTGGCCCTCTTTGAAAACAAAGAACAACACATTCATATACCACAATATGGTTAGCCATTCCACAAAAGGTGGGCACTCCCTTAGTTTCCAGTTTCTGACTACTACAAGAGTTGCAATAAATATTTTTGAACATATAAATCCCTTTCCTCTTTCTTTGATCTCTTTGGTTTATAGGCCTGGTAGTGGCAGAGCTGAGTCAAAGGGTATGTGGATAGTTGAGTAACTATTGAATCATGGTTCCAAAATGCTTTCCAGAAAGGCTGGGCCAGTTCAAATTTTCACTAACAATGAATTCATAATGATTTCCTGAAGTTCCACCAATAGTTGTCAGATTTTTCCTTGCCTAGCTAGTGAGAAAGTAGAAATCTCAGAATAATTTTAATTTCCTTTGCTCTAATTAATAGTGATTTTCAAGTATTTTTTTCATATGATTATATTTTTTGGATTTCTTCTTTTGAAACATATCTGTTCATATTTTTGACTACTTAGATAAGTAGTCAAAAATATTCTTAGCCTTAAAAATCTGAAACAATTACTTATATGTATGCATAATATGTATATGTACTGATAGGGAGTTCCTCTCTTCTCCCACCATACCTGTTTCTCTTCTAATTTTAATTGAATTAAATTTGTGGAGAGAAAAAAAATGAATTTTATTTAATCAAGTTTTCCATTTTATTTTAAGTGATCCTCTCTTCCACATCCTTAGTCATGAACTTTTCACTATCTATAGATCTAAAAGATAATTTCTTCCTTTTTCCTCTAATTTGCTTATGTCAAGTTTTATATCACTTAGCTATTAACTTGGAATTTACAGTTTAAGATATTTGTTCATATTCAATTTCCACCAAAATGCTTTGATTTTTCTCAGGAAATTTATTCATATAATAAGTCCTTATCCCAGTATTTGGGATCTTTAAGTTTATCAAATGCTGCCACTGTTTTGCTTAATTCCATATATATATAGTATACCTAATGTGTTCCACTAATAAACCTAATATTTTTTAATCAGTGCCAAATCATTTCAATAATTACTGCTTTGTAGTATAATTTGAGATCTGGTAGAGGATGATGCTATTTCTTCACATTTTTTTATCATGATTAACCTTAAGATTCTTGACTTTTTATTCCATTTATCATTATTTTTTGCTAGCTCTATAAAATAAAATAATCTTTGGGTAGTTTGATTAGTATTATACGGAATAGTTTAGGATTATCAGTTTTATTATATTGACAACCTACCTAGAAGCAATTAATATGTCTCTAATTATTTAGATCTATCTTTATTTCTGCAAAAAAAGTATTTATATTTGGATTCATATAGATCCTAGGCATATTTTAATAGTTATTCTCCCCAGTCTTGTATATCTGTAATTTATTTTGGGTAGAATTTCTCTTTCTAGTCTTCCAATTGGATTTTATTGTTAATTTATACCAACGCTGATGATTTATGTGGATTAAGAAGCAGCTGGTGAAGCAATGTATAGACTTCTAGGCCTAGAGTTCAGATCTGAGTTCACATCCCACACATTTGTTAGTTGTGTGATCCTAAGCAAATCACTTATCCTCCGTTTGCTTAGTTTCTTCAACTATAAAAAGTGAATAATAACTGTATCTACCTCCTAGAGTTGTTTTGTGGACCAAATGGATAGTATTTGTAAGGAAAAAAACAAATTATATAATGGATGGAATCTAGGTGATGTTGTATAAATGCTTATCTTTTCCCCTCCCCTTTTTTTGTTTAAATGCTACGGTTTTGTTGAATTTATTGTTTCATTTTTAGGCTACCCCTTTAGAGTTTTCTAAGTAAGTCATTATATCATCTACAAAAATTGATTTTGTTCCCTATTTAAGCTATGTTTTTCTTTCAATATCTCATTCTTTTCTTATTCCTATATCTAGCATTTTAGTACTTTGTGAAATAATGAAGGTGATAATGATTCTGGGCAGATAGCACAGTAGAGAACTTAGAATCAGGAAGATTCAACTTTCTGAATTCAAATCTGACAGATACTTACAACCTCTGTGATCCTGGGCAAGTCATTTCACCCTGTTTGTCACAGTTTCCTCATCTATAAAGTGAACTAGAAAAGAAAATGGCAAAACACTCTAATATATCTGCCAAGAAAACCTCAAATGGGGTCATGAAGAGCTTCAGACACAAGTAAAAAGTGACAGAACAACTGATAAGTTATCTTTGCTTTAACTCAGCTTTTATAGGAAAGACAAGGTCTTTCTGCCTCAATACAGAACCAATTTATTAGAAGTAACATATACAGCTGAGAATTTTTTAATTTTTACTTCATTACAATTTATTAATTGCCATTGATTTACAATTCTTTAATTTTCAAAAGTTATATTAAGGTCTAAATTCTTTCTTGCTTTGTTTAGATTTGTCTGATCTGAAAGGGGTACAATCAGGTTCCCCACTATCATCATTTTGCTACTTTTAAAGGGATTAACTTTTCTTCTGAGTATTAGATATCATGCTATTGGTGCATAGATTTTAAATTATTATATAGATTTGTATTCTATGGTACCTTAAGGGATGATGCAATTCCTTTCATTTCTCTTAATATCAAGTCTGCATTTACTATAGCCATATCTGAAATAATTCTTGCTATCACTGTTTTCTTAAGTTAAAGCAGGGATGGGGAATGTTCCACACACAGGCTATATAAGGCCTGTGCAGCAAAGGCAACTACAGGACAGACTCAAAATTCAATAAATCTAGGATATTTTAAGAGTGAATTTAATTAAATGTTAGATCAAATATGGCAAGTTAATTTTTAAATTGATCAATTTTATAGCCCTTGAATGATGTAATAAATATCCAAATGGTCCTTGGAAGAAAAAAGATATCCCATCCCTGAGTGAAAATATAACACACTTGGTTGAATTTACATTTGAGAAGAGGATTAAACTGAACATTGTGAAGGGAATCAGAAGTTCACAGAAAATGCCAAACAAGCATAGATAATAGTTCGTTAATATTACCGTAAAGGCTAGAAAAAAATACATCTCTCGTATTTCTCCAACATGTCCATGATTAAATACACATGGTTTCTATACCATTCCCCCTGTTTTCTTCCTCATTATATTCTCCCCTTTTTATCTCCTAAGATTAACAAAACGGAACAAATCCATTTCCAAGCTGTCCATGTTACTTAGCTTTCTCTTTGTCTTTTAAGGATTTTAGTATTCTAAGAAGACATCTGTCTCTAATTTCCCTATTAGTATAAAAAATATTTCCCTACTTAATCCCTCTCAATTAAAAAATTTTCATACCTTTCTGGATTCCTTTTTGGTCCTAGGTTTTCACTGCAAAATGTCTACTCAATTCTGATTTTTTAATCAGTAATTCTTAGATATTTTCTATTTAATTAAAAATCCATTTTTTCTCACATATTTAATCACCCTTTTGTGATCTTTCAGGTTTGATAACTTAATCACCTATCAAAAAGATAAATTCTGCTCCTATAAGCTGGCTGCCAGATGGTGCAGTGGCTAGCTAGAATGCTGAGCCTCGAATTAGGAAAATCTGAGTTCAAATCTGAATCCAGACACTTATTCCTGTGTTACCCTGCACTTAGCATGTCTGCCATATTGTTGTTATTCTTGTTAAGCTGTTTCAGACTTGTCCTCCTTTCTATGACCCCATGTGGACTTTTCTTGGCAAAGATACTGCTTTTTTTTTGCTTTTTTTTGCTTTTTCCTTCTTCAACTCATTTTAAAGATGAGGAAAGTGAGGTAAACAGGACTAAGTTACTTACGCAGGGTTACAAAACTAGGAAGTGTCTGAATTTAGATTAAAACTCAGTAAAAATGAATCTTCCTAAATCTAGATCTAATCATTGCACTTCCTAGTTACTCAATAAATGCTCATTCTTTTCCCTATACACTTTAAAATAATCCCTAATAAATTTCTAAAGTTGGGTTTCTGTATCATTATTTAAGTCTCCTCCAAGATGGAAAAAATTCTATATGAATGTATTGTTGCTACCATAAAAAATTATGAATATGAGGAATTCAGAGGAACATGGGAAAATTTGTATCAACTGATGCAGAGTGAAGAAAAAAGAACCAAGAAAACAATATGCATGGGAGCTACAAAGAAGCAAATTAAAAAATACTACATTAATGAGGAATTCTGAGAAATTACAATGACCAGTCTTGACTCAGATAAAAGATGAGGAAATACACTTCCCTTTTTCATGGGAGAGATGAGGAAAAATTAATATAGAATTTCATGTTTATATATATATATATATATATATATATATATATAGTCAAATGCAATATATGTGTCCATTGGTTTTAACAGTCTTTATTTTTCATTTCCAGAGAAAACTCAGAGGGTTTGAAATATATGGAAAGATAAATCAGAAATGAGTATCTTTTAATAAAGCTCAACTGAAATTCAGTAAGTTATAAACTCTGAGCTTCATTGGGACTTGCTAGAGATATTTATAAGGACTTTTTCATGTTACTAATCAGTTCTTCCTACCACATAGAGGGTAGGTGGAAGAAAGGTTGTACAGAATCCATGTGCTAAGATCAAATTCTACGAAGTTCACAGGTGTTTTGGCAAATCTCATCCTCACCGATGCCAAAAAGGTCTGCCTTTGCCCAGCTGCATTCTTATTTATACTGAACCCTCATGAAAATGCTTTATACTTAGTAAGCAGCTTTACTCCCTAACTATCTACAGTTAGTCGTTATGTTTCAGCTGCAAGAGTTGAAGATGCCAAGAGCCAGTATACCAAGAGGTTTTTTAAATTTTACAGAAGTTTAAACCAAGAAGATAATTTCTAGAGGAAAGTTGCTGCTCAATCTCATTTGGGTCAAAAGATTTTGAGTTGGAGACATTTCTACCCCAATTTCCTCTTGGATCCCCATGGGTCATAGAAATACCAGCAGGTGGAAGATGCCTACATGGAAAATATTTTTCTCTTTAATTGCTAAAATCCATAAAGTAGTTTCGATGAAAAAAAGATATATTCACATTGTTCTACTTCTTACACTAATAATGAGTTCAGAGACTCAAGATTTTTAAAGAATTTGGAGTTCTGTTTCCATGACATAAGACCATGTCCTTGTACTGTTTGAAGAGTTTAATCCAGAACAAAATTTTATTTCATATCTATTTTACTTGAATCAAATACATCTATCACCATCTCCTTTTCTTTCCTGTCTTATAATTCTTTATCAATCAATAAGCCTTTATTAAGTGCTTATGCTAATGCTAAGCAGTTTTCTTTTCAGACTAAAATTTAGGAAGGTAGAAAAAAAGGGAAAGAAAAATATTCTGATCTCTCCTCCCTTCTGAAAAGTTGCAGATTGGAAACTCATCTAGGCCAGACCTATCTCATATACTCCCTTACACTATTCTTTCAGAAAAGGAAATTTAATTAGTCAGCTAGTTTATATAGTCTCCATTCAATATATTAGCCCTTAGATCCAACATGATCTCTTTTTCTGATATTTTATGAAATTTATGGTAGATAATTGGTTAGTATAGTACATATAGCTTAAAGCCCCCAGTTGAGAAAAATTCATGATATTCAGGTCTAATTTAAAGTTCTAATTTAAAGTTTTTGCATTTCTCTAGCTAGCCCTTAATTCCTTTTTGTCTGAGGTAAAAATCAATCTATGAGAAACATTTAAGGGCAAAGGAAAAAATGGAGTATATTGTCATGTTATTATCATATAGACAATGACCCTAGGATTTAAAAGAAAGATTTGTCAAACCTGATACATAATTAAAACTGATTATATATAATAACTGATGCTATGGAAACACCAATTAGACTTTCATTTTTCAATGCATGCAATCAAATTTTACTAATCAACATATGAAAACATCACCTCTCTAGGAATGAACTAACAAGTCAGTTCCTGGAAGTCCCAGCAAGCATGTTTCCTATCTGATAGATCTAGTAGAAAGTCATGCATCTTGGTCTCCCACTAAGGTCATACTCCAATAAGTTTCATTCAGTCAGCACTTCTGGGCTACATCATAAGATTTGGGAGATAGAAATGTCTTACATAGAAGATTCCAGACATAGAAGCTCTCAGACAAGGAAAGAGTTCCAAGAATAGAAATAGTCTCATAAGTAAGACCATATGAACTGAAACATTATTTCATCTCCCAGTTTTATCTGGTTCTGAAATGGGTTTCACTCTTTCCCACTTTGGACTTCCTGGAACACTTTCCCTTCATTAACCATTAGGCCAATCCAATAAACATTTATTAAGTGCTTACTAGTTGCCAGACACTGTGCTCAATGTTGGGGACTACAAAAAGAGACAATAGTCAGTCCTGCCCTTAAAGAATTTACAATCTAATCTGTATCTTATATCACACACACACACACACACACACACACACACACACACACATATTTGCTTCCTTGATTTTTCCAGATTGTTTTAAATATCTCTTCAGTCTCTTTACCTCAACTCTTCTTCCTCTGTAGGACCAGGACCTCTTCACAAGAAGGTACTATAGAGGTCAGTAGGGTCTAGCCCTTAGAATTTTCTGTAGATCCTTGGTAATTTTACCAATAGAAAGACTCTCTCCACCAAACAAGTCACAGATGCTTAGAGTCATTCTGATCTGGTTGAGACTAGAGTTGTGAGTGCCTCAGATTCCAAACATCAGTGCACCATTTTGCACTTTATGAGAATTAAGGGACCAGGAAAAAAATCCTCAGATAGACTTTCAAAGAAGCTGTGGATTAACCCAAAGAACATTAAGGAAGTCGCCTCATTATGGATGTCAGTGATGTCAGTGCTCTTGTGATGGGACAGATTGCAACCAATATTCCTCCTGTGTAATTAATTCTTGCCTAACCTTTGAGTTAAATGCTCCATAAAAGACTTAACAGGCTTCAAAACACTTCAAAGACTTATGCAAAAGAAGCAATATAAAGAACATCAGAGGATATCCCCAAAATGATAGAGTTTATAATACTCCTTTAAGACACATTGCTTAATTTCTATTACTGCCACCCTGATTTCTCTAACTATAAGCATGGTCCAGCGTTTATTTCTAGGAAAATTGTTGTAAGGAATCGTTAACATTGAAGATAAAGAAAGCTGGCCAGAGGGCCTAGAGAAGAAATGAAGATTTTTTTTCTCCCCAAATTATTTTACATTTTATAACATTAAACTCAAGAAAGAAAAGGCTCATTACATCTTTATTTCCTGTGAGGATTTCAGTTCAACTAATTACCATTAGGGTTTTACAGAAAATCCAATATATTATGCAAATATCTCCCTTTATCTACCACCAAGGTCAAGACATTTCCAAAATGGAGTGAGAGTTAAAAGGAATAAGTGGCATCCAGATAGATTCAGGAGCTGTAAAACTGTGATAGAACTCCCCCAACCTACATATAATGGAATAAAACTCACAGATAGCAATATTTGTTGGCCCCAACAGTTTCCTCTGAGTACTGATACACTGAAGTAAGTACATTATCAGTTCCATTGTTTTTAATAACTTGGGTCCATAATTAATCCCCACTTCCTCAAAAAGCAAGAAGACTTTTTCCAGCAATTGAATGAAAAGACCAAAGTAGAGGAGACTTGAAAATTCCCATTGGGAGAGAGATAGGCAAGATGCTGCAGGAAAAAGAAAATCAGATAATACTGTCATTGTTGGAGTTAGGACCTCAGAAGTCAACAAGTTCAAACCCCTCAATTTATAAATGAGGAACAGAGTCCCATAGGGATGGAATGAACTTATCCAAGGGCACCCAGAGATAAGAAGTAGAGACAAGGTCTTCTGAACCTGAACCCAAGGTCTTCTGACTCCAAATGTGGCACTCCTGCCACCAGGTCTTAATATCCCTCTAGGTTTAAAATTCAAGTGATTCAGAGATGATTGAATAGCTTGGTTAGTGGTGCATACTCTTTACTAACAAAGATCAAAAAATAGGCAACATGCTGTATTGCAGTATTCTTAATCAGGGTTGTACAAACTGGCAATTAGTTGACATAATTCAAAGAGTCAGGAAGATCAGAGTTCAACTGGCAGGTTATATACATTAGGAAGTCAAAAGACATCTCTTTAGAATCTAGATCTAGGAAATTTTATTCATTCTTTCTTTTTCTCTTGCCAATCACCAGAAGAGAGAAAAACTCAAAATTATAAAATTCTAGAATCTCTAAATCTTCACTAGGGAGTTCTCTATTCCAATGAAGTAACAGCATCAGTCTATTTGTTGAAATATAAAAGATTTCATGGGGCACAAAGGATTTTCCTCACAATAACCCTAAAAAGTTGATAGTACAACAATAATTGTCTCCATTTTACAAATAAGGAAATTGAGATTTAGGCAAGTTAAGTGATTGAATTACACTAGTAAGGACAGAAGGCAAGTTCCAAGCCCAAGACTTTAAGGAGACTTCTATTTCATTTTTTTTATTATTATTATTTATTTTATTAATTTATTGTTATTATCATTTGAACTTTTAAAGTTGTGTATTATATCACTAGACTAAAATGCATTGTCTTTGAGGGTAAAGACAAGGCTCACTCTTCAACCTCCCATTCACATTTAGCAATCCCATATGTGGGGAATTGAAATCACGCCTTTCCATTTTTAAGTCTTCCTCCTCTACTCCAATCCCAATCCCAGAGTTCACAGACATGTAGATGAGTGTCACTATTGGGTCAGCTTCATTCCATATCTCGAGAATTGATTACTTTTCTGTTAGAAAATGTAGCTCTTCCTTACATGCAGGATCAAAAAGTGAGACAGAAAAAACTGCAAAATTTGAACAGCATTAGACCAGTGGCACACTGGAAGATGAGAATCTTCTTCCTGTCAACTTGCCCTTAAAACTCATTTAATTCTTCTATACTCTAATTTGCATTTTATCTAATACAAAAGGTTTTATTTGAAAAATAAGGGATAGAGTGAATGGGGAAGAATCTTTGAGTGAAATCCGGAGCCTTTTCTAAGAAATATCCATTCTTAAGGACGGCACCTGTTGAACCTCAAAGCCCAGGAAACCAGTCTCTCACTGGAAAATTCAAGTTTTCTTCTGTTACCACATCACCCTTCACATGACACTCCTATTCCTATGAGAGGACCACTGATGTTAGTCTGCGGTGATGACCACAGAGCAGACACTGCCAACAGACATGCCTACTAAAAGTGGATATTAGCAAATGTCCTTCCATTTCCCAGAAATATAAAACTATTGAGCAGTTATTCTGAGATGTTATTTTTTTACCAGAACTGTGATGTTATCCATAAAGGAATGTAATTTTTCTCCTATGGATGCTACCAATGTAGAACTTCCTGCACTCAGGCAAATGTTTACTTTCTCCATAATTTATTTTCTGAGAAACTTGTCTAAGGCATTGATAGGTTAAGTAACTTGCTCAGGTTCAGGCTTCATGATTTTAAAGTCACTTCTCTTCCCCACTACATCCTGCTATCACTCATATTATTAGGATCATTGTCACTGTTAATGAAAATTGATAAGTGGATCTAAACTGGCCTCTAACCTGTGAGAGACCTGAGCCACACAAAGCAGGCTGGAGATAGGTATTAAGGAACACAAACAGAAGTTTAATTAATTTCAGGGTGAGAAAAATAACACCTGCAAGTGAAAGCCCCAAACTGTCCCCCACCAAAAAAGGAAGGCTTATATTTCAAAGAAAAAAGCAGAATTTACATGCATGCTGGACTGAACCACAACATGATCATTTTTTTTTAATCTTGAGTTGTTATTCCCAAGAGTCCTATGGAAAAAAGTCCTTAAGTGGATTGTCTCAAGTCTTGGAAGGCATGATTGCTCTGTGGGGTACAGAACCAGAGTTCTGTGACAAGATCAGGACTATAACAAATAGGGATTGTATGTCAGAGCTATGAGGGATGCTAGATCACTGGGAAATGTGGAGGGGGGAACACTCAGTGAACACCTGGTGGTGGTCACAGAGATACACTTTGCCAGAGGGTGAGTTCATCCAGAGCACAAAGGAATGTTGTTATGTCAGGCTCAGGGCACAGTCTGCTGGCTGGGCTTTAGCCCTGGGAAACAGGCTATCTCCAAAATATTTTTTTTCAAAATTAATAGTATCATAGAGGTAGAAATGAAAGCAACCTGGAGTCCACCTAGTCTAATCTAGTCACTATTATAACTGGTACTTCAATAGCCCTTTTTTGTCAAAGAGCTTTACTGTATTTATCTCATTTGGTCATCCAAGCCCGCTTAGGAGGATACCAGGACCTATTAACTCCATTTTGCAGATGAAAAAACTGAAGTTCACAAAATTAAATTAACCCAGTCCTTAAGCATTGAGAGGAGATTTGAATCTCAGTTTTATGTGAGTTCAAATTCTGAACTCTTTCTACTGTCCTACACAGTTTCCTGGAGGCCATCCTAACAAACCAAAGATTCTCCAGTGGAGTAGTTGAAACATCAGTTTCCACGAATGTCTCTGTCAAAGTTAATCAATACAAGTTGCAACACTGATAAAGTCCCAGTGTGACTGAATTAACTTTGGTACATTGATAAAAACAGTATATAAAAAATATGAAAAATTCAGAGACATCCAGGAAGACTTCTATGAACTGATGCAAAGTGAAGTAAGCAGAATCAAGAGAAAAATGTACATGATGATCAGAATAATATAATGGAAAACAACAAGGAAAGGCAACATAATCCAATGATCAATCATCATTTAAGAGAACTGATAGTGAAGGATGCCTCTTACCTTTCAGTTGAGTTAATGAAAAAGAAAGACAAAAGACTTGGCCAATGTATGGATTGTTTTACTTATAGTACTTCTTTGTTACACAAAAGAGGTCTAAGGGGAGGGGAGGGGAGGAACAGCTCAATGGGAAGTTGGTGCTTTTTAAGATCAATGAAACATTTACTTTTTTCATTATCTCCCAACTTTTTTTAAGCAAGATGACATAAATTGTAGGCTCCAGCCTCAATTTTTCTTGGTTTCTATTATTTATGGGAAGAATATTACAGTCATCTTTCTAGCTGATTACAGTTAGAAGCAACTTAATTCTTTCAACAAGCTTATGACAGAGAAATAAAATACTAAGTAACAATTATAAGATTTTTTTAAAAAAATAATCTGTCAACCTTCTCTAATTATAATCTGAGGTGTTAATTAGCTTTAGACTTTTGTTGTTATCCGTGTTTTTGGCACTCTAATCTTTAATATGAAGAGAGAAAAGTAGAGTGCCAAGAATTTCCCTCCAGAAAAAATACAACAAAACTTCAAGATTCAACAAAAATGATAGGCACTGGTTCAGAATAAGCCAGTTCAGAAACTGTGACACCAGTAAATGGAATGAGAGATCTTTGGTAGACCAAAGATAGCCTAGAATCTAAGACTGACCCACAGAACTCTTGCTTCATTTCTAAAAAATGTTTCTCCCTATATTTCTTCCCTTAGAAATGCTATTTGCCCTACAGCAATGCTATCCAAGTTTGGACCCTTTTTTAACAGTAGAAAAATCATATTGATCTCTCTCTCTCTCTCTCTCTCTCTCTCTCTCACACACACACACACACACACACACACACACACACACACATACACACATGATATAATTAACATCTACTAAGAAAATACATAACATTGAACTATGATGAATTCAGTGATAAACTTAAAGAAATTTTATTATGTATATAATTATATTTGATCTGTAGAAGAGATTTTTGCTCATTTTTTTACACTTAGTCAAACTATATGGATTGTTGAAGCTTACTAAAGATCAAAATTACAATACTTGACATACAGATAGGTTCTTCTTCTCCTTTACAATAACTCTTCAATGCCCTTAGCCATCCTGAGATGACAGGTTGGGAACACAGTGCCACAGTAAAAAATTTAATAAATATCTGTTAAGTTCCCATTATATTCCAGACACCATGCTAATTAAGCATTGGGTATACAAATAAGAAAAAGAAAGACAGTCCCTGTCCTCAAGGAGCTTACAATCTAATGGAAGAAGATCATCACACAAGGAAACTGGCAAGTTGTGGTGTTGGAGAGACAGGGGGGATATCTGGCTCTGGGATATCTTGTTCAGTGGATTTGAAAGAAGGTAGAGCCAAAATTAGCTAATCTCTGCATTAATAAAAAGTTCTGATGAGAACTTATCCTTGTCATTTTAGTTAGTGAATGTATTATTCCTGGTAGATTAAATAATGGCAAAATCCAGTTAATATGCCAATACAACTTTCAGAAGTGGGAATTTGCAATACCCAAAGTCTTACTCATGGATCTAGAGAGATCTTCTAGGTACTTAGCAGATCAGAATCCTCTCCAAACCAGAGCTCACCAACCCTCATAAGCATGTTTACTTTTTCAGGACAGCCAAGTAGTATAGTAGATAGAGTACTTACTGGTCCTGGAGACAAGAGGATTTTTCCTCCTAAGTTTGAATCTGTCCTCAAATTCTTATAAGCTATATGATCCTAGGCAAGTTGCTTAAGCTCAGTTTTCTCATCTATAAATAATAATAATAATAACAATAATAATAATAATAATAATAATATCTAACTTCCAAGATTGTTTGATGAGTATCAATATATGATAACATTGGTGAAACTCTTAGTTTAGTAGCTGGCATATAATAGATGCCATAGATATGGTTAGCTATTACCATTATTTAGCAAAGAATATATTTAGATCAAAGCAAGGTCATTAAATAAAATAATGTAATAATGGCAACCAAAATTTTTTCCATAAATAAATAAATAATCATCTCACAAATTACACACACCCTATGTACAAAGAGCAAAAATGGTATATCATATATATGAAATGCATACATATATCATGTACATATTAATTACATATAACATACATTTGGAATAACATGTGACCAGAGCACCCACATAGAAGAGTTACTTCTCCAAGATTCCAGAGCTATCAATCTCTTTTGATGATGCTACTTCACTGCTTTATATCAGCCCTGTTCTCTGCAATGCTTAGCATTAACTCCAGTTAATTATAATTATTCAGATAATTTGAGCTCTTTCCACCAAGCATTGGGAAACTCACTGCTTAGTAATTTCTTCCCCAGAACGAAAGGGTTATAACTCTGTCAGACAATTTTTTCACCTATATCCACCATTTCACCTATATCCACCATTCTCTGTAGTGTACATATGGGTGCTGTGGTTTGTAAGCCTCTCCCCAGCAGGGGAGGAATACAGTTCTTTCATCCAATGGCCAAGTACCATCTTGTAATAAAGCAGAGCTGGCTGAAGATTAAAATTTGTGTCCCTCAATAATGTTTTGGAGTTAGACTCAGGGGCTACACTAAGCTCCTTCACTGACTTTTTTAATAGGCTTTTTTTTAGGTTTTTGCAAGGCAAATGGGGTTAAGTGGCTTGCCCAAGGCCACACAGCTAGGTAATTATTAGGTGTCTGAGGTCACATTTGAACTCAGGTACTCCTGACTCCAGGGTCAGTGCTCTATCCACTGCACCATTTAGCCATCCCTCTTCCTTGACTTTTAAGAAGGAACAAGAACTCATCAGATGCACCACACCACAATACTGCCTCTACACATACTTTTCTCACTCCTTTCAGAGAATAACAATCATTATATTACTATCCAATCTTTGAAGAGTATAACAATCCACTATCATATGGTTCCATTCAAAATACTTGGGATTTCCAATTGCATACTGATTAGGTTAAAAATCCTTTCCTTGGCCTTCATTCTGTGCCCCCTGCATACCCCAATTTTCTAATTATAATCTACTCTTTCCTTCCATTGTGCTCTCTGAAATCTCTACAATATGGTTAATAAACTATCCTTCATAATGAATCTGTGCCCTTCCCCTAGGAATTAAATTGGATGCATTTTGTACTTAGTTTTCTCTGTACATATTGTATTTAATTTACCATGTATAACCAGGAACATATATAAGTAAATATAAAATATATTGACAGTAAATATAAGAGAGTAGGAAGACAAGTGCCAGAAATTGGCAGTTGGGAGGAAAGGTGATATTTGATCTGACAGCCCATCAAATACTTGAAGTTCTCTATCATTTCACTAAATTTCCTCTTCTCCAGGCTAAATATACTCAGTTGTTTGAACCAGTCCTCATGTAATATAAACTTGATACCTTTCAGCATCATCGCCCTTCCCTGGACACTCTTCAATTTATCAATATCTTTCCCAAAATGTGGTATTCAGAACTAAAGACGATGATCCAGTTGAGGCATGACCAAGACTTGGCCACTATATTTCCTCACAATATAATTTCAGATCACATTTGCTTTTCTTATTTTTCTATCATATTACACACTCAGTCCAAATGCATGTATTAAATGTCTATTGTGTGCCAGATATTGTAGCAAATATAGGGAGTACAAGGATAAAAGCAAATATGCCCCTGCTCTCAAGGAACCTATGGTCTACTACAACTTATATAGATCTTGCAATCCCCTAAAAGTTATAAATCTTGTACACACAAATTTTATAATAGCCATGAACATAAATGTTACTCAGCTCTATTAAATTTCTCCTATTTAATTCAAGTTATTGGCCTAGTCTGTCAAGGCTTTTTGAAACCTGGCTCAGTTATTCAGTGAATTAATTAACTCTTCTAGCTTTGCATCATCTGCCAATTTGAGGACTATACCATCTATTCCTTTGTCTAAGATACTGATAAAAATGTCAAACAGCATAGGATAAGGATAAGTTCCATTAGAGACTTTCTTCCAAGTTACAAGACAAATCACTGTGGTTTCATCCAGTCAATCAGTTTTAGTTGTCCCTAATTGTCTAATGGTCTAGATTATATATCTCCAAATTTCCCACAAAATATCATAAAAGTAGAGCCATTTTCAGACGTTTCAATGCCAAGAACAGGAAGGAACCAGAAAGAAACCTAAGACTTAGGAGTATAAGACTCTGGGGATTTAGGTACAAACTATCTTGCAACAATGCATAGCTATCTTGAGAAGGCTATTAACAAGACAGGAAGCTGGGAAGGATAGATCAGGAGAGAGTTCCCCTCTGAGAAGTAGACCTTCATTGACCCAGGGGGAGCTTTCCTACAAGTCAATGGGGTACAGTAGTTCACAGGGACTCCTCCTGAAGAGTTCCTAACCCTTCAACTCCTAAAAGTGTGACAAAGATAGTGGGGAGACATTGAGCCAGCAGCTATAGTACATAGCAGTCAGGAAAACTTGAAAGCCATCTCCTTTGGACCCCAGGGAGAAAGATCCTCAAGTGCAGTAGTCTAGGCATCAGGTTTCAGTACAGAAGACATACCAAGGACAGAACTGTTGAGGAAGGCAGCTTAGACATGATCCCTGAACTATGGAAGGGAACAAAGATTGTCAGGCTGCTATCAATTATCTGCGGGAAAAAAAAGAATGTCATCTGAAATTCAATAACAATTGATTTTCTCTCCTTTATCATCTCTCAATGATGTCACCAGAGTTCAAGGACAGGTTGTTTAGAAGATGAAAGGAAGTGTTTGTTACATTTTCCCAATCAGGAGGTGGGAGGAAAGAGGAACCAGAATAGGAAGATGGAGAAGAAAGAATTTTCTATTCTCATCTAGAAAAATGTTCTTAGATTTTGTTCCTCAGAATTTTCAGGCATTTTTATAATTCTCTGTTTAAATGATAAATACAGCACTAATACTCACCCTTCAAAGCTGTAGGATCAATTCAAACTACCCAAATGAAGGAATCCCATATTGCTATCTATTATTAACCTCACCTGCTACTTGATTTTATGACCTTCTTGAGTGTCTATTCTCTTTTGAAATCTTTACTAAGGATTGTATACTCCACGAAATTTTAGCATGCACAGCAGCCATACCCTAGTAACACTGTACTGACTAAATAAGGTTAAAGGTACCTGTTGGTGAGTTGGCAGGATATCTACTCCAAGCACATGAAGAGGACCTCAAACTCATCTTCTTCATACAGAATTGTATGTAGTCATGGCTCTCCTGTTTTCAAATCCCTCCATTGTTCCCCTGTTAACCAACTAGCAAATGGAATTCAGACATTTCTGCCTGGCCTTCACTGATCTCCATGATATGGTACTTTCCTATAAATGTTTAACTCGCCCCTAAAAGCTCCTAGATTTATTGAATTTCAAGCCCCACCTGTGCTTCCCAAGGCAGCACCAAACCAAATGATTTTGTGGACTTTATACAACTCACAGGTCATATACTCCCTGCCCCTGCCCTAGAATATGGCAACTAAGGCATTGATGCAGGGCACTCAAAATTAAAAGTATATAAAATTTTATTTAAAAGGTATGATAATTTAATACATTTCATTAAATCAGCACACACACACACACACACACACACACACACACACACACAGAACAAAAATTCAGAAACAGGCAGAGAACTAAGGAAAAAGTTGAGGATCCAGGAAACTGTAAGAATAGCAGAATGCAACCCTTTTGCTCCCTCCTTTTCACATTCTTCTTCCATCTCCCTTCAAAAGAAAACCTAATCTACTCTATCTGATTCATGAACAAATAGACTAACCTCTTTCTCACTCTTTGGAGGCATAGAAAGAAGACAGGAACCCAAATAGCATGATTTGAGGAGATCCATTTTTTTCTGATTAAGTAATTCATTAATCCTCAATAGTCTAAGAAGTTCATGCTAAAAATTCTTTAACAGCTAGAACCTTAAGCAATAAATAATTCTAAGAAATTTTATGAGTAGAATATTAAATTATCTTGGAAGTTCACAATACATTTTGTGGTCATTATTGTTGCTGAAAGGGGTTCATAGGACAAAAATTGTTGGGAACTACTGGATTAAGTCATCCACTAGACACATATTCTATTATATAAGAGAAGGTGGTCTGCCCAGTGCAGATGCTGATAAGTATCTTGATCATTACTTTTTAAGAGCCTACCATCATCTTAGATGGGAGAGGAGTAGGGGTAAAACATGATCAGCAAGTTTTATCTGAATATCTTTATCTGAAGATACAAAGGATTAAAAAAAAGAAAGCTAAAAAACTTGTGATAAACCAGTTAAAATGTTATAAATAGGTATTCTCTTAAATTTCTGAAATTCTAATCCCAGGCCACTGCAATAACAAACGCTCTCCTGTTTAACTGAATTTATCTTCATAACTCCCTATAATATGCTCACTTCATTTGATATTGATTGTCTCAAACACAGAAATAAATTGAGAAATAGTTCTGCCCTACAGTCGCAAGCATCAACCACCTAAGGTTTTATATGACTGCTGTAGCCTATCAAACAACTTGAGACACTACTGATGGTTGAATTACTACCTGTCAAAGTAAAACCAAGTAATCTAAAAGCCAGACGCCTATTAAATCCTAAACCTCTAGTATATCACCATTTTGAAAACTCCCTTTCTAGAGTAAAAGAAATATTTTATTAAATGTATTGTATTGTAAGTCAGCCAATCAGCAAATATTTATTAAGTGCCTACTATTTGCCAAGCGTTGTTCAAGTGCTGATGACACAAGAAAAGGCAAAAAGCTCTCAAGGAGCTCACAATCAAATATATCCCTTTCTACTTTTATGGTAAGAGTTCATCAAGTAAATCCTATTTCGTTTTCCTTCAGTGAATTTTTATGCCTCTTTTTCTATTTGATCAATTCTATTTTTCAAAGCATTCTCTTCTTTGCATTTCATTAGATTATTGTGTCTCTTTTGCCAATTGTCCAGTCTCATTTTTAGAAATTTTCTTCTTGTGCTTCCTTTACCAAGCTGTTGAATCATTTTTCATGATTTTCTTGCATCTCTGCTAGTTCTCTTTCCAAATGCTCCTGTACCTCTCTTATTTGATTTTTAAAATCCTTTTTGAAATCTTCTATGACCTGAGAGCAATTCATATATTTCTTTGAGGTTTTTGATGTCATAATTTTTGCTGTTTCCTCCCAAGTTTAAGTTTTGATCATCCCTGTCACCATAGTAACTTTTTATAATCAGGATCTTTTTATTGCTATTTGTTCAATTTTCAGGCTATTTTTTTGACTTTTAAGCTATACTGTAGTTAGGCTCTGCTTCTGGAATTGAGGGAGCACTGTTGGGGTTTTTTTCAGGTTTTTTGTGCAACTGTTTTCAGAGATAATTTGGGGAACCAAGGTGGTAAGATCTAGGGCATGGGTGTACAACTTTTTAGCTCTTCTGGGTCACATCACCCAACAAAAACTTGTCAAGGGATATATAGAGAGAGAATTTGATATTTATGAATGACAATGTAACTCATATATCAATGAGTATAATAAAAAAATAATGCTGGATAATGGGCTTTGAGGGACAAATGCAGCCTGTGAGCCAAGGGTTAGACACACCTGATCTAGGGAATGTTTACTACCTCTCTGACTTGAATTCTGGACTGTGACCACAAGCAATTTTCTCCCTCTGGAATTGTGAACAGCTTCCTAGATCCTCTTTGGCTCTGGTATGCTAGTGCTTCTCCTTACCCTGGAATAAATTCTATTTATGACATCTTAACTGGCCTATTAAAAGTTTGTTAGATTTTTTTAAATCATTTGCATCTTCAGAGGAAGCTTGCTGATCAGGTTTTACCCCCCACCCTTTCTCTTCCATCTAAGATTATGGTAGCATTTTAAAAGATCATCTCAAGAGACCAATCAGCACTAGCGAAGGGCAAACCACCCACCCACACATAAAAGAATACATGTCAGCCTATAACTAATTGTGAGAAACTGCATAGATCAGGTCTTCTATTTCTGCCTTCTTTGGGACACTGTTTTGGATGAAGGAATAGGAAAAGGAAAAATGACTTGAGCCAAATAAAAGAGGAGAAAATAACGGAGGTGACTTGGAAAGGTTTGAAACAGTGAAGTGAGTCAGGTTATGAACTGGGGTAGGAAATTTGATTTGGGTAGGGAAAGAGTTGGTAAAGTTTGGAGAAAATAGAAAATTAAAAAATTAATCACCCCAAATATTGATCCAGACTCAACTTTCAGATTGTGAAAGGAGCAGAATTAAAGAGGATGCTAAGAATAAATTAAAAGAGGATATTCAAGAAGACAAAAAAATAGAATAGTAAAAATTAAGGAAAATTAGAGAGAGTAGAGATCTGATCTTTAATCCCAGATAAACCAAGTTCAAGTCCTATTTCTGGCACAAACTGGCTATGTAATTCTGACCACTTAACCTCATAGTGCTCTGGACAAGTATGCAGAGAAGGTGCAGACTTGCATTAATGGAAAGACTTTCTTCTTCTGGGAGATAACCATATCACTGACAATCATAAGACAGACCTGGTCCTATCCTAGTTTCTTTCTCCAAGAAAAGTCCAAATGGATTAGTGAAGAGAACCTGAATAAGAAGGCTCAAGAGGGCAAAGGTGAAGATGGCTGGGAAATAGAAATAAGAAAAAGTAAGTGCGATAATTAGAGGATTAAGCAAATCTATAGAGCAAGAAGGGAAAATTTGTGGAATGGAGAACAGGTAAAAAAGAGAGGTGAGTGTGATTGTGGAATTGCTGAGACAAAGAAAAGGAATTGGAATGGCTTTATCTATTAAAAAAATGTTCTGGGCTTTAGGTTAAACACCCACAAGTAATTTCAAGGAAGGAGGCTAAAAATCTCATCTATTATGAAGGGTGGGAGAAACTGTGCAATGACTTGAGGCAATGATGCTTGTATTTCTGCCATACCAAATGATTCACTGTGTTGTAAGTGTAGGCTGATCTCCATCCTGAAGGAAAACATTAAGGGACATTAAGAATGCTTCTTCAGCCTCCAGTTGCTGGGGAGTATGAAGGGTTCCTAAAGAAAACAGAAATAAGACTTCAATGAGGAAACAAACTGGGGGATCTGAGATGAAAGAGAAAAAGACTTGATGTTTGTCAGAATGATATAGAATGAAAGGATGTTACATGGATGAAAAAAGAATGGGAAAAGTGAGGTGCAATTAAAGATTTAAAATAAGATTCTTCCTAAAGAGAAGAGATCTGTATTCTCTAAGGAAAAAGAAGCTGCTTGTGCTCCCAAGTATGATATAGTAGAACCACAGAAGCAATCAGTGGGAAAAAACAAAGGAAGAACAGAAGAGCATTTGTATTTGTGATTCCATGTTTAGGGTTATTGAGATAGTTTTCTGATGATCTGATAATAGTAGTAGATCCACTATATTCCTGTGAGATGAAGCTAAACCACCTCTCTTGAAAACTTCCTGATTTCTCTCTGTAATGAAAGTTTGGCACATAGATCATCTAGATGGCATCATCCATGTGGAAGATGCTGAGGACTTCTTCAGAGATAATGCAGGATTGAAGCATGGTTGGACATTCTCATGATTTGGAGCTGCCTCTTTCCATTGGCTGGGTAGCTAGAACTGGTGACATCTCTAAAACCCACCTGACTAAACAAGGTGGCTTCTGCAACATTCCTGTCCAAGGGTAAAATGATTCTTTCATTCATACTATGAGGTAAAGAGAGGAAAGTCTAAGGACCTCATTTTCTCCACCCCCACTCAACCTTAGGCAACATGATCACAAGAAATATGTTTGACTCTTTAACCTCTTCAATCATTATTTTCTATTCTAAGGACAAGGAGTAGACTCCAATCTAGTATGGAAACTTAAGCCATAAGAGTTGAGGGGTCCAGGAATCTAAAGTAGCCCAGTCCAACGATGATTCCCTAAGAAACAAGAATCCCAAGACTAACCCAACAAAAGTACTTGCAGGCTTAAGATTTGCTACAACTTCTCATTGTAGGACTTTATTATAAAATTAATGCCATATAGGAACTGAGCTAAGTTATGGACCTAATTCCCACTTCCCTCCTCTGCTGAGGTGATAGAGGGGGAAATTATGCAACCAAAATGTTGAGGGAAAATGTGTATGTTTGCTTTTGCTACATATTTAAAGTACATGTTCTTTGGTAAAAATTAATCTGATATTAAGAATTTAAATGAAACTAGAGTGCTAGTCACCAAGCCCTGAATATGGGGGGGGACACAGTCAATAGAAGTTTGTGCTAGTGGGATTGACTCCCCAATAACACAAGGTAACAGAAAACTGTTTGTGGGATAAAATGTAATGGGCCTGACCCTCAGAGAGTGGTGCCAGAGTAAACCATGTTATTTCATTGATATCACCCCTTTGAGTCTCTCAGGTTTTCCATTTCACCATTATCCTCTATTCCTCACTTTGTCTTAATCTGCATAACCAATCAGATGCCAAATCTTGCCTTTTCTGCCTTCACAGTATCTCCCATATCTGACCCCTTCTCTCTAGTCTCAGTCCTCATCACCTCTCACGTAGATTATTTCAATAGCCTTTTAATTGCCTCAAGCCTCTCAGACCTCCAGTCCATTTACACACTGCTTCCAAAGTAATTTTTAGCACAGATCTGACCATGTGGTACCTCCGCTCAATCAACTCTAGTGGCTTTATATTGCCTCTTGGATAAAATATGAACTCTTCTGTTTAGTTTGTAAAGCTCTTCCCAACCTGGCTCCAACCTCACTTTCCAATCTTATTTTTATTTCAACCAACAAGCATTTATTAAGTGTCCAATATGAGCCAAGTGCTTGAGCTACAAAAACAAAAAGGAAAGACTCAGGAAAAAGCACATTTGCATAGAGAAGAATAAAGAAAACAGAGAAGTGATTTGGAGAGGGACAGGGAAGAAACTAGCAGCTTTCCATCTTCGTTGTAAAATTTTCATCTCATATATTGGAATCCAAACAAATTGGCCTTCTCTCTGTCCTTACACTGTTTTCTCTCTCCTATCTCCATGTCTTTGCCCCAGCAACAATCTTATCTGCCTGTGATGCTTCCACTTCATTGAAGTACTTCTTTCTTCAATATTCAGCAAAAGCACCCCCATAAATTTGAATCTTTTTTCCTGATCCCTGTAATGACTAGTGCCATCCCTCCCCCAAACTAGCTTATATCAACTTCTTTATATTGATTTCTATTTATTCTGTGCACACACACACACACACACACACACACACACACACACACACACACATACAGAGAGAGAGAGAGAGAGAGAGAGAGAGAGAGAGAGAGAGGCAGATACAGAGGCAACAAGGAGATGAATGGATAGATAGATAGAAGATAGAGAGTCTCTTCCATAGGTACATGAGCTCTTTGAGAATAAGGACAGTAATGTGAATTCCTTTCTTGGTCTAGATGTCACTGGAGTTCTTCCAACCCTCAATGTCTGTGGTTCTTTGATCTTTCTCCAGATAATAGTCACTTGTGATTAAAATTATTAGGATGTTGTGCTATACTTCCCCAAATACCAATCATGAGAAGAGATTATACATAAGCTCAGTTGATTATACTCTGGCAAATCACAAATCCCAGAGCTTTCAAGGCCAGATCAAAGATGGAATTATCCTTATAAGGGAAGTTCAAGACAAGTCTTTTTCATAGTTATCCTATCCACATTGTACTTTTACCATTGAAGTTTAAATATATCATGGATCAGCATAAGAAAGTAAATGAAAATTTGAGGGGAGTTTTGTGGAAGCCACAGATGACATGCAAATGTCAGCAGATGATACAAAGCTTAAATCAATACTTAACACAAATTTTACAATAAGGTACTATAAACATTCCATAAAAAAAATTTATATAGATTTTCCAAACTACAGGAGCACCACACTGCTAACTCCCATGACATGAAAGGGATAACTATATAAAAAGAGCAACCGTCTCAAATCACACTCAGACAAAGATATACTGTTGGTTTCCCTAATGAGTTAAGATATCACAGGCCCCTCCATCATCTTAGGACCAAGCTAATTGTCCTACAATATTTAATAAACTTCTAATAGAATAAGTTTTTAATTATACTTTCCTAGTGGAACTGTAGTAACATCATATTCACGCCTCACCATTCATTAAGAGAACAATTCCTGCTAAATCAGAGGAATGAGAAAGAAGGCTACCAATCATTTCTTCAACTTCTGAAATTAGTTCTTCCCACCCAAGATATTTTCATGTCTTCTATGTTCCAGCCAAGCCAGATTTCTCTCTCCCAGAACAAATACGTCACTTTTTCAACTCTTTGCTTTTGTTTATACTGTTTTGTTTTATTTCCCTTTCATTGGTATCACCCCTTCCAGTCAGGCCCATTACATTTTATCCCACAGTTTTCTGTTACCTTGTGTTATTGGGGAGTCTCTCTCACTGGCTCAAACTTCTATTGACTGTGCTCCCTCCCCATATCTAATCAAAGAGTTAGTTCCAAATTGTTCTCCAAGAATGGCTAGAACAATTCAGAATTCCACTAACAGTGCTTTAGTGTCTCTGTTTTTCCAAAACCTCTCCAACACTGATCATTTTCCTTTTTTGTCACCTTAGTCAATATGATAGGTATAAAGTGGTACCTCAGAGTTGTTTTAATTTGCATTTCTCTAATCAATAATAATTTGGTACATTTTTTCATATGATGACATATTGTTTTAATTTCTTCATCTGAAAATTTCCTGTTCATATACTTTGACCATTTATCAACTGGGGAATGACTTGCAATCTTATAAATTTGATTCAGGTCTCCATAAATTTTAGAAATGAGCCCTTTATCAGAAACATTAGCTGTGAAAATGGAACAATGCTTCCTAACATTCCTAAATTCCTTCTGGGAAATTTTATTCTAAAATGCTAAGTTTATGCTATAGTCTAAACCACACCTAATGGTAGTATTCATTTATATGCTTTGAGACCAGCTACATTCCCTGAATAAAGTCCCATTCCTTTCTATAGAACCTAGATATTTCTCCCCATCGGAAAGGATCCAGCAAAAGCTATAGTAATAAAAAAAAATAGCTAGATTGCTCTTGTCCCCATGTAGCAAATCTCAGAAACTTCCTTCCAGAATGTGGTTAAAGGTATGGATAAGAGAAAAGAAAAAGAAAAATTAAGGGAACTTAAAATTCAGGAATTTCCCAATTGGTCTGGGTTTGAAAATGTGAGTCCATTAAACTTCTCAGCTCATAAACAGGTACTACAAGGAGGGAAGAAGTAAAGAGTGCTAGTGCTAGCAGGCCATTGGTCAAGGGAAGAAAAGGCTAAAACTCTGGCTCAGAGCTTCCAGGGCTTCCCTTTGGTTAAAAAGATCCAAATTAATGTTGGAAATTGGACTGGGAACTGTCCAGATCTACCATTTTTACTCATTTCATTCATTGGCCAATGTTATTTCAGCCACTATAATAATAATCAGATATTCCTCATGTTTTCCATATTTATTTATTATATAGGAGAAGAAGGGAATAAGATGTAAAATTACATGCTCTTATGTTCATAACAAAACTAGTTCCTAAACTCTGACTAATCTACATTCTCTAATAATGTGTCTAGACTTGAAATATTTAATGCTGTAGGGAACCATGGCAAATATGCAATAACTACTTTACATTGAATAGGTGCAGTCTAACACAATGAATTTAATACTGTACAAGGACACTTTTCAAGCTTCACTAATGGCTGAAGCCATTAAGGCCCAACAGTAAATAGCACATTTGTGAAAATTTGAACACTGTTTCAATAGGATGCCAGCTAAGGGGATGCTATGCTCTATCAGGTCCCTAATGTAGTATGTGTTCACAAAATTACCTAATTACATACTTATGGAATAACCCAAGCAATTTGGAAAGCATCACTGGTGTCCACAATGTGAAAAATTAGGCTGCAAACCCTGGATGGGAAGCATTCCATGCTGAAGCCACACAGTTCCAATGAAGTGGAAGGAATCATTGTAGAGACACAAGTCACCTTCCATAGAAGCAGTAAGAGAGGACCTGATTACCAGTGGGATTCCACAATATTCAAAGAAATAGCACTACTACTCAGAACACCCAGAATACTAACTCTACTAGGAAATCTAGAAGGGAGATATCTTGTGTTCACCCCTTACTAACATTCACTCAGTGAGTGGTCTCAAGTTATAGTCTGACACATAAAGCAAAATATTTCCCCAAAGACAGTGGTGATTTGAACCAGTCAATAAAGTCCACTGCTTCCCCTCACAAATTATCCAATATAATCAAAGGAGAATTTATATAGTCATTCTAAAGGTTTACTATATGGTAGTCAATGTGCCATTGAGGATACAAATGTTTTTGTTCAGTTTTATTCATTCATATCTTTGTGTGTGTGTGTGTGTGTGTGTGTGTGTGTGTGTGTGTGTGTGTGTATGTGTTAGGGGGAGTGAGAGGGAGGTTCTTGGCAAAGATACTGAAGGGGTTTGTCATTTCCTTCTCCAGCTCATTTTACAGATGAGAATCACAGACAAGCATGGTTAGGTGACTTGCCTAGGGCCACTCAGCTAGTAAATATTTCAGACCAGATTTGAACTCAGGAAGATGAATCTTCTTCACCAACAAGCCTGGAGTTCCATCCACTGTACCACTCAACTACAAATAAAAGAAGAAAGAGAAACAGCCTCTGTCCTCAAAGGGCAGAGGAAGGAACAGAAGAACACATAGATGGAAGGTGAATTGGGGTAGATAAATATGTACATATCAAAGTAGCATGAACAGGAGCATGGTAGGGGAAAGTTCAATAGGTAACTCAGAGAAAAAGGAAGACATGGCTAGCCACCTTCCCTCCTTAAATGCAGGTTCTAGACGAAGACATTTAATCAAAAGGAGAAGCCACAGGGGCAGCATGTGAAATCCAGTGCTGAGGTGACATTCCAAGCTAAAGGTGTTTCTGGAGCTTGGCAGGAAAAAGTCCAGAGCAGAGGCTGGAAAGGAATTTAATATCTCCTACATGCAAGTTTGTATGGCAAGGTACTGGACAGACAAAGACAAAGCAGAAAAATAGCATTCTATGAAAGGGTAACAATATGTAAAATTGTATTTACATGGAAAGAAAGTAAATGCATGATCATTTGAGGAGAGGGGAGAGAGTCTTAACAAATTGAGGAATTAAGCTTCCCATAAAAAGTGGCATATAAGCTGAATGAATGAAAATTGGGGGAGGGGGAGAAGGTCTAAGAGGAAGAAATTAAGAAAGGAGTAAATTCCAGACAAGGAATAGCTTAAGCAAAGACATGGAAATGGGAGATGGAATGTAAAATTTGGATAAATGTAAGACTACTTTGATTATAATATAGAGAGTAATGGGAAATAAAGAAAAATAAACCCAGAAAGAGAATAGAGGAAGATTGCAAAAGACTTGAGATGCCAAACTAAAGACTCTGTCTTTCAAGATTGAGAAAATGGGATGCTGCCAGAGTTTCTTAGGAGGGGAAGCTTAATCCAAAAAATATTCAACAATCTTGAGGTGATCAAACTTATTCTACATCAAAGAGGAAAAAAGACTAAAAGTGTTGAGTTCAATTAGAATGCTATTGAATTGGTTCACACAAGGATACTAGGTACTAAACCCAGATGGTGGCCAGATGCTTAGAGAGATGGGTACAAAAGCAATATATATAAAGAATTGAAGGAGAGGTAACATTTTAAAAACTTGGGAAATGATTCAATATGAGAGAGGGGACCATCAAGAATGATTATAGGTTGCAAATTAGGATGTTGGCATCCTCAAAAAAAAGGTTGGAGGAAGAGGTTTAGTGAACAAGATAAAGAGAATCATTTTGGATGTGTTGACTTTGGGGTACCAATAGTCTATTCAATTGAAGTATTCAACAGCATCTGTGTGTGTGTCTTGTGCATGTGTATTTGTATTGCATGAACACAAACAGGTCTCAGAAGAGAAATGAAGGGGTGGATATAGAGATCTGAATGTCATCTACTTAGAGAAGATAACTGAAGTATGTGAGTTCATTATGTCCATAAGGGAAAGAATGCATAGAGAAAAGAAGATGAAGGTCAAAATCTTTTGCGAGAGCATAGTACAGTGTAAAATGTTTCTTTTGAAGTCAAAGAACCTGGACTGAAATCTTATCTCTACCATGCCATCAAGCTACCCCCTCTGTGTGACCAGAAGCAAGTCATAACCTCTCTGAACTTCTGTTTCCTCATTTTCAAATGATGGGATTGGACTACATGGTCTCTAAGCTTCCTTCCTAGCACTTAAACTATATTCCTGTGATCCTATGATCTACAATTAGGAAGCAGCAATGGATGATGATTGGTGAGAAGTAGAAACTAAGAAGGAGTGAACTGAGAGATATCTAGGAGTACCAGGAGTCAGGTAGATTAGATAGATAGATAAATAGATAAATAGATAGATAGATATCTGCAAATATATATCTGTACATATATCAGGTGTGTATATTTACAGATGAGAATCACAGACATGTGTATATATATATATATGTATATATATATATATACATATATATATATAATCAGACAGGTATATATATATATATAAAATCAGACAGGTATATGTATACACACACACACACACACACACACACACAAACCTATGTGTGTGTGTGTGTGTAAAATATTCTATCCATCACAATCTATCTGTCTTCTTTATCTGTTTAAAAGGAAAAGCTGGATAGCATTAACTGGGAAGCAAAAGTGATATGCAAAAAAAATCAATAAAACATTAGTTAAACACAAAAATTAAAAGAAAATGATGGGGGGCGGCTAGGTGGCACAGTGGATAGAGCACCAGCCTTGGAGTCAGGAGTACCTGGGTTCAAATCCAACCTCAGACACTTAATTACCTAGCCGTGTGGCCTTAGGCAAGCCATTTAACCCCATTGCCTTGCAAAATCTAAAAAAAAAAATGATGGGTTGGCCTACATAAAATCTAAGGTTACATTTAGCTTTGTCATGCTTTGATTTTAGGATTTTATAATGAATATTCCTTAGCCATAGTTTCCTACCTAGATTCACATGATGGCCCCATTCACATGATGTTCCCTAAGCCGAAGAACTCGATTCCAATTGAACATAGGCTTAAGTTCATCTTCTGATAATTTCCTATAAAATTCTAGGAGCATAGAGAGTAATTAAGTGACAAATTATTCTAGTATCTGGTATTATAGTTAAATTATTTCATTTTGGTTCAATGATTACCTACAAATTTCATTCAAATACATATGCATTTGTTGTTAGTTTCTTTGGAGCTAAGAATATATTTCAAATTAAAATACACTGTTCCGGGACACTGCCATTTTGAAATAATTCTTGGGAAATTAACATACCCTAACCCAATCATGCAGCAGAATTCTTATGAACAGATGGTGAAAGGTATATAATACCATATTTGTATTCATCAAAGATGTCTTCTACTTATTCTATTCAATTGCTGACTACAGCAGGATTGTGTGTCATATCATTATCTTTAGAACTAAATTCTAAGCCCCAGGATCACAAAAAAATTAACATTTTGGAAGCAAGTGACTGTGTTTGCTCTAACCGGTTTTTTTTAGAGGAGTAATTATTTCAGTGAGAGTTCCAACAGGGTCAGGATGGCATAATAATAATGTAACTTACAGCTTCATTTCCCCAGCACCTAGTGTACAGATTAGAATAGCACTAATCTATCAATTCATTTTGGTAATATTACAGAGAAGGTGTTTAATAACTACTTGTAGATTTGAATGTGGGAATGATGTTGAGACTTATTGAAAGGTTGGACATGGCTCTAAGCTCTGTGGATCTGGTGACCATGGTTTTTCCTTCTTTGATCTTTGTGACATCTACTTTACAAAACAGGCTTCTCCTATAATTTCAATCTACAGCTAATAAGTCTTGGCATTGTATCATAGTCATGTGGTCAGAGCTGTCCAGCTCAAACATCTTTTCCTTGGATTTCTTTTTTTGTCATTTTTTATTTTATTTTTAATTTATGAAATAAAACAAGCATTTCCATAGCACAGTGACTGCATATAAAACTAAAAATCTACCATGCACAACTTACTATTTCTTTTAAATATACAACAAAATTATCATGCAAATTGCTTGTTTTTCCTTTCCTTCTCCCATTCCCTGCCCTAGAGATAACTATCACTCTACCTAAATTGGTGTGTGTTTGTATTTGTGTGTGTATTTATGTATGCAAAATTATTCTTCCTATACTTCTATTTATCAGTTCTTTTGCTGAATACAGATAGCATCGTTCTTCACATATCCCTTATAGTTAATTGGACATTTATAATATTCAAAATAACAATCACTCAAAGTCCTTCTTAAAACAATGACTATTGGGGCAGCTAGGTAGCTCTAGCACCTGCCCTGGAGTCATGAGGACCTGAGTTCAAATGCAGTCTCAGACACTTAATAATTACCTATGTGACCTTCAGCAAGTCACTTAACCCCATTGCCTTGTAAAAAAAACTAAAAGAAATAAAAAATAGAAATCAATATGACTATTGCTATAGACATTGCTTTCTTGGTTCTGCTCATTTCACTCATTATTTCATGTGAGTTCTTCCTTGTTTTTTTTCTAAAATTGTTGACTTCATCAAATCCCTTATATTTCAAAAGTGTCACTTCCTAAGTCCTGTAAGTTTACCAATGAATTTTAAACCTTAATTTGTTTTAGATAAAGATTTCCTAGTTCACCTAGACCAAAAGTGCAGTGTTCTCTCATAAGACTGATTTTAAAGTTTTATTAGAGGGCAGCTAGGTGGCATAGTGGATAGAGCACTGACCCTGGAGTCAGGAGGACCTGAGTTCAAATTTGGTCTTAAACACTTAATAATTGCCTAGCTGTGTGGCCTTGGGCAAATCACTTAACTTTATTGCCTTGCTATGATAAAATTTAAAAAATAAAGTTTTATTACATTTTAAAATAATTTTTATATTACTAAATTTATCTCCTCTCCCCATCAGATTGTCTTTTGCCTCTTTTTGTAACCCCAGTGATTAGCACTGTATTACCTGTTCATTGTAACCATTGAAATAAATAACATACATAAGTCCTACAACTTTTAGGTATGTCATAGGCCCCTTGGGCATGCTGGTAAATCATATTTGTAAATACTTGAAACAGTTACAAAGAAAAATCAATTATTTTGAAATGAAGTTATCAAAAGAAATTTTCAGAGACCTCAGATTAAGCAACTTAAGACAGCCAACATTAGAGAAATTTTTGAAATTGGTATGTTGCAGTTTTATATCCTCATCAATCCTGAATTTTGTTTTATTATCTTTTTTACCCAAATCTTATTTACAAACCTCATTATAATGATCCTTATATCCTCATCAATGGTACATTCCAGACTCCTGCCCAGTGAATCTATAAGGCTCCTAAATCTCAGAGAATAAATGAAAAGAAAGGAAGAATAGGCCTGGCAGAGGGATATGCCAGAGTGAGCAGGTCAAAGATAGAGGTAATGAGCTGTTCCAGAATGAGAAGATTCCAGATAGCAAAGGAAGTTCCAAGAGGAGACAGCCATATAGGTAGAGTTTTGAAGTTCAGAGCTGAGAAAATAAATAAAGCATGTTCACAAAACACAGAAACAGTATTTTTTGTTGCTGTTCAGTCATTTTTTCAGCTGATTCTTCCTGACCCTTTTGAGGTTTTCATGGCAAAATTATTGGAGTGGTTTGCCATTTCCTTCTCCAGATGAGGAACTGAGATGGGGTTAAATGACTTGCCCAGAGTCACACAACTACTTGTCTGAGGACTTCAAGTCCTGAATTCTATGCACTGCTCCACCTAGCTATCCTCTAGCTTATATATTTAAACAAAATAAAATAAAGGAGAAAGGGAACAAGCCTTTATTAAGCATCTCTGTGCTGAGTGCAGTGATTGCTAACCACGCAGGGGTGGGGATAATTAGGAAAGGCCTTTTGAAGAAGGTGGCACTTGAGTTGAGTCTGGAAAGAAACTTAGGATGGGGAGGGAGAACATTCCCAGCACAAATGGGCAGCCTATGTGAACTGGAAACAGGAAGGAAGCCAGTGTGGTGTAGGTAAAGTGTGTGAGGAGAATAATAAGCAATCAGCCTGAAAAGATTATTTGGAGCCAGATTATGAAGAGTTTAAACACCAGCAGAGGTTGTATTCCATCCTAGAAGCAATAGGGAGCCACTAAAAGGTTCTGAGGGAGATGATATGGTCAGACCTGCACTTCACAAATGCCAATTTGGCAACTGGGGAGAAGGAGATTGAAAAGGAAAGAGACTGGATACAGAGAGACTAATTAGGAGGATATTATAAGAGACCAGATGAAAAGTGATGAACCATGGGGGGTTGTGATGTGAATGGGAGGAAGGAGATGAATGGCAAAAGTATTGAGGAGGTTGACTCACCAAGAGTTGGCCATTTATTGGATGTGGGAGGTCATGGAATCATAGCTCTGAAATTGGAAGGAACTTTAGAAGCCAGGTTTAACTTCTCTTATTGTATAGATGAAGACACTGAGACATGGAGAAACCAGAGTTTTATAGATAATAGGTTTCTGAGATAGAATCTGAACTAATGTGTGATCCTAGAAAAAAAAAATCTCTTAAATTCTCTGTGTCTCAATTTTCTCATCTGCAAAATGAGTTAATGGAACTTATGGCTCTAAATCCTCATCAGATATAATAAATCTATAGTTATCTATGATTCTCTGTGGACTAGAGACCAAAGGGAACCTGGTTCTGATTCCAAAGTGAGATGCGTGTGTATGTATGTGTGTTTGTGAGTGTGTGTGTGTGTGTGTGTGTGTGTGTGTGTGAGAGAGAGAGAGAGAGAGAGAGACAGAGAGACAGAGACAGAGAGAGACAGAGACGGAGAGAGAGAGACAGAGAGAGAGAGAGACAGAGAGACAGAGAGAGAGACAGAGGGAGAAAGAGATAGAGAGATAAAGAGGAAAGGACAGAGGAGACAGAGAGGAAGAGTCAGAGAGAGAGAGACAGAGACAGAGACAGAGACAGAGAGACAGAGAGAGACAGAGAGAGAGAGAGACAGAGGGAGAAAGAGATAGAGAGATAAAGAGGAAAGGACAGAGGAGACAGAGAGGAAGAGTCAGAGAGAGAGAGAGAGAGAGACAGAGAGACAGAGAGAGAGAGAGAGACTAAAGAGCAAAACAAACTAATCCTGACTGTTAAGGAGACAGACACAGAGAGAAAGAAAGAAACAGAGAGAGAGAGAGAGACAGACAGACAGACAGACAGACAGACAGACAGACAATAGATTGTGAACACCCTGGGGACAGGAATTATCTTTTGCCTGGTTTTGTATCCTTAGTGCTTAGCACAGGACCCAGCAAATAGCAAGTGCTTAATAAATGTTCATTCATTCATTCATTGAAATTGCAAGTCTGACTGGATAGCATTGGCAGATATAGGGAAGTTTAGAAGAACAAACCAGTCTAAGAGAGAAGATAATGCATTTGGTCTTGGACCTGTAAGCCATGGCTTATGTTTAGCCTATTCAAGCTAATCAAGAAATCAGTTTGTCAATCCAGGGACTCTTAATGAGTTAGAGAAGTTTGTATCATCCTTCCCATCTACCTGCTGTAATCATCCTTGCTTCCATTTTTCCCAAAAATACAAAAGATAAAGAAAATCACAAAATACCTTCTATTTGAAGAAACAAAAGTCCCATGCCTCATGACTCATTTCTCCCTCAATCAAAAGAAGTCATTTTTCTATTTTTTTGGAAGAATTTTGCCTCATATTTGCCCTTCCTTCCAGCCTATCAGAAGTCTAATTTTAATCTACAATACTTTTTTTAATTAACAAGCATTTATTTTCTCTCCCTCCTTATCGCAATTTCTAGATGAGATCTGGGAAACAGGAGAGATTTACTGGTGAGAGGAGGTATCAGAGAAGAAAAGTGTGGAATTTTCCCAAGGTCAGCTGTGCGACTGCTGTGGTAGGGTGCCAGAATATTGAGTGAGGGGCTACCTGAACCCCAGGTCAGAAATGGAGTTGTCAGCTTAGGCAGCACAGGATTGAGATGGAGAGGAGTGTTGAAGAAGAAGGGTAGATGTGACTTTTGGAGACAAGTTTCATGACTGCATGTTACTGGAGAAGATGGATTGAGACCAATCTTTTCACCTTCTCATTGGCTGATCTCTCTGTCTTTCCATCTCAGTCTGTCTCTGTCTCTCTCTGTCTCTGTCTCTCTCTGTCACTCTCTCTGTCTCTCTCTCTCTGTCTCTCTCTCTCCTCTTTCTTTTTCTCTTTATCTCTCTCTCTGTCTCTTTCTCCCTCTCTCTGTCTCACATACACACACACACACACACACACACACACACACACACACACACACACACATATCTCCTTTGGAATCAGAACCAGTTTTCCTTTGGTCTCTAATCCACCAACAATTATAGATGATCACTGATTTATTATATCTGAAAAGGAGTGAGATGCCATCAAGCCCAATTCCCTCATTTTACAGATGAGAAAACTGAAAGAGTTTAAGAGATTTTTCCAGGATCACAAATCTGAGGCAGACTTCAAAATGCAAGTCTTCCCTACTCCAAGTCCACTTTTATTTCACTATACCACCCAAGCAGCTCAGTGACACAGTGATTAGAGCACCAGACCTAGAGTCAAAAAGACGAGTTCAAATCTGACCTTGGACCACAGACTATCTGTGTGATCCTGAGCAAGTCACTTAACCCTCTTTTGACTCAATTTTCTCTTCTATGAAATAAGTTGGAGAAGGGGCAACTAGGTGGTGCAGTAGATAAAGCACCGGCCCTGGAGGCAGGAGTACCTGGGTTCAAATCCAGTCTCAGACACTTAAAAATTACCTAGCTGTGTGGCCTTGGACAAGCCACTTAACCCCATTTGCCTTGCAAAAAAACCTTAAAAAAATAAATAAATAAATAAGTTGGAGAAGGAAATGGTCAACTTCCACTATTATTTTTTCAAGAAAACACCAAAAGGGGTAATAAAGAGTGGGATATAACTGAAAAACAACTAAACAACAATACTACCTAGCTGCTCTCTTTGGCCACTGGTGTTTTAGTAGATAGCCTTCATAGGATTCCAAAGATAGGATTATAGATATAGTGCCGGAAGGGCCTTTATACATCTGGCATGCAGGGACACAATAACTTCAGTTCTGGATCTTTAATCAGAAAGACCTGGGTTTTTAAGCCTTATACCTCTCTCAAGTTTTCAGTCTCCTCCTCTGTAAAATGACTTAATAATAGTACCTTCCATTCAAGGAGGTAATGTTTATAAATATAATATTAAAATATAAATAAAGAATGTTTATAAGGTGCTTTGCAAACCATAAAGTGAAATAAAAAATCCTCTCTTTTTTATCTAGTCTGTATCATTTTATGAGAGAAAAGTGAGGAGAGTCTTACTCACAATTACATAGATTTTCAATGACAAAACCAGTTAAGAATTGATTCTAAATCTCTAACTCCAAAACCAATGTTCTTTCTGTTGATGGCCAGTCTTTTAGCTATAAAAAATAATAAAAATGTAAATAATAGTAATTTTAAAATGAATTAAGCCAATTTCATTCCAATGTTAAACATTATCGAGTATGTCTGTAATTTGGGTGGCATAGTCCTTCATTCTTATATAACAATACTAATAAATAAATATTTCCTATGTGTAAGGAACTCTAAGGTACAAAGAATACAAAAATTAGTTAAAGCCATGAATAAATTGAGTGGATTCCCAATCAAGATGTGTTGAATGACTGTAAATCTATCATGTCACTTTCAATAAATCACTTGACCTTAGTATCATCATCTAAAAAAAAAAGAAGATATTATACTAGCCCTACTTAACCTCATAAGAATTTGAGATATTAGCAGCACCTCAAAAATGCAATATCATTTCCCATAAGAATTATTCATGACAATATATCTTTTAAGTTTTCCACTAAGCATTTCCATCCTTTCAGAAACAGATAAGCTAACATTCTTACAATTACCACTCATAGTGGGGGGAGGGGGAGTTATATTCTCACCTGAATTAGTAGTTAGCAGAACCTGATGACCCAAGTCACTGATGCTGTACTGTCCCTTCGAAGTCTACTAGTTGCCCTCTTAAAAAAAAAGTCCATTTGTCTGACAGGGGACCTTCAAATTCAGATCCTTATCTAAAATCTGAGTTAAGGAAATCCTGCCTCTGAGGCAGAGCTGATTTCCCTGTCCTCAAATACTATTCACCCATTTCCTTGCCAAATGAATGAACTTCATTTTCTGCCAGTGTTTCATAGCTACTAGGTATTGCTGTATGCATGAATTGGAAACTGTACTTGGTGAATGTATTTTATTGAGATGAGCCATCGGGCAAGTTTCAAATGCATCTGGCTAGGCAACACACCAGAAATTCCAAAAATATTGGTATTCTAGAGGGCCTGAAAATGATCCCAGAAATTCATTAGCTGGAGAAGAAATCAAGGTGGCTTAGCAGCTCATCACTGTCCAGAAGAGCCTGGAGGCAATCAGAGATAATTTGGAAAGAAAAAGTAAAATGTTTCCGTTGCTTTGCAAAATTAGACAAAAATTATTAGATGTCACAAAACACAGCAATAAATTGCATAATTTGTAGACTTCAAGTGAACATAGAGCTGGTTGACATACTGCCAATCTTATTTCTATTTCTATCCCCCCAGATTCTTTCATATATGTCTCCTTTTCATTACTCACAAGGCCACTAACCTATTCTTACTCTTGTCACCTCTTACCTAGAAAATTGCCATCGTCTTTTCATTGGTCTCCCGGACCCAAGATTCTCCTCATTCTAATCTATACAACTGCCAAAGTGATTTTTATCAGATTTACTAAATAACACATCTAACCAACCTTACTCAAAAAATTCCTATTGCCTTCAAGTTAAAAAAAAAAAAATCATAGGTTTGGCATTTAAAACATTTTACAACTTGCCCGAGTTGCTCTTTCCAGTTTTATTAGACATTTTTCTCCTTCACTGATTTTATGGCCTGACTAAATTGACTTTCTTACTATTTCTTAAACATTTCTTGGCACTAGCCATCTCCTATACCTAGAACACACTCTCTCTTCACCTCTTAAAATCTGTAATTTATCTCATTCCATTTCCTGAATGAAGTCTTTTCTGCTTTCCTGATACCCTCCCTCTCCATACATTCTAATGGTCCCTCCCAAAGAGATTATGTGTATATATGTTACTTTATCTGTAAGAGGAGATATCTTGGGGGCAGGGGGCTGGGGGTAAAGCCATTCTTTTGTCATATGAAAATTGTTAGACTTCCTTGTCCCCCAAACTTTGTCTTCCCTTTTGAAGATACATACTTTCTGTGAGAGGAGTTGCTAAAGCTATGTTTAAGTATAGGATATATTTAGTTAGACTGTAAATTCCTAAGTTGCAGAAACTGTTTCCCAAGTCTGCAAATTCCCAGAAGCTAGTATAGCTCTCCAGGAGAGCCATGATAATCCAACAAAGAAGGCTGGGGGGCGGGGGAGAATCTGTTATACTAGTAGGGATGAATAAGGAGAGAAAAGTATAATGATAGTCAACCAAGGAGATGATGCTCCAGAGGAAATAGTGAAGTGTCAAAAATTTCAGAAATGTCAAAAGACTTCAAAAAGGCTCTCAGATGCAGCTAGGCGGCACAGTGGATAGAGCACCAGCCCTGGAGTCAGGACAACCTGAGTTCAAATCCAGCCTCAGACACTTAATAATAGCCTAGCTGTATGGCCTTGGGCAAGCCACTTAACCCCATTGCCTTGCAAAAATCTAAAAAAAAGTTAATAATAATAGCCTAGTTGTGTGACCTTGGGCAAGTCACTTAACCCCATTGCCTTAAATAATTTTTTAAAAGGCTATCAGATTTAACAACAGGGCATCTCTGGCTAACCTTGGGGAACTGTTGGCCAAGTGATATACAAACTGGATTGAAAAGGATTAAGAAATAAATGGGAGGATCTGCTGCCTACCAAGTACTGTTCTCTCCCAATTCCTGCTTAGTCACTGCATCTAAGATACTTCTCACTGGTAATCCCTAGTACTTCTTGGAAGAAGGCCATATTTCTGCTCCATCTGGTCTTCAGCTACCTAGCTCGCTTCAGAATCATCTAACATGCTATCCACAACATTCCCCAAGGATATTGTGATGAATTAGCGACTTCCCTGCATGAGGGAGTACAGATCTTTCAGAGTGCTCTTTTGATCTCCGACTATGCTTCAGTTATCATCCTCCTCTAAGGTGCTATTTTAAGGATGAACCTGGTCCTCCATCTCCTGGAGGTGCTATGATTAGTAAGCCCCCACAAGAGTTATAAATCTCCTCAAGCAATGCCTTAAATGCTCAATAAGCCCCCTCAATGTATACCTAAAAAGGACTTCCCCTTGTCAGGCCACACCATAGGAGAGCAAAAACTGATCAGCTATTCAAACTCAAGATCCAAATCTATGGTCCTTTGCTTATGAATCTCTTGTGCATTATATGTCAAAGTCAAATTATTGTATTTCATATTCCCCAAGCATGACGTACCTTTTCTCACTATTATGTCTTTGGTCCTCCTTCATGCCCGGAATGTACTCCTACCTCACCACCACTTAATTACCTTCAATTCTTATTTTCTATAAGTCTTATCCACATTTCCCTAGCTATTATTACATTCCCATCTCTCACCCTGCTATTTTATAACATTTTTGCATATTTTAGTATTTATATTTATTACATTTATTTTTGACATTCTATTTTCAATTTCTAGCATAGTGTCTGGCAATTGGTTGGTGAATTGAATTAAGTTGCATTATTTTGCTTGTTTCTTTTTACTATTTACTGTTTTATCTGTCCTCTGCACAAAAAATCCTTCCAACCTGCCCCAGCTATGACTCCCTAATTGACTTCTCCCACTTCACCTCAGTTTGCTTTCTCACATTGGCTATGCCTCTACTCCTATAGTCTCCTCCTCCCTGAAATTTCTATTTGAGGAAACACTCATGCCAATAACTCTCACTATCAACATGGTCAAACCTATATAACTCCCTAAATGACTTCTCTACCTTGACCCCTGCAGTTCCTTTCTTCCCCTCCCTCTTTGATGCTTTTATGGTTCATTTTATATGTTCTCTTCCTTCAGTAGATTGTGAGAGGTCCTGAAGAATGAACTGAAGGTGGTAGAATAGAATGAAAAAATTTAGTCAAACTCCATCCCATAATTTAGATCCAGGAAATGCACCAGATTGAGTCCTGATCAGGAAATACAAGGATAAAAAAATCACAACAAGCATATTTCTTTTTCTTTTTTAGGTTTTTGCAAGGCAATGGGGTTAAGTGGCTTGCCCAAGGCCACATAGCTAGGGAATTATTAAGTGTCTGAGGCCAGATTTGAATTCAGGTACTCCTGACTAAAGGGCTGATGCTCTATCCACTGAGCCACCTTGCTGACCCTACAGCAAGAGTATTTCTAACCCAGATCAGCATAGGCAGACAAACCAAAAGGTCTGTGAACACTGGGGATTGGGGATGAGGTATGGCCTGGAGGAGGTCAACAAAAAGCGTTTCTATGTGCAGGGAATGAAAGGAGATTGAGGCTGTGAGCTAGGGTAAGAAGAGGTCTCAAACCCATAGTATGCATTGGGTGAGGAGATAGGGGAACTGAATGTGAGAACAAGTGCCAAATGGCATTCTCTACCCTATTGTGCATCATAGATCCAAGGTTGGCTAAGGAAGGGAGCAATAGCTTAGCTTGGTGTTCCAGAATAAAGATTGATCACAGGCCCTGGGCTATATGCTGACTAAGAAGCAAATTGAAAAGCAAATCTGGCTGTGCAACTTGGATAACAAGAGTGGAGCAGGATCTCAGTTCCAACTTCCAGAAAAGTTAGTACTTTATAGCAGAATAAGCAGGACAGAAAGGCCAGATAAAAGAAAGTATATAGTTTTATCTTCTGAACCAATAGAACCTTCCAGCTGACTAATAGGGCCTGAGTCCAGACTACTGGAAGCAACCTACTGTAATTACAAATTGGACAGGCCCAGGTGGTTTGCCCAGACCCACCAGTTGAGGAATTTGCAGAGCTCATACCAGGAGAGTAGAAATCATACTCCATCCTGGATCAAATCATTTTGAAAGACCTGAAAGTTTTCAAGTTCCTAGCCTAAGTTTGTCCTTAAGAACAGAAAAACACAATACTCAATATCCAAAAAAAAGCAGCATCAGGACCAAACAAAACATTCCTTCTAGCATGTTCTGATTCTGGTCTTACCATAAAGTCCAACAACAGAAATTTCCTCATCTGTAAATTACCTCTCCATATCCTTTGGCCATTTGTCAATTGGGAAATGGCTTCTTTTTTTATAAATTTGACTCAGTTCTCCATATAATTTAGAAATGAGTCTTTTGTCAGAAATACTAGTTGTAAAAATTGTTTCCCAATTTACTACATTTCTTTTGATCTTGGTTACGATGGTTTTGTTTGTGCAAAAGTTTTGTAATTTAAGGTAATCACAATTATCTAGTTTGTTTTTAATGATGTTCTCCATCTCTTCTTTGGTCATAAACTGCTTCCCTTTCCATGGATCTGATAGCTGATAGGTAAACTATTCCTTGATCTCCTTGTTTGCTTATAATATTATCTTTTATGTTTGAATCCTGTATCCATTTTGATCTTATCTTAGAAAAGGGTGTGAGGTATTTTCTAATCCAAGTATCTGCCATACTAACTTCCAATTTTCCAAACAGTTTTTATCAGAGAGAGTTTTTATCCCCAAAGCTAGACTCTAGGTTTATCAAACAGCAGATTATTATAATCATTTCCTGCTATTGCAGCTAATCTATTCCACTGGTCCACCACTCTATTTCTTAGCCAATACCAGACAGCTTTGATGGCTGATGCTTTATAATATTATTTTAGATCTGGTAGAGCTAAGCCACCTTCTTTTGAACTTTTTTTCATTAAATCTCTGCAAATTTTTGACTTTTTATTTCTCCATATGAATTTACTTGCAATTTTTTCTAACTCATTAAAGTAATTTTTTTTGGAATGTTGACTGGTAAGGTGCTTAAGTAGTTTAATTTAGGTAAATTATAATTTTTAATCATATTAGCTTGGTCTATCCATGAGCAGTTGATATTGCTCAGTTAATTAAATCTGATTTTATTTCTGTAAGAAGTGTTTTGTAATTGTTTTCATAAAGTTTTTGAGTCTGTCTTGGCAGGTAGACTGCCAAGTATTTTATAGTGTCTGAAGTTTCTTGAATGGGATTTCTCTTTCTAGTTCTTGCTGCTATCTTGCTAGTAATATATAGAAATGCTGGGAGGGTCTATTTTATATCCTGTGACTTTGCTGAAGTTGCTAATTGTTTCTAGTAGTTTTTTAGATGATTTTGTAGGATTCTCTAGGTATACCATCACGTCATCTGCAAAGAGTAAGAGTTTTGTCTCTTCCTTCCCAATTCTATTTCCTTTAATTTCTTTTTTCTTCTCTTATTGCTGAAGCTATCATTTCTAACACAATATTGAAAGTAATGGTGATAACGGGCATCCTTGTTTCACCCCTGATTTTATTGGGAATGCCCCTAGACTATCCCCATTGCATATAATGCTTGTTGATGGTTTCAGAGAGATACTGCTTACTATTCTAAGGAACAATCCATTTATTCCTAAGCTCTCTAGTGTTTTAGGAGGAATGGGTGCTGTATTTTTCAAAGGCTTTTTCAGCATCTATTGATATAATTATATGATTTCTGATAGGTTTGTTACTGATATATTTAATTAAAACAACAGTTTTCCTAATATTGAACCAACCCTGCATTCCTGGGATAAATTCTGCTTGGTCATAATGTATTGTCCTAGTAATAACTTGCTGCAATCACTTTGCTAAGATTTTATTCAAGATTTTTGCATCTTCATTCATTAGGGAGATAGGTCTATAATTTTCTTTCTTTGTTTTGACTCTTCCTGAATTAGGTATCAGCACCATATTGGTGTCATAGAAAGAGTTAAGCAGAGTTCTGTTCTCACCTATTTTGCCAAAGAGTTTATATGGAATTGGAACAAATTGTTCCTTAAATGTTTGATAGAATTCACTTGTGAACCATCTGGCCCTGGAGATTTTTCTCAGGGAGTTCAATAATGGCTTGTTGTTTAGGTATTTAATTTCCTCTTCATTTAACTTGGGCAACTTATATTTTTGTAAATATTCATCCATTTCATATAGATTAACAAATTTATTAGCATACAGTTGGGCAAAACAATTTCAAATTATTACTTTAATTTCCTCCTTATTGGTCCCAATAACATTTTACCTGATATTGATAGATTTAAGGCAAGGAGCCACAGTCAAGATCACACATAATTTAACAATCATCACTACAGAGAAGTAGAGAACCTGGAGAACAATATTCCAGTAAACAAGGGCTATAGGTTTGCGACCAAAATAACTTCCTCAGAAAAACTAAAAATAATCCTACAAAACAAAAAACAAAGCATTGTAGAGGACTTCAATTATGCCTAGTACAAAAACCAAAGTTTCAAAAACTGAAGAAAAAAATAGTCACGGGAAGACAAATTTTAAAGGGTAAACAGGAACTCAAAATCATAAAGAAATGTCTAAAATGCAGGAAGATGATACATGTCCCCCTCTGATAATTTTCAGGGAGTCACAAAGGGATTCTAATTAGAAGACCTAACTTCTTGAAGAATGGAGAGAAAGAAAATATTCTAGGGATAATGAATGAGGAAAGGAGAAGAGTAGGAAAATTGTCTCACATAATCGAGGTATTCAAATAGAAATCTACACAAACAAGCATAAGGGTTTGAGGGAGCACAGGTGACATTGTAACCTTATTTTCTTTTGAAATGGTCAAAGAAGGGAAGAATACATATTCATGTATATAGAAATATATTTTACAGAAATTATTTTACTAAGCATGGAAATGGGAGAGAAGAGGAAGTAGAGAATAAGAAGGAAAGAAAACTAAGAAAGAGATCAGTCCTAAGCAAAATAAACTCTTAAGGAGTAAAAATATTTATAGCACATGTTTTGGGGCAAATAATTGAAAACTGAGGGGTGTCTATCAATAGAAGAATGACTAAACAAGTTACGGTGCATAAAATTGATGAAAGACCATTATGCTATAAGAAATTATGAAGGAAATAGTTTCAGAAAAACCTGGAAAGAGTTGTATGATCTGAAGCATAATGATATGAGCAGAATCAAGAGTATGATTCATAAAATGGAAACTTTATGCAAATTTATAAAAGACAACTTTAAAATATTCAAGAATGTTAACTGGCACAATGACCTCCATTACATAGACCTCAGGATAAATCATGTTTGCCAAAGAAGCTGGCTAATACTTTGGTGAAGAAACTGTATTAATCTCCCAGCTCTCTTCACATTCCTCAGCTCTGGGAAAATATCAAGAGCAATCTAAGTAATATTCCTTATTAATATGAAGTAGAGGGGATAAATAGATTTAAGAGATTAAGTCTAAAGAACTATGGACAGTGGTTCACAACATTGTACAAGAAACAATTTTCAAGAAAAAGAAGAGCAAAAAAATGATTCTCTCTTGAGGCTTTACAAATATCTGAGAAAAGAAGGAAAGGCAAAGGCAAAGGAGAAAAGGGAACCTATATCTAACTGAAAGCAGAATTACAGAGAATAGTAAGGAGAGGTAAGAATCCTTTCTTAAATGAGCAATGCAAAGAAATAGAAGAAAACAATAGAATGGGAAAGATGAGATTTCTTCAGGAAAATTAGAAATATCAAGGAAAGTTTCATGTAAGACTGAGCATGGCAAAAGGCAAAAATGGTAGGGATTTACCAGAAATGAAAGAGATTAAGAAGAGATGGCAAGAATACACAAAAGAACTACACAGGAAAATCTTAATATCATCCCATTTTGTGATTACTGATTTAGAGCCAGACTTCCTGTAGAAAATGAAGTCAAGTGGACCTTAGGAAATGCTGCTAATAGTACCACCAGTGAATTCCAGTTGAGTTATTTTAAACTATGTTATTAAAGTGCTTCACTCAATATGCCAGTAAATTTGGAAAACACAATAGAGGCTTCTGGATTGGAAAAGAGCAGTTTACATCTCAATCCTAAAGAAGGCCGAGGAACGTCCAAATGACTGAACAATTGTGCTCATTTCACATTAAGATTCTGCGAGCTAAACTTCAACATGAGAACCAAAAATTACCAGAAGAGTTGATTCAATTTCAAAAAGGCAGAGACAAAGTTGCCATTATGTGCTGGATTATGGAAATAGAAAGGGAGTTTCAGAAAAATATCTATTTCTACTTCATTGACTACATGAGAGTTTTCAACTGTGTAGATCACAACAAAATGTGACAAGTCTTCAAAGAGATGGGAATATCAGATTATCTTATTCGTCTCCTGAGGAACCTCTGTGTGGTCCAAAAGCAACAACAGAACTAATAACTCATTGTTTTAAGATTGGAAAGGAATACGACAACGTTGGATATTGTCACTTTCTTTAACTTATATGCAGAATACATCATGGGAAATTCCAGACTGAATGAGTCAAAAGCTGGAATTGAAGTTATCAGGAACATTATCAACAATATGAGATATGCAGACAATATGAGATATGCAGACAATATAATTCTGATGCAGAAAGTAGAGAGGAATTAAGAAGCCTCTTAATGATAGTGAAAGACGAGAGTGTAAAAGCCAGCTTGAAGTTTAACATAAAAAACTAGTCTTGCAACTGATTCCATCACTTCCTAGCAAATAGGGGAAAAGAAGTGGAACCAGTGTCAGATTTTTATATTCTTGGACTTAAAGATCACTACAGATGACAGCAGTCAAGAAATTTGGACACTTAGAAAGAAAGAGCAAATTTGGACAACATACTAAAAAGCAGACATCACCTTGTCAACTTCATATGGTCCAAGTTAAGGTTTTTCCACCATCAATATATGACTATAAGAGTTAGACTAGGGGTGGCTAGGTGGTACAGTGGATAGAGCACCGGCCCTGGAGTCAGGAGTACCTGAGTTCAAATCTGGCCTCAGACACTTAATAATTACCTAGCTGTGTGGCCTTGGGCAAGCCACTTAATCCCATTTCTCTTGCAAAAAAACCTTAAAAAAAAGTTAGACTACAAGAAAAACTGAGCACCAGAGAATTAACACTTTCAAAATTTTAGTGTTAGAAAATCCCTAAGACATCAAGGAGCTCAGATATGTCAATCCTTGAATTAATTCAGACTGTTCACTGGAAGATCAAATATGGAAACGGAAATTTAGATACTTTGACCATATATGGAGAAGACAGGACTCATAGGAAAAAATTCCTGATGTTAGGAAAGACTGAAGACAAAAAGAAAGGGAAGCAGAGAATGTTAGATAGCATCATGCAAGCATGAACCTGAACATGGACTGACCTTGACATATAATAGAGGATAGAAGAGCCCTGGCATGCCACTGGGGTCATGAGCAGTCAGACCTGACTGAACAACTGAACAACATGTTTCATAGAAAAGGCTGATAAGGCTAGTGACTTTGCCCTGCTCCCTAACAGTAACATTTCGCAAACTTGTCCCTGCCAGGTTTCTCTACTCAGAACCAAAAGTGTACAATCTAAAAATAGGAACTGCTTGCTATTAGAGACAAGGAGGCAACATTTCAAGAATGTGGTTTTACCATCATTTTCCCATACTGACCTTGACAACCTAGAATACCCTCAGACTACATAGAACATGTTTTTCTGTAGATTCAAAGTTACTACTATTTACTCAGACCTCTCAATCTACATGATAATGTATTCTTACAAATGTCAATTTTAAGTATCCAATATACACTTCAATATAAAGCATAGCTTTTCTCCCAGAACTTACCACATATTCTACAGTAACAGAAATCAAGGTCCTATTCAGATTTTCAGATCTCAGCTCTATTACTTATTCTTAGTGACCAGTATGTTTTTCTTCTATGAATCTTGATTTTCTCAGATATAAAATGAAAGTGTTGACCTATTTGACATCTTGGGGACCTTCCAGGTTTAGAGTTGGTCTTATTCTCAGTGAGCAGCTAGACAGTTCAATGAAAAGAGTGCTGGGTCTGGAGTCAGGTGGGTTCTTCTTCCTGAGTTCAAATCTGGCCTGAGACACTTACTAAATGTGTGCCCTTGGGCAGGTTACTTAACCCTCTCTTTGCCTTAATCCTCAGCTGTAAAATGAACTGGAGAAGAAAATGGTACTCCAGTATCTTTACCAAGATATCTCCAAATGAAGTCTCAAGGAATTGGACACAACTGAAAAAAATAACAAATAAGCCTAAAAACTGAAGTAATGAGAGGCTTACCAATCTGACCTTCAGGACAACTGATAAGCAGCCAAAATAACATATGAACAGGGGGTCCACTGAGCTCCTTCAGCATAAGGTACCAAGCCTGGATATCCTCCAAAATCTTCTCTACCAGCTGGCCTTCACTGAAACTGGTAGAATGGTCAATGCCCTTTTTGCTTCCTGTCTATTCTGTTCTTCCTTTAAAAAGAGGCATTCCATGATATAATGAAAAGATCATCAGAGTTGAGGTCAGAGGAATGGGTTCAAATTCTGCATCTGCCACTCACTATGTGACAATGGGCAAGTCTCTCAACACATCTGGTGCTCAGTTTTGTTTTTTTTTTTTTTGCTTCAGATGAAATTATATATTCACTGAGGTCTTAAAGAAAATCTATCTAGAGTCCTAGAATCCCTTTCGGCTTGAAATCTATGATACTATTGCAGCATAGGACCCAGTATTATCAATCTATCTGCTGCCAACTTTGGCAAGTGAGATCCCCAAGGGCAGCTCCTACTCAGGGTTCTGAGGGGTTTGAGGGTGCTTGCTAAACTAAAGCTTATGAGTCTTCACTGGTGTGATTTCAACTCCTGATTACCAGTTGATATTAATTAGCCAGCCAGGTTTAATTAAATTTAAGAAACAGATATTGCTAAACTAATATAGTAAGATCAGTCAATATCAAATATTCTTCCCACTTAATCACAGTCCAGGCAATACTCTTCTACAAGTGTCTACGGTGTCCAAGAGAAGGTAGGCTCAAACTTAGCATATTTATGTTGTGGCAAAGAAAATAAGTTATAGCTTCTGAAAGTCCTTTTGTGGGAAACTATATGCCCCAGGAAAATCATTTAACCACTCTCTGTCTCAGTTTCCATATCTGACCAGAGTCCTGATACTAAAGACATTGTTTTAAAAAAAATTCTGACCTTAGAGACAGGAAGACCTAGTTCTGAATTATCTTTAATACTTAATAGCTTAGACAAGTCACTTAACTCTCTAAACACAATCTATAAAATAGGAATAATGTCCCACCCCCCAAAGTAGAAATAAGGGTATGACATAGATTAGCATTATGGGGATTTTGCTATATGAATATTAACTGTTCTTTCCTTAGGATAGAAATCTGAATGATACATTTTTAATTGGTAAAAAATATTCACTTAGTTTGCCTTCCCTTCTAGTATCTATTCCTGTCATACCCCATATTGTAGATAAAATTACCCTGTGGTACCAGGGACATCTTCCTCAAACTATTAATCTCATTTGTACCATAATTTTACTAAATCTAAATGAGTTCAGTTAATGAAAGAAATGGCATTCAGTTTGATATGAATTTTTTTACTTTCTCAATCTGAGTTTTTAACAAAAATCACTAAATAAAGTTACTCTTGCTATTTTAAATCATTGCTTTGAATCTAGTCATCTAATGGTACTTAATGTTTTTCTGGGGTGAAGATAAATGCATTCATTTTTTAAATAACCCAGTATAGAGTATTGTGCTATATTGGGGCAAATATATCTTGGAACTGAGTCATGATCTCTTCAAGAAGCTTCCAGATTAGGAGAAGAATAGTCATAAACAAAACAATTATAATAACAGAGAAACTAGATGGTACAGTGGATAGAGTTCCAGACATGCAGTCAGGAAGACTCATCTTCCTGAGTTCAAATCTGACTTGAGATATTTTCTAGTTGCATGACCCTGTTTGCCTCCAGCTTCCTCATTTGTAAAATGAGCTGGAGGAGGAAATGTCAACCACTTTAATATATTTGCCAAGAAAACTCCAAACGGTCATGGAGAGTCAGGAATGACTGAAACAACTGAACAACAACAACCATGTTTACAAATAAATGAAAAAGCAGTTACTTTGTCAAGTTACTTTGCTAGACCTTGGGTATACAAATGCAAGAAAGCCCTAAAGAAACCTATACTCAACTGGGGAAAGACAACATATACTTCAGAGAAGTAATCAAGGAGTGGTGTTTTGACCTGGGAAGATGAAAAGGATGCTAAAGGGAAAAATAGAGCAATTGATTAACTTGGATTTTTCCAAAAATAGTAGTATTGATTATTATTCTCAGAGCTGGAAAAGAAGGGATGAGAGGGATGAAGAAAGGGTAGGTGCTCCAGAGAGACATAGGTTGAAGATGGTCTGGGTCTGGGTTCATGTAATATTCAATATTACATGAAAAGTATACTAGGGACCAAATTTTCTGGAAGGCAATTTGGACTATATCCAAGAAACTACTGAACTGTATATCTTCTTTGATGCAATGAGACCACTCCTCAGCCAATGACCAAAGAAAACAAAAAAAAAGAAGAAAAGAATTGCTATATGAAAAAGATTTATGAACTTTTTTGTGGTGGTGAAGAATTGGAAACTGAGTGAATTCCCATCACCTGGGGAATGACTGAACAAGTATAGAATATTATTTTGCTGCAAGAAGTGAAGGGGGTGGTTTCAGAAAACATCCGAAGATTTATATGAAATGATGCAGAATGAAGTGAGCAGAATCGGGAGAACAATTTATATAATAAACAATTTTCTAAAGACAAACAACTTAGAAAGACTTGGGAACTCTGATAGAAACCTAACCAATCACAATTCCAAAAGACTCCAGATGAAATATAGTGCCTTTCTTCTGTTAGAGAGGTGAGGGAACTCAGAATGATAAATTGAGATTTTTTTTTTGCATAGTCAATGTGGGAATTTGTTTTGCTTGACTCTAACATGTGAAACCTGACTTTGCGTATGCTCATGGAGCTCTTTGAGTCCTCTACCACATGAGCAGGAGCAGTTTCCTTGATTAACTGTCTGCATCTTTAAAAGTAGACTATTCTTACCAAGACTGCTCTCTCCTCCCTTTGACTGTGCTTCTAAATGCTGTGCCCACCCAAAGTGGATGCCATGAATTGAAACTGAAGGGACTGGTCATTCCCTTCCTTTCCTTTACCCTGGCTCTGAGAAACAGACCTGAAGGTATTTGTTTCTGTTTTCCATTGTTTGTCCTTAGTTTCAGATGCTAGAGGTGATTCCCCTGCCACTTCTGGAGCTTGTGGCAAGCTTGGATCCAAGATTGCAGGCAAACTGGTGTAGCAGCCAGGTTGGCATGGATACCTTAAAAACAAGGGTGCCTAGGATTCAAGCCCAAGGGAATTTTGGACTTGGAACTGAGATGGTATTCCATGGGAATCTAGCCTAGTCATGCATTTAATCTCCTTCTACTCCCTAGAAACTAAGCACAGGGAAAGGAGGAGTATGTCTCCAACACGAGGGGTTCCAGGAAGGTGTTTGTATATTTATGATTGTCTTTTGAAGTCAATATTCCTTCTTTGTTCAAGTTTCACTGTGCAGTCCATGTTTTTAGAATGGCTTTTTTTTCTAGCTTTCTCAGCTGGGGGGGTGAGAATAAGAGAGAAAGAATCTAGAATTAAAATCAAAATTGATTTTAAAAAGAAATTTTAATAAATAGTTGGATAGTATTGAATTTTTAAGTATGTTGATGGAAGAGGGGGTGGAAAAAGACCACATACCTGTGATTTCATTGCTGTGAAAATTCACCAGTAAATATCCATAACACATCTGTAACACAGCATGGGACACTGAGAGTTTTAGGAACACAGAGGCAGAATTGAACCTTGGTCTTTCTGACTCTGAGGTTAGGCTTCTAGTCACAGCTCCACAATATATACTGAGGAATGTATTAAAGAGTTGTAAAAAGATCTGAAGAGAAAGGCTATTGCTACCCAGGGGCATCAGAGTAGCCTTCAGAGAGAAGATAGCATTTAAGTTAGGTTTTCTAAAACTTATCAGAAATGCCCCTGGACATACTAAATTTGTAGTTTCATGTGCAGTCATTATGCTATGTGCAATCAAATTATCTTATGGAAATGCTTGTTTTATTTTTTTAATTAAAAATGAATTAATTTTTAAAAGATCATACTCCTACCTAGCTGTATGACCTTGGTCAAGTCACCTAACCCCATTGCCTTAACAAAAATTTTTTTAAAAGGTCACACTCAAACAGCAAAATTAAACCTTGTGGTTGGGTGGCTTAGGTTAGAGTACTAGATCTAGAGTAAAGAAGACCTGAGATCAAATAAAGCCTAAGACAATTAGTAGCTTTACAGCACTGGGCAAGTTACTTAACCCTACTGGCCTTAATCTACCGGAAAAGGAAATGGCAACTACTCCAGTATCTTTGCCATGAAAACCCCACAGATATTATAGCCCACAGGATCACGAAGGGCTAGGCAAGACCGAACAACTGAACAACATCACCAACTCCCTGGAAAACTAACATTCAATGCCCAAAAATCACCAGCCCAAAGCAGATCTCCAACCAACAACTGAACAAGGAGTGTGAAGGGTAATAAATGCAAAATTTAAATGACAACTGAGTGCAATCTCCAATATCGATTAAACATCCACAAGTTTTATCACCATGTAATTGTTTCACAGTCACTTTTTCCACAGTGAAAGCCCAGTGATTTCTGAATAAAAATTTTAATTTCAAGGTACCTCTATAATTTATTGTGCCTGTTACTGCTATATTATAAAAACCAATGCAATATCTCTTCAGGCCACCCAGCCCATGTTTTCCCAATCTATGATGGCCTCAAAGTCATGTTTATTCTCCCATCTCTAATCAGTTTATAATTAGAAGGTGAAGAGGACAGCAGTGTTTACAAGCTCAACTTGAAACAGTGGCTGCCCAGAATGAGAATAGTCTCACTTCTGATCACTCTTGTCACTTCCTTTAATCCATAAGAAAAGCAAATATATTGGAAGACTTTTATAACTCTGCTGTCTCGGAAGAGTGCTTATATTGTAATTAGGCTATATCAGATTGGATTTAGCACAGGCCACTGCTTGGAGGGATCTGGAATATCTTTAAATCTGTGAATGGAGAGGTAGAATTTGGGGGCAGAGAGAATTTAAAACAAAAGGATGCATGAAAGGACAAAAATTTGGACAAGAGGCAGAGGCAGATCCCTCATCCCTGCTGGACCTAGCCTTTTGTTCTGGCCCCCTAACTTCATTTGCTTGGCAATCAAAGAGGATCTTGGGAATGGGGAGAGTTTCAGCATTTCAACCCCTATTCATCTCCTGTGGCACTAACATCACTACCACCACCATCATTAGCAACATGAATATCAACATTATTATTACCATCATATTAATCATCATCATCATCACTATCATTACCATCATCATCACCATAGCATTTCTATGGCATTTTAAGATTTGCAAAGTGCTTTACAAATAGCATCTCACTTTATCTTCATTACAACCTTAGAGAGTAGGTATTATTATCCACATTTTACAGTTAAAAAAACTAAAGCAGAAGTGAAGTAGCTTGTCAAGAGTCAGACAGTAAGTTCCAAGACCAAGCTTGAACTCATCTTCTTGCCTCCAGGTCCTGTATTTTAACCACTGTACCACTCTCCAAATGCCTTGCATTTTCAAGTGATAAACCATCAAAATGGGCTTTTGAGATGAAGACACAATTAGGGATTTAACAAGGATCAAAAAAAAGTTCTAGCCCTACATCAGACAGTTTTATGGGACCAATTACTTCAAGTCTGCAACAGGAGAAAAGTAGTCAAAAAATCTGATTTAATCTAAACCTAAGACATCCTGATACTTCTGCTGGTTGCTAGATTCCCTGGGTAGGAAAGATTCTCCTTTCATATCTCTGTTCACCACCGAAGCTATAGCTTCCAAGTCAGTCATAAAAGGCATGTCTCTTCACATAGCCTAATGGTACTGGGATATACTATATACAATATATTTCATATATACAATATATGATATAGTGTATATATATATATCATATAAATAGTATTATATACATACTGTATATAATGACTTCTTCATATCACATTTACACATACACACACATCCCCACAAAATCCCCACATATCTGAAAGGTCTCTTCTTCCATTGCCATTGTCTATATAGAGTATTCCCAAAGAAAAATCACTCATTCTTTAAAATTAGAAATATCCAAAAAAGGAGCAGACAGCCTAGACACAAAGCAAGTTCTCCATAACTACAAATAATAATAATCCCATCTGAGAATTAAAGATATCATCGACAACTTATATGTGGATAGAAATTGGATTGGATTGAAAAACTATCTAGATATATCCCAGTGCCAAGAAGTCTTGGATTTTAGGATAAACATGTTTCTTCCTTGTCTGTGGGAATGGATTCCTTCAATATCTTTTTTTCCTTACTTTCAAAGTCTTAATCAAAAGAAATGAATGATGTGGAAATCTCAGGAGATTCATGTATGTTGGAGATGAACCTTTCATCCATAAAGTATGTTTAGCTTTTAAATTCCCTTTATAACCCAACCCCAATCAAGCTTTCTAATCTCATTCATGATTTCCCTTCCCACATTACATCACAACCAAATCAGCCCTCCTATTCTTCCTCACACATGTCCATCCCATATTCCACCTCTGTAGCTATTCCCCTTACCTTAAATACACTCACATCTAACTCTGACCTCTACCTTTTAGAATCCCTTGTTTCCTTCAAAATCCTGGGTTAGTGATTTACCTTTTATATTAACACTTTCCAGACTCCTTCCCCTATCATTCCCCCAAAATATTATTTTGTATAGACTTAGGTACGTTTCCTCCATGATAGAATGCGAGCTCCTTGAGGACAGACTCAATTTCACTTTTACACTTGAATCCCCAGGGCCTAATATAGTACCTGATACACTGTAGATGATTAATATATGTTTCTGATTTATGATGCCTGCCTAATACCTAACCTATAATATTTGAATATTGACCTAGGGATGCTAAGAGACACTATGAAATATTACTAGATAGGACAGAGTTCAAATCCTGTCTCTCACATTTATTTGCTAAATGATTATCAGTTAAGTCCCTTAACCACCTATCTCAGGTTTCTTTATTTTCAAAATGAGGATAATATGATGTGGTTATAAATTAAGTATTCCTTTGGGAGTTTGATTTGAACTTTATGATCTCACTAGCATTGGAGAAGGAACCTCTTTTCTTGCAATAAATTGGCACCAATCTTAGAAAATGGTCTATAATTTTGAAGGAGTAAATGACTTGCTCAAGGTTACCAAAATAGTACATCCCAGAGACAGGACTAGACTCTGATTCTGAAGTCAGCTTTCTCCTCGGGGCACCATGCTGCCATTCTAATTGTTTTTAAATTGAAACAGGTATCTTTTACAGTGAAAAAACAACAAGAACAGCTAGCTTTTATAAAATGTTTTAAGGTTTTTCCAAATATTATGTCATTTTAAACTCACATATTATTCTCCACATTTTACAAAGAATAAACTTGGACTTCCAACTCATGTGAGCAGTAAGATGGTGGATTAGAAATTTTCTCTGCTTCCAATGACCTCTCAAATTTCTACAAAACAGAAATTATGCACCTACCACTCTTAGATTTACATCCTAAGTACAGCTAAAAAGAGGAGAAAGGACCCATTTCCATAAAAATATTGAAAGCTACTCTTTTATGGAAAGGGAAATCAAAGGTCTCTCCATCAATTAAGGAATGACTAAACAAGCTGAGGTTGATATCATTGTGATGTAAGAAATGATAAGAAAACATGGAAAGATTTACATGAACTGATACATAGTACAGTGAACAGAACCAGGAGAACATTATACACAATGACAGCAATATTATTTGATGAAGAATTATGAATGAGTTAACTATTCTCAGAAAATGGATGATCAAAGACAATCTCCAAGGACTAATAATGAAGAATGCTATATACCTCCAGAGAAAGTGCTTATATTGGGTTGTCTAGGTGGCATAGTGGATAAAGCACCAGCCCTGGAGTCAGGAGTACCTGGGTTCAAATCTGGTCTCAGACACTTAATAATTACCTAGCTGTGTGGCCTTGGGCAAGCCACTTAACCCCATTTGCCTTGCAAAACAAAAACAAAAAAGGTGCTTATATTGTTCGAATGGAGATTGAAGCATGTTATTTTTCACTTTCATTTTTTATTCATCTTTTTGTACAAAATGACTAATATGGAAATATTTTTCATAATTGCATATGCAGAGCCTATAACTGATTGCTTACCATCTCAGGGAAGGGAGAGGGGAAAGAGGAAGGGAGAAACAGAATTTAGAACTCAAAACTTAAAATAAAAATGTTAAAAAAAATTTTAATGAAAGAAACTATGCTCCAAAGATAAAGCAACTTCAGTTGTTTCCATGGTGTAGAACTTTCAGAATCTAAAAGAAAGTCTATGGGGCAGGAGAAGGAACCAGGAACTGATGCTCAATGTCCTTGAGCTCACTCAGTATTCATCTCCCATTTGCCTATACTACTAACAGTGTCAGCCCTAGCAGACGTAATAACATCACATAGGCTTAGATCAAAATCCATTCCTACATCCCAGTTCCCTTTTCTTCTTGCCAGTGTCATGGAAAACCCTAATCCATGGTATATAAGTTTTCTCAGATCTCAACAACTAGCTTGGCCACAGCCCTTCAGGAGCAAAACCCTGAAGAGGCTGGCAGCTTGGAAACAGCAATGCTGCAAAGAGTTGAACTGCTCAGAAATAGGTTTAAATTGTTGTCAACACAAAGATCTGAGGAGTAGAGAGAATGAGATAGTTGATGAGGACATGATGTGAGTATGGGGAGCTATGCAATACTCCCCTAACCTAAAGGAAAGAGCATAGTATCCACTTAGGACCAATACTGACCACCCAAAAGTTAAATGGTGCTGGTGAATGGTGAATTGTCCAGTGTAGGAGAGGGTTGCATCACTATAAGATCCAGCCTCCAAGGAAACCATTATCAAAGGAGAAAGACTCAGGAAGTATCATAGGAAAAACAAGGGAGGGAAAAAAGGCTGACACTATTAAAGACTTCAGGAAGAAGAAAATTCAAAAAATCTTAAAGAAATCATATCATCAAGAAATCAACAGGAAAAACATAACAGAAGGAAATATGGCCTCTGGATCTATGTGTTTTGCTTGCATAGATAACAATTTTTTTCTAGTATTATTTTTTGCTTCTCTTCTAGGTTGTCCTTCACTTCTGTGTATTTACATTCTCAATCTATTATTTTCTTTTTTCTTTGGTGAGATTTGTCATTGCAGATTCAAGTTTTTATCTTCTGTTCATTATTTTTGCAATACAGGACATTAATTTTATTCTCATAATGCTCATTTCTCTTTTAAACCACTAAAAAAACAGTATTCTGTGGTTCCATGTTCATTGCAAGTTCACGGGGTCCTGTGTATCATCAAATGTTGGATCATTTTCCTTTATATGCTAGAATTTATTCAGAGATGCCCAAACTTGTTTACTAGACCCAGATAGAGAGACAATTTTATAAGAAGAACATGACAGAATATGTCCAAGAAAAAAAATACAAAAAACGTTTACAGTGTAAGAAAAGGAAATAATAAATTGGAACTGGCCAGAAATTCTGTACATAGAAAATAAAATCCTAAATGAAAAAAAATTCAATGCCTCCAAAAAATTAAAAGTGACATCCTTCAAAGCTGCAAATTCAAAGAAAGACACATAGTGGTTAAATTTAACAATACAATTCAGAAATTACAATTTCTATAAGCCTTTGGGAGAAAGGTCTTCAAATACTAAAAAAAAATTCAAATAGTGCAAGGCTATTCTACAGCAGAAAAAGGAGTGGATGGAATAATGTTCAGAAGAGTAATGGAGCCCAGTATTTTAGCCCAGGGTGACCTATCCTGAAAATCTGAACTTAAACATAAATGACAAAAGATGAGCATTCCAATAATAAGTTGAAGTATTTTTAGAGTCAAAACTGAAGAGATTATTTGCCTCTCACAAACATCCCAAGTAACTGATTTTAGGAATTTTAGGAATCATGAATCAATGCAATGGGGAATGACAGGACGAGCAAGAGAATACAACAGAGAGACCAGTAAGTGACTTCTTTCTAAAAGTATAGGTAGAGTCGGGGGAAAGCAGAAATCTGGAAGAGGTTAACGTGCAGGTGTAAACAGGGACCATTATGGACAGAACCTGGCAATGCCCTGCCTATAGGTAAATTAATGCTTTTTTCTGTGGAACAACATTATGATAAGGGAAGATGTCTAAGGAGAGGGAAGTGAGAGTTAATGGCTTCCTAGAGACAAATGAAGAACTAATAATTAGAAGAAGGTGACTTCTGTGTTATCATAAAGATAAGGGCCTACAAGGAAATGGGTGAGGAGGAGGGGAAAGATTTTAAAAAATGGCAAGGAATAAAAAGGAGGCCCTACTTTAGAGGAAGAAAAGTGCTCCACTAATAAGTGCTACTATAAAGAGAGATTGTTGATAAAGAGAGATGAAGACCCTTACAATGGATGAATATCTTGAGAAGTCTATTTGCTTAAGGAGGGGGATAACTGGAATCCCTATAGGCAACTGGCACCTGGAGGAAGGTGAGAGCATGGACACAGGGAAGAAATTTCTTGGCAAATATAGAAGAAAAATCTCAACAGAGTAGAAGGAGATGCCCTACCACAAGTCAGTGTCTTCTATGATACCTGAAATAACTAGCATTGTTGTGGGAGAGAAGCAAATGGAAAAGGAAAATTCACCAGATAACCCCTACAACAAAGTAGTGCAGAAAGCATCTAGAGAGGCAAACTTAAAACAGATACTTTTGAAACGTTGACTGTTGAATAAATACAGATAAAAGGGAGAGTTTAGATAATTATAGAGGTCATAAATCAGAGAAGGGTCCAGAATAAACAGAAAGAAAAGATGGAAAATGAAGAGAAATCTTTGGAAAGGGACACAAAAATTAAAATTTAAAAACTTATGAATAGGACTAAAGGGGAGGAGAAAGAGAAATCTACTTGACTGAGAGGGAGAAGAAAGAGAAAACATAGATAGATAGATAGATAGATAGATAGATAGATAGATAGATAGATAAAATCAGGAGAACAAAGAGAACTAATAAACAAAACTCTTAAGGAAAATTGAGGGGGGCAGCTAGGTGGTGAAGTAAATAGAGTGTTGGGCCTGGAATCAGGAAGATCTGAGTTCAAATCCAGTCTCAGACACTGTTTGTCTTAGTTTCCTTATCTGTAAAATGAACTGAAGAAGGAAATGGTAAACTACTCCAGTATCTTTGCCAAGAAAATCCCAGAAGAGTCCCAAAGATTCAGTTGAACAATAATAACAACAGAAACACAAAGGGTTAGCAAATGAGAAGGGATGAAGGAAAAAGAAGCAGTGGAAATAGGTCATCTTAAAAAAAAGATTAAAATAAAGTTATTGAAGAAACATAATGGTTGGGCGATTGATTAGTTGGTTTGTTGTTTGGTCGATTCTTGTACCATTATATTCTCTTCAAAAAATACAATTTATTGTAGAGTTGGCTCTCTAGAAGAGGTACAGATACATGGGATACTATGGTGATAAAAGAAGCAGCAATTATCAATAAAAACTTATTTTTTTAAAAAAGGAGGATAGTATAGTAAGGCAGAGATTAAGTGACTTGCCCAGAGTCACAGTTAGAGAGCATCTGAAGCAGGATTTGAACTTCAAATGAGTACTCTCTGAAAAGGAGGGGCAGCTAGGTGACCCAGAAGATAGAACATCAAGTCTAGAATCAGGAAGACTCCTCTCCCTGAGTTCAAATCTGGCCTCAAACTTTATTACTATGTGACCTTTAGCAAGTTACTTCATCCTGTTTGTCTCAGTTTCCACATCTGTAAAATGAGCTGAAGAAGAAAAATAGCTAATCAATCCAATCTCTTTGCTAAGAAAACCTAATGGGGATCACAAAGAGTCAGATGCACACAAATGAAACAAATGAACAACAAAAGAAAATTCACTTTGTTATCACAGAAAGCCCTGTCTCATCTTCTTCCTTGAAACAATTCTTGAAATGCCATGCTCCATTTCTCAGAATTGCTTCCCTTTAATAACAGACACCACTGTGTCACCCCTTCAAAATTAATCTTTTGTTCTTCTTGCTTGGGATATGATCTCATTACTGAAATATGTAGTGTTGCATTATGCACACGCATCTGATTCAAAGCATCCTCCAGCCTGTCTCTCACATTTAAAATATCTCCCCCTTAACACTCATCTTTTTTTTTTCCGCTGCTCCCCAAAAAAGCAGGGGTCTCTCCTCCTGGAACTAGGTAAGAAAGAAACTGTACTGTTGCCATTCATTCTGTTCTAAGCACAAGGCTTTCCAGGTTGAAATCGTTTTTCTAGAGTAGACCTCACTGAGGGTATTCTCTTCCTCCTATACCCCTACTCATATTTTATATTCTTCCACAGTTTATACTAAGGCAGCCAGGTGACACTCCAGGCCTGGAGTCAGAAATACTTATTTTTCCATGTTCACATCTGACTTTCAATACTAGCTGTGTGACCCTAAACAAGTCACTTCACCCTGTTTGCCTCATCTATAAAATGAACTGGAAAAGTAAATGTCAAATCACTAGTATCTCTACTAAGAAAACCCTAAATGGGGTCATAGTATTGGAGGGGACTGAACCAGAAGTTCCAAGAAGAGTATGCTGCTTCTAAGCAGGATTTAAATCAATAAGCAGAATTTAAATAAGACTGGCAAGAAGTACAACTGAAAAATAGGTGAAGTTTGGCATTCAAGAGACTCCCTTCTACTGTTTCTCCTTTCTATCCCACTTCAGTCACCAAGATCAAATCTGTCTTCAAAATACACATCCCTTAACTCCCATGCTATCAGCAGGGAAGTTAGTGAGTTGGGGAGGGGGGAGATTTATATTCATTAATAAATGTAAGGTAATAATTAAAGATATTAACTAAATGAGATCAATATTTATCCAAAAATCCAGTCATAATGTTCTGTCCCATCTGAGACATCTTTCTTCAATTGCTACAGTGGTCCTATTCTAATCCATTCCATCTGTTGTTGTTCGATCATTTCAGTCATGTTCGACTCTTTGTGACCCACCTTTGGGGTTTTCTTGGCAAAACAACTGAGGCAAACAGATTCAAGTGACTTGCCCAGCATCATAGAGCTAGTAAGTGTCTGAGGCCAGATTTAAACTTCTGACTTTGGGTCTGGCACTCTATCCACTATGCTCTCTTATTGTCCCCATTATATTTACCACAACTAAATGAATTCAAAGAATCTAAAGTTGGAAGAGATCATCAATTTAAAGCAGGAAGAGTCCTTAGAGATCAGTGAGTCAGACAGAAGCAAATCGCCTTGCCCTGGTCACCTAGCTAAATGTGCTAGTTCAAATTTGAACTCACATCTCCCTGACTCAAAGTGATCCACTTTGATCCTTGGTTTACAAGTTAAGAAAATGATTCTGAGAAATCTTAAATGGTTTGTCCCAGGGTTCCCATACAAACCATAAGTTTCTAAAGCCTGTCTTGCCTTACTATCTAGTTGTCTCATGTGAAAATAATCACTTCAGTGTTCAGTTGAGTACACAGGTCCAAAAAGGTTAAAAATATTTTCCCAAAGTCAGAGAAGAAAGCAGGTTCAAATCCCAGTCTTTAGAGGCTAAAAGGGGATTTTATCATGTCACATGTTAAAATGTTGTAACAGCTCTCCATTGGCCACTGCATCCCTTAAAGTCTCTGCTACCCACCTCTCCCTTCTAAGGAAGCTGTACAGATCCACTGAAACAGCCTTTAATGAAACCACAAAATAGTACAGATTCACCATCTGGGAGGCCAATTGGTCCAACCCATCCATGATCAAGCATGCAGTCGTAACCAAGCTCCACTCAACACCCCCTAGAGAGGAAGAAACCACTGGCTTCTAAAGCCGTCTGTTTCACTCTGAGGTTGCTCTACTTGGAAAGGTTTGGGGTTTCAGGGCTTTTATTTTTAACATGGAACCAAAAATTCTCTGAAACTTCCCTTTTTTATGTCCTTGTTCTGCTTTCCTGACCAAGTAGAGAAGATCTGATCTTTCCTACACACGACAGTCTTTCAAATATTAAATGTAGTTATTTTCCTCCTATTTTGTCTTTTCAACTCCAGTTTAAATCTCTTTAGTTTAGGGAGAGTGGAAAGAGCACTGACTTTAAAATAAGAGAACTTGGGTTCAAATTATTTTGCTCAACAGCTATTTTGTTTCAAGAAAAGGGTCAATTATCCAGAAATTATGATGACAAAAAAAAAACAAGCCAACAATAATGCTTCTAAAATATTTTTAAAAGAATATTACTTCTGGGGCAGCTAGGTGGTGCAATGGATAGAACACCGGCCCTGGAGTCAGGAGTACCTGAGTTCAAATCCAGCCTCGGACTCTTAATAATTACCTAGCTGTGTGGCCTTGAACAAGCCACTTAACCCCATTGCCTTACCAAAAAAAAAAAAAAAACTAAGAAAAAGAATATTACTCCTTAAAAGACAATGTGTACCCTTATAATAAGGTGGTAAAATGATACTTTCAGGAAGGAAGGAAAAAAGGAATGAATGAATGAACGAATGAACAAACAGAGGGAAGGAAGAAGGGAGAGAGGAAGGGAGGGGGGAAGAAAGAGGAGAAGAGAGAGAGAGGGAGAAAAACAAAGAAGGGTGGAAGGATGGAGGTGGGGGGGGGTAAAGGAGGTAGGGAGAAAAGGCAGATATTTAAATAAGAGGGAGATTAAAAAAGGACCAGATTATAGACTGTTCCCTGAAAAACTAAAATTGGGTCATAGATCAGGAAACTGGAAAGCAACCTGAAGGACACTTGGAACCTGGAAAACAGGTTTCCCAAGAGTAATTGGGCAGGGTGACTGAAAACAAACCTACATTCTTCCCAATTTTCCCTTGAAATAACCTAAGGTAATTTAAAAGGATCAGGAAAAAAAAATGAATGACCTGTCTTTGGATTTCCCTTTCCTGCCCTGACTTTCCTAGATTTCTCTGCTAACCTAGAGATAAGTCACTTTTGCTACATTGGCTCCATAGAAGCAAAGTCATTAATGACATACATAGGTGCCTTTTTCCAGAGCCTCTTTCTTTCCAATTTTCATCTGCATCTGTAAGTTGGAGGAAATGATGAACTGGTGCCTTGCTTGTTTTCTGATTAATGAGTTTAATTATTTTTCTTTTTCCTTTCCAAAGCTATGGATTTTGCAAAGATTCTAGATGATAAAAGTGAGGCAAAAAAATTCCAGTAGAAATTTTTCAGCCTTAACTGGAAAAAAGCCCAGAGGATATATCAAAATAATGTTTGCTTATTTCTTGTTATATCCAGGGGGTGGGATGGGGAGGGGGGATTCTGTCCTCCCCAATATGGTCTCCTGGAGGGCTTGTCATGTTTTCTAACATTTGTTCAACCCCTTCTTTTCCTGAAAAAGGAAAGCAATGCATAGGGATGGATGAGCCCATAGAAAGCTCTTAATAACTTCTTATCAAATGAATAAATTTCCCTTCCCACCCCACTCCCCTGATGTATATTCATAAGCACTGTTTTCCTTATTCAAGAAAAAAAGGAGTGAGAAAATGGTAGAAAATATTTCAAACTTCCAAAGATTGTTAAGAGAAATTTGAAAGAAAGAAGTAAATGATGAAGAAGTTGAAGAAGGAAAAGAAGCATTACTCTAAAAAAAAAAGCATTACTCCATAAAGCCCTATTTGAATGCTTTATTCAGAGATGTAGCTGACCCTGGGTTCTTAAAAAATGCACTAGCAAAAACATGCTTTGGACTCCTATAAGAAATGTTTTTCAACATTCCTAGCAATGAGAATTGATTTCTGAGGACCAGTCAAGATAAGTCTCAATGTGATAAGCTGGCCATTTAATGAATTTTTGTCCATGGCAATCCAAGAAACAAAGGAATTTTGCCAAGTGATCATCCAAAAAATATTGCACAAATCATAGTGCTAGGGACTGAAGGTGCAAGGACAAAAAGAGAAATATTTCTAGCCTTCAGGAAACTTCCATTCTTCTGAAAACATGAATGATTGAAATGAGGATGGGAAGGAGGCTATAGAATAAATAGAAAAAATCCAACCCTACCATTTTATGAACTAGAATTGAGAAAGAACTATACTATATTTTATGTTGGAAAAAAGAAAATGAATCTATAGATCTCAAGGTCCATTATCATCATCCTCCACCCCCACCCACCTACCCTCACACACATTAGATAAGCAAATTAGTACAAAGCAAGCACTTCCCTCTCAGACCCACAAAGCAAATGAGTTTTCCCATAAAATGCTAATCATCTGCTTCTAAAATGAAGAAAAATAAAAGGCCAGCTTGCTCTACCAACTTGAAAGGATGAAGAGCTATGTTGTAATTCAGAGCACGCTGACATTAATGGATACAAGTAAGTCTATAATCTGATTTTCCTGGAAGCCATCCAGAGAAAATTGATTGGAAAGATTTCTTCCTCAAGCAAGGTATGATCCAGTGTTTGACTTACAAAGCCTGTATACCTTCAAGTCATCACTGCCTTGTGGGGAAACATTCATGTTCCCAGAGAAGAGAGATTTGTCAGTGACCATGGTACCAACTAATGGAAATTTCACATTCTCTCTTTCCTTATTCAGACAAAGAGACAAAACAGGCAGAAAGACAAACAGAGGGATGCAACTTTTGTGGTGTTTCAGCCTGTCATAGGAATCACTTAGTTTCTATAATAATCACAGCTGAACTATAAATTTTAAAGGGACTACTAATTCGATATTAATTCTTACATGAATCTAAAATGACCCTGGAAAGTTCCTTCAGTATGGTGGAGTAAGGTGCTAATGAGATGGAAAGAGCATTCACTGACTGTGGGGGTCAAAGGACTTGGGTTCAAATCCTGTCTCGAACCTCTGAAGTCTAGAGGACCTTGGGTCTCAGTTTTCTCATCTGTAAAATGAAAGGGAATGCATTAAATGATCTCTAAGGTTCTTTTCTGTTCTGTTTCTATGATTCTCTAATCTATGATTCAGTCTCTACCTGGGCTTGTCAGTTTTCTTCTCATTTTTCAGTTGTAGGTATTATCTTGCTATAAGTACAGATGTCCAAGGAAACCCATTGAGAGATTCTGAAAGGTTCCATACAAGGTTCTCATCATTTAAAAGTAATGGTAAAGTTAGTGAAGTCAATACTGGATCCAGATTCAAATGACTTGGGTTATGGCTCTTCCATTTGCCCACCAAGGTACTTTGATCACATCATCATATCACCCATAGGCCTCATTGATAAGAAAAAGGATTGCTGATGATGTCTGGATACTGTGGGAATTCTTGGTCTTATGCATGATTTCTCTCCTATATCAGTGAGGTACCAGGGGCAGTTAGGGGGTGCAGTGGATAGAGCACTGGTCCAGGAGGATGGGAGTTTGAATCCTGCCTCACATGCTTGACCCTTCCTAGTTGTGTGACCTTAGGTAAGTCACTTAACCCTGATTGCCTCACATCCAGGGCCATCTCCAGTTCTCCTAATTCATATCTAGTCACTGGAATCAGATGATTCTGGAGGAAAAAGTGAGGCTCAATCCAATTCATGTGCTTGTCATGGCATCACTTCCCCTGATGTCATGGTCTTCTTCAAGAATGAAGGACAGGGGGCGGCTAGGTGGCACAGTGAATAGAGCACCAGCCTTGGAGTCAGGGGTACCTGGGTTCAATTCCGGTCTCAGACACTTGATAATTACCTAGTTGTGTGGCCTTGGGCAAGCCACTTAACCCCATTGCCTTGCAAAATCTGAAAAAAAAAGAATGAAAGACAAACATCATCATACCATGGCACCCCAGCAACACTAGGCTAGCCTCAGTATGGTGGCTTTGCAACAATACAGTATATCCAAGGCTAATAGGGGAGGTGACATACAAACAACTAGGTGAAAAAGATAAATACAAGATAAGTTGGGAGTAATACTAAAGGAAAGACACTAAGATTAAGGAAAAGACTTCTTACAGAAGATAAAGTAAGTTTTAGCTCAGACTGGAAGTTAGAAGGTAGAGATGAGATAGGAAAGTATTCCAGATTTAAGAAGAAACCAGTGAAAATATTTGAATTTGGAAGATAGTCTATTGCCATCTAGAATACCCATGTTCTCAATTTTGTCATGATCCAAAGTCAAAGCAATTCACGTGTCATTTGTAAACTCTGGCATCTTCCCTTTTTCAAAAATCAAGACATTTGCTCAGTCAAGAAATATCTTCTCTTTTCCATAACCCAAACATTTAGTACATCTGGGCAACATGACTTGAATTCATCAATCACAGCTAGCCTTTTTTAAATATTTTCTTATTAATTTTAGACATCAACTATTAGTCATTTTTGTTTTGTCCTTTCTAGTCTGCAAAGAAGCAGAAGCAAAGGAATTAAGCAGCTCTGTCTTATCTTGTCACCATCTTCCAGCCCATCACAATGAATTGTCCTATCCTTTTTGGGGGCTTTCCATAATGTAGAAAAAACAAATTGTTCTTATTACAAAATTTTAATATTTTATTACAATTTTTAGCCATTGCCTTTCTAACCAGCCTCTGTTCATTTTTGAGCCTTAGCACCTTTAACTAAATTTACAATAGCATATATATGCTTTTAAACTCATTCTATTATCTAATTCTTGTTTTCCTTATCTGTATATATTTTTAAATAAGATTACACAGGTACCTGTTTGATTAGTAAATTCTATATCTATTTTTGTCAAGCATCTCCCATTTTTCCTCCTCTCTTTATGGCCAAGTAACAGTCTAATATGTCTCATAGGCCACAGCTTGGTCAATTAACTCCCAATTAATGGACACCCACCATTTCCAGGGGATGAGGTGGACTTGTCTTTTATCTGAGGTAAGGAGAAGCAGAAAGCAAAGGCACCGATGGATATACTTATGGGGAATAGAGGATCTGGAGGAACATTCTTCAGAATTCCTGGCTGACTATGTGCAAATCAAAGCAATAGTGTAGAAGTAAAGACCATGAAAAGACTGTTTGGATCAAAGCAACAAGTTAGGGAAGGGTTCTGAGGCTTCTTCACAATTATTTCTTCACCTCTCCTCTTTAAATCTAGCATTTTGGTTCACTTTCTGTTTTCTTTCTTGTCTTCCTTGAATTCCAGGATAAAAATGGCCCACCTAGGGAACTTACCCATAATGTTTGTTTTCATTTCTAAGCTATTTAAATTTTTATTAAAATTTGATGACCTTCAACCTGAGTTATTTATTTGCATTGATTATTGAATGCATGGAGCAAGAGTGAGAAGGGAAGAGAGAAAGGCAGCCAGGTGATTTAAAAGGACAAGATCATTTTGGTGTCCTCCTAAGAGAAGCTGGGGATAGAAAGGGTTGAAGAGAATAGACACAGGCAAGAGACAGAGAGAGAGAGATGGAAACAGAGAATAGACACACACACACACACACACACACACACACACACACACACACCCCAAGAGAATGAGAAAGAACACCTGTGCAATTGAATCATGTTTTATTTAAAATAATTCAAACGTTAGACTTATTCTCTCTTGTTTTGTATGAACCTGAAAAAAATTGTTTTGAACTAGAAAACTATGCTGCAGAGCTGAGAATGTTTAGCCTGATAGCAGGTAGCAGGTTTCCCATGTGGCTGCCTAGCCCAAGGGAGAGAAAAGACAACTTCAGATGTAGCCTATTTTTCAAAGCAGGAGGACCTAAATCTCAAATGCTCAAGCTTTTTAGCAAGGTCGTAGCTGACTAATTGTCATTGCCCATAAGAAGAGAGTCCCCATTCTCTATTATAAAAACCCCTGATGGTTCAATATTTCCAAAAGAAAAATGTCCACAGTCTCTAAAGAGAAAAAAATAGCTATGAATAGCAATGAGTATCATTTCCAAAGAGGCCACTGAAAGTTCCTCCTTCTGTTCTTGCCTGGTCAGAAAATGAAAGAGGAAGATAAGAATGAATTATCTAAATCTTTCACTTAAGGACTAAGAATAAGGATTTTACATACATTTGTTTTATAAAATGTATATATAATAATATATAGAAGATGTTTGGATTGGAAAGGTCAGAACAAAAATAACTAATAGAGCTTAATGTATATATATATATATGTTGTCTCTGGGATAAAGATGTAAGTTTCTTGAGATCAATAATGGTTTCCACTTTTGTCTTTCATACTCCGAGTTATTGGTATATAGCAGGTGCTTTATTAAATGAATGCTGATTGATTGATACTAAAGGACCTATAGGATACATACATGTTCATGAAAGTATCCTATCAATCAAGCTATTCCCTTTGATTGAACACCTACTATTTTAAATGTTATGAGAATTCATATTACAAAAAGGCATATAGTTGAGGAAAATGGGTCAGAAAGATGTTAGGTAACTAGCCCAGATTCCCACAGTTAAGCAGCATCAAGATTTGAATTCAGGTGTTCCCAAAAGAACTCTGTTCTTTTCACTTAATTGCCTTTGTGTATTATCTAGTATATCAGCTAGTATCTCAATCTGCTTAACACTACAGGAGAATATCTTTTTAATACTCATAATTTTCTAATGTTACCATATGATTGTGAATCAGAAAATATCACCATCTCTAAAGAATCAAAATTTTAAGCGACCCCAAGGGCAACAAAAGAGTACATGGTAAAGACAATTGCAAGATATTATGAAGTACAAAGGAAAGAGTATTGGATTAGTAGCCTTAAAATCTTGGATGTGAATCCTGATTCTGTTAATTAGTACCTGTGTGATCTTGGTCAAGTCATTTAACTTCTCCAGGTCCTAGGTCCTCATCTGTAACATGAGAGTAACCTCTAAGGTCCATTTCAACTCTGATTCTATAATCCAATGATACTAATAATGACTTTCAAGAGAGAAATATTTTCAAAGGTATCATTAAAGATATTTATAACTAAAGGAGTATCTAGATTTGTGATAGTGCAATATCTGTGACCAGTCAGAACTCTGAACTAGTATCCATGAAATATCATAAGGAAGGAGAAGGACAAGTTAAGTATTCTAAGACTTTATTTTGCTATGCTTCCAAAGGTTGACATTACTGCAAAGGTATATGAGTAGGTTTATATTGAGAGACTTCAAGAAATCTTGGTGCCTTAGGTAGTATAATAAAAAAAAATTTGCTTAACTTGCTATGATCACTTTTCCTATAATATTCCAAACCATATCTTGGTTGCTCAGACCTGCTAACTTCATTTTGCAAACCCTCATCTACCAACTTCATAAACCCTCCTTTATCTCTTAAATCTCTGTCTTTCTCTGTATCTATTTGTCTTTATCTGTTTTTTCTTTGTATTTTTCCTGTCTTTTTCTCTCTTCTTCTCCCTCTGTCTCTGATCCTCTGTGTCTCTGTCTCTCTTTGTCTCTATTCCTCTGTCTATGACTCTATCTCTATCTTTTATATATGTGTGTATCCGATTCTCTCTCTCTCTCTCTCTCTCTCTCTCTCTCTCTCTCTCTCTCTCTCTCTCTCTCTCTCTCTCTCTCTCCCCTCAAAAAGACTACAAAAATCCTACTCTAGTTCAATGAAGAAGATATTCAAGGCAATAAGACTCTGAGCCTATGGTGAATATCTACTGACAGTTATAAAAAATAAAAGAATCTGGGGGCAGTTGGTTTTCACAGTGGATAGAGCACCTGACCTGGAGTCAGGAGGACCTGAGTTCAAATCTGGCCTCAGATACTTAATAATTACTTAACTGTGACCTTAGAGTTGAGCGAAGGGGTCCCTGAGCAAATTTTCTATGAGAGATTTACAAAAAATCATGACTCAGTAGTACACAAGACAAAAACACAGGGACACGCCACCATTTGCAACATTGGAGTGATGGTGCCATTGAATTTCTGAAATGTAATCAGATATTATTCAAGACACTTAACCTCTGATCCTATGCTTATCCCAGTTGATACTGCTAAAACATCATCAACTCTAAAACATAATCAGTTCTTCTCATGAATAACATTCTCAAATTATGCTGCTATCCCATCATTATTAATGTCAATTTGATTTCAGTTTTCCTGGTGCTTCTGGAATCTCCAATGATGCATTTTCCTTACACAGCATCCATTATGCAAAAGCTGCTTTGAATTACTGAGGGTAAATGCTTCCGACATGGGTTACACAGTATAAAAATAAAGGCCCAGTTATTGACTATTGGGAGCACGTGGACAAATTAGACCCAATTTAATAGCACAGAGGGAAAAGGAAAGAACCTGTCTGAGCCTACTAAGTAGATCCCCGGGCTTCATTAGCATGGCATTCAGTTTTTCTGGGAAGGTTTTCGAACCTAATTAATGAAGCCCTAGTCCAACAAGATGTATTCGATTAATATGACTTTGTTCTGGGTTTAAACAGCAATACTAATTAACCCCATAATTGATAGGTTTCTCAGTCCAATTCAGGAAAATTCATTATATTCATCAGAAACTTTAGAAAAATGAAGAGAAAAAAATGAATGGTGAATATGGATGGGGAGAGAGAGTGGGGAAGAGGGTGACACTGTCACCTTGTGACAATGGGAAAGAATTTGTGTGTGTGTGTGTGTGTGTGTGTGTGCAATCACCAATGTAATCAAATATTTCCTAGTTTGTAGTATATGTATGTGTATGCATAAATTGAATTTTTTTCACTCTCTACTCTAGACTAGAAGCTATGATATAACCATTCTTTTGTATTCCATTCTTCAAAGGAACCAAGACTAGTCATCAAGAAACCCAAAGTCTAATCCTATTATTGTTAGTGACTGTGTGACTCTGGCTAAGACATTTAACTTCTCTAGGGCTCCGTTTCTTCATCTGAAAAATGAAGGGTTAAAAAATAAATAATCTCTAGAGTTCTTTCCAGCTCTGGAGGCAGCCTTATAGTAAAAGGAATATTGGTCTAAGAACCACAGGAAAGAATCACACAACCTCAGAGTTAGAAGGGATCTCAAAACCATCTATAATCCAACTACCTAAGAAGAAATTTTCTTTACAACATATCCTACAAGGAGTATTGCTGGAAGACTTCTAAGGAAGGAGAATTCTTTACCTTCCAAGGAAGCTCATTACACTTTTAGAAAGCCCTTAGTATTAAACAGTCTTTTCTTATGACAAGCCTTAATTTGACTCTTTGTAAATTCCCCCATTTATTCCTAGTTCAGATCCCTCTGTTTGACTGCTACGACTGATACTCAGGGCAGGCCATTTAATAGTTCTGTGTCTCTTTTTTCCTTACTGCAAATCTGCCAGGTGGGTCCGTTGGATGGAGAGGTAGCTTCAGAGTTAGGACTTCTGGGTTCATTTACTGATTATGTGACTCTTATTTGAACCAGTGCAACCTGTTTGACTATTTCCTCCCCAGATCCCAGGATACATGGGTACATAACCAACTCTGAGACAGGCACAAAATATCCATGAGGAGAGAGTAGGCACAAATGTGAAATACAATGGGAGGGGGACTTTGGAGGATATAGAACATATATGATCAAGGGGCACATCCCACTCCCAACCCTGAAATTCTTTTCTCCCTTTTAGGGCATCTTCATGAAGCTTGATATAGGATATGGTACTGGTGATAGATGAGGCTTCCATCCCCAGGTGGACTGGCTCCTTGCAGAATGCAGCCTCTCTGCTGGGCCAAACCACTATCTCAATCAATCTGTTGCTATGCCAGACCCCTCCACTGCCTCTTGGCTGAGCTGCTCCTCTGCTGAGAAGGTCTTCTTCTCTACTTGGACAAGTTTCTCTGCAGCTGACACTCTCTCTCACTTCTACCCAAGTGCCAGGTGAATAAAAGGTGCCAATTGTTACCCTACAATCTCTTTAAACCTTGCAATACCAATGAAGTCACTACCTGGACCCATCCATCTCAAGTTTCCTGCTCAAATACCTAACCAGGGAAACAAACACAAAATAGACAAAGGTTTCCATGTGTCCACATGGCCAGTAGCCAGTGGTCTGCCACTGGCCAGATAGAGGATAGGGCAGGGACCCTTCTCCACCTGATTCTCAGAAGGCAGCTCTGAAATCATTCTGACTCCCTGTCACCATGGAGGGGAAAAAATAAGAGATGGTTAAGTTATCCCTTTTTTAATACACATTTGGTTCTAGTTCTGATAGAGTCAACAGTCATCCAACTTTGCATACTTACTCATTTGCCAAATACTTTCAAGTTTTAATATCATCTTTTGGTCTGACACCAGTTAGGGAATATCTTCATATGCTTACCTCATAGGCCAGTCTACCTATATACTATCTTTAATGCTGGAACAAGTGCACTCAATTCAATTTAATAAAAGTTTATTTATCACCTATTATGTCAGGCACAATTCTAGACCCTGGAGTTGCAAAGTAAAAGTTAATTGTCCCTTCCTTCAAAGATTTTATATTCTACCAGTGAGAGGATTAAACATGCCTATACATAAGAAAATGAAAAGTATATTCAATGTAATTTCAAGAGGCAGTGCTAAGAACTGAGAATGAGAGAAGAACAAAGAATTAGGAAAGTTCTCAAGTAGAAAGTTATGTCTCAGATGTGTTTTGAATGGAGTTAGGGATTCTACCAGGGAGAAATGAGTAATTGGTGAACTCCAGTAATGGGGGTCTAATGCAAAAGCACAGAGATAGAATATTAAGCTATGGGGAATAGGGAGCAGGTCAATTGACTGGAATAGAGTGTGTGTGTGTGTATGTATGTATATATATATATATATATATATATATATATATATATATATATATACATATATATATATATGAAGGGAAATGATGGGGAAATAAGCCTGTCATTCCTGTAGAGAACAGGTGGGCCCTTAACTCCTAGAATTGCCTCATCCCCTTTATTGGCTAGATCTGAGACTCATTGAATTAGAAAATCTTATAGGGGATCTATTCCAATTGATCTCCACAATCTAGAACTGAGGTAACTGAAGCTCAGAGAGGGATCAGATTGTCAAAGTTTGCAAAATGAAATACCTGGGATTCAGAAGCAGATCTTCAAAATCCAGAACTCTTCATAAAGGGGTAAAGTCCAAAAGGAATTTAAGAAAAGTTCCCATTTCTGAGGGCCAAGCTTCATGAAGAAATAGCTTCAGAACTGCAACCCTTGCTGACCAACCAAGTCTCACATTTAATTTGTTTTTCCCCAAAATCTTACATACGAGAGCACTCTTCCCCATAAGGATGGTCCAATATGGATCAACAACAGATATCAGTGTAGATTTCCTACAGCAAGATTTGGTTTCATCTCATTCTAACAACCCAAAGTCCTCTACCACTTACCAAAATTTTATTTTGTATAAGGTTAGGGTAGTCTTTGCTGCCCTACTCAAAATCACCACAATGACTCAACTTATTTGTTAACACAAGTTTTGAGGAGTTTTAAATATTTATTATTTATTTAAGGCAATGGGGTTAAGTGACTTGCCCAAGGTCACACAGCTAAGTAATTATTAAGTATTTGAGTCTGGATTTGAACTCAGGTCCTCCTGACTCCAGGGTCAGTGCTCCATCCACTGTACCACTAAGCTCCCCCCTTAACAGAAGCTTTATGTGGATCTTTTCTCTTCTAGACACATAAGATATTAGCACTGAAAGAGACCTCAGACCAATTATGTCATATTTCTTAATAAGGAAACTGAAGCCTGGAAATGTAAAATGACTTGCTCCAGATCAGAAAACTCACTAGTAACAAGTGTCCCTTCTCAGTAAATCACTCATCCCAGATTATTTTTAACCAGTAGGTTTTCCTTAATTGTGGATACTTTACACTAATGAGATGAAATTATCTCTTATCTCCTCATTATAAAACTATGTACTGATTAATGAGCCCTTGTATTTTCTGCAGAAGGCTGTTCAATTTTACAAGTATTTATTAAATATCGACCTTGGGCAAGTCATTCTGCAAGGTACTAGAGATATGAAAATAAACTAAAATGATCTCTCTGTAGTTTCCATCAGTTTTGTTTGGTGCCTTCATGTTGGAATGCACACACTATAATTTTGCTGGCTAGGACCTCAGGCCAAGAACCAAGAATATCATAGCACCTAGGGCATAGTCAAGACCCACCAGACACTTACTGTTCAATGCTGCAAAGATACAGGAAGCAGGGACATGCAGATGGGGCAATATTCAATACAAGCAAAATAATATGCAAAAGCATTCAAGTCAATAAACAATCCTAAGAATTTGTTAATCACCTACCATGTTGTAGGTACCTGACCAGGCGCAGAAAATACAAACCCAAAAGTGAAAGTTTCATCCCTCAAGGAGTTTAGAGTTTAATGGGGACACATGTTCATAGATGAATAAATAGAGGACATTAATTGATATATTAATATGGAATATATATATAAAATAAATGAATTATAAATGGGTGAAGGACACCAATAACTGGTAAACTCAGAATAGGTATTTTGCAGGATGTCCACAGTTTCATATTTACAGAAGTCTAATATGGAGGACACTGGATTTAGAGTCAGAAGACCTGGGTTTGAATACTGACTCTACTAAATTGATGCATAATGATATATAAAATATAAAAGTTAACATTTAAAGATTTTCAAACTATTTGATATTATCTCATCTGGTCCTCACAATAATCCTGTGAGGTAGGTGCCATTATTATCATCATTTTGAAAACTGAGGCAGAGAAGTACCTAGTCATGAAAAGTTTCTGACAAATTCAGATATTCCTGACTCCAGACAGAGATAGAGGTGGAGATAGAGAGGGAGAGCAAGAAAGATTGGGGGGGGGAATAAATAAAAAAAACAGAGATAGAGAAAAAGAAACAGATAAAAGAGGAGAGAAAGACAGAAAGAAGAAAGAGAGAGGGAAAGGGAAAGAGACAAGATAGAGAAAAGGAAAAGACAAGACACGGAAAAGAAGGAGATAGACAAAAAGAATGGGAAGGGAAAGGAAAGGAAGAGAGAGAGATAAAGAGAGAGAGAGAGGAGAGAAATGGAGATGAAGTAATGAGAGAGAGAATATATTTGTGTAAAGCACTGGAGATATAAATGCAAATAAATAAGACAATCTGCTAATGAGGAAATAATGCCTAAAGAAGACCTGGAAAGACTAAAGAGACTTGCCCAGAAGCCTGAAAATAAAGGCACATACACCTAGTTCCCAGCAAGAAGAGGCAAAGAATCCTTTATTGAAACTGGGAGGAGTCAAGGATAAAATATAACGAAGTTTGAAGATGGTTGGAGAGGGAGGTGCCATTTCAAGGAGACTATAGGAATAGTGAGGGCAGTGGATAGAGCACTGGCCCTGGAGTCAAGAGGACCTGAGTTCAAATCTGGCCTCAGACACTTGACACTTACTAAGTCTGTGACCTTGGGCAAGTCACTTGACTCTTACCGCCACACATCCAGGGTCATCTCCAATCATCCTGATTCATGTAAGACCACTGGACCCAGATGGCTCAGGAGGAGAAAGTGAGGCTGGTGACTATGCCCAATACTTCCTCACTCAAATCCAATTCAAATGCATGTCATGGCATCACCTTCCTGATGTCATGGTCTTCTTCATGAATGAAGGATAAACAACAATAGAAAGATTATTTTTATGAAACTCATGAAACACTAGGTAATTTCCTTCACCTTCAGCTTTAGATTAGATTATCTGAAGCAGGAGTGAGTAGAATTGGAGAACTGGCATCCAGAAGACATAGGTTCGAATCCAGATACATAATTCAAGGCAAATCACTTTACTTCTCTGCACCTCACTTTCCTCATCTGTAAAATGATGGTGTTAGACTAGATGGTCATTAAATCTATGATCCTACAATACTTTGAGTTCCAAGGTCCCTTCCAATTTCCAACCCTTTGATCCTGCAAAGCTAGGTGTTCCACATAATTTAAAAAGTTTTTTCATTGTCTGATCCTTCCTGGGAGAATCCAGTCCTGTCTGGAAGGATTAGGAAAACACTCAGTGGTTATTTCCTCATCACCATTATTTTGCTATGAACTCACCAGAAATCTCCCTATAGGGGTAAGAGTTTGGTCATATCTAAGACCACAGAACTTTAATCATTTGATTTATGAAACTTGATTGGGTAATCTTTTAATAAAAAATTACAAATATCACATCCTTCCCTATTCAGGTTGCTTTTCTTAAATTCACTAGGTGGTACTTAACCAAGAAGGTTATTTTTAGACAACTCTAGGCACAGTATTAAATTAGAATGTGTTTGCAGGATAAGACAAATTAAACTCTCAAGTGCCAAAGAGGAAAAGGATGATCAAAACAGTGAAGTTAATCAGGGAAACTTGCCTAGAAATGAGTTTGCAACAAGAATGGTTCATTTTCATGACTGTATAAGGTAGGTCAAAGGAATTTACTTTCCCATTTTACAGAAAGGGAGGTTGAAATTACAGGAAAAATTAAATGACCAAGGCAGTTAGTGGATAGAGCACCGGCCCTGGAGTCAGAAGGACCTGAGTCCAAACCCAGCTTCAAACACTTAATAATTACCTTGTGTGATCTTGGGCAAGTCACTTAACCCCATTGCCTTGCAAAAACTCAAAAAGTAAATAAAATGTTAAAAAGTAATACCTAAGAGCTAAATTTTAATTTCCTAAGGTTGACTTTCTCTTTTTTTAGGTATTTTTAAATTTTTTATTTATTAAAGCAATGGGATTAACCTTGTGCCCAAGGTCAGACAGCTAGGCAATTATTAAGTGTCTGAGGTTAGATTTGAACTCAGGTCCTCCTGACTCCAGGACTGGTGCTCTATCCAAAATACCAGCTAGCTGTCCCAAGGTTGACTTTCAAGACCCTCTACATGCAACCTATCATTTCAATCTTGCCTCCCATTTCTCCCAACTCTAGCTTTCCCAGGTTGGTCAGTTAATCTCACCAAATACAACTTGTATACTCCTGCCTTTATGCTTCTGTTCATACCCTTTCCTCTGCCTATACCTGTAACTGGAGAAATAAAGCTAGGTTTTGCAGAATAAAAGAACTAGTTTCAATCAATTTCCCCACACCACTTCAAGTAAGTGAAGAGACACTGCCTTGATACCCTTACCAGAAGAGAACACTTCTCTAATGAGTCAATCAATCATAGACTTCAGATAAAGTGCAGAAAAATCCTTGATCAATTCAGGTGTCCTTGAAAGAAACTGGATTGAACTAGATTTATATTGCACAGGAATTGTATTTGGATTGACTGAGAAAACTTGGCCAAGTCCTTGGATAGCCTATAAAATCAAAGACCAATTCAAATTTGGTCAAAAAAGACCAAATTCAAAGACCTTAGTACTTAGGGTAGAAGTCTCCCAGCTGAGCCCCTGTGTAAGAATCACCTAAGAAGGTAGAGAAAAACACTGATCCTAGGCAGCCTTGACCTCTGTCACCATCTTCTTCCTATGCCTTACCCTTGACCAGAGGAGGACCTTGTGGATGTCAGAGGATTCGGGACTTTGTCATTCAGCTGCCTGGTCCCCTGGACAGTAGCTGATAAAAGCAGTGTCTATATCAAAAGCAAAGGACAGATTGCATATGATAAAGGATAGATTCAAGGCACTACAAGACTTAGCAGAAAACTGGGAGTTATCCTTTAGCCACCTATGCTTTCTAAACTTGAAATCACTTTCTCCTAGACTCTGCATTTCCTGATGGTGGGGGAACACCAGTGAGGGAATGTTGTATACTGAGGACACTAAAGTAAATGCAACTGTCAAATTTCCAAAAGCAAAATGTCTACCTAACTAAATATACATATTTATGTATATATATATATATATATATATATCAATAATCATAGGGGAAAGCACAATGTTGGGGACTTGGGAGCTGTAACATCATCATCATCATCATCATGATATCCCTGACCCCTTAGGGACCCTGAGATCAATGCGGTAAGCAGTATTTGTGCTCTGAATATTGGCTCCACTGCCAATAAATGAAGGGATTGGGATAATAGTCCCAAAGCATTTGCTAAAGCAGGAAATGGTCTTTCAGCTAAGCTTGTAAGGGACTTCACTTAGAGAGTATGTTTATGGTTTGATCTTTCTGACATGCTATTTGGAACCATGTGGCTTTCCATCTTTGAGGAATACTGAAAAATGAGTGGGGAATGGGAAATCATTTTGCTTTTAAGTAGTAACTTTTAATTGAACTCTAAAGAAGAAAGCTAAGGTTTCTTATTGTAATATCTCTCTACCCCTTGATTATTTATCAATTTAGTCCATTAAAAAAATTACCCTGTTCCATTATTCCTTGGGTTTGAGAATCTCACTACAATAGCTGCTTTTATATCAACTTACCCAAAGTTCAAACTGCTGTCACAGACTACAAGTGTCACCCAAAATTATTTGCTGCAGTTCTGAGAAGTGTGGTAGACATTTGATTTAAAAATCATTAACTGGTGACATTAAGTGTTCTTTGAAAGATGAATGTAAATGTAATATTTTTTGTTTTCTTTTTTTTTCCACCAATAATAAATGGTCAAAGAAAAAAAAGAAGAGGAGGGGGAAAAGAGGAAGAAAAAGGAAGAAGAGGAAGAAGAGAAGGAGGAGAAAAAGGAGAAAGTTAAGAAGGAGAAAGAGAAGAAGGAAGAGAAAGAGAAAGAGGAGAAGAAAGAAGCAGTTAGGAATTCTTCAAAGGAGGAGGTGAGGGGGAAGTATATATGAGGTATACAGTCAATTTGTACCTAAGTACAGAGATGGAAGGTAGAATATGGGAGTAGCAAACCAATTGGATCATAAAATTGAGTGCATGGCAGAGATTAATGTGCAATGAACTGGGAAAGGTAGCCTGAAGCCAGATGGTGAAGGGTTTTAAAGGCTAAACAGAAGAGTTTATATTTTACCCTAGTGGCTTTTGAGAACCAGTGAAGCTTTGTAATAAGGAGAATGACAAGGTCTGCCCTGTGCTTGAAAAATATAAATTTGGTAGCTATGTGGAAAATTGATTAGAAAGAGGAGAGACTGGAGACAGGGAGACTAATTAGGAAGGTATTGCAATAGACCAGGCAAGAGCTGATGAGGGTCACTCTGAACAAAAGTGATGACCAAATAAGTAGAGACAAGGGGACAGATTTGAGAATTGTGAAGATAGGAGTAAAAATATTTTAGCAAATGATTAAATATCAGCACGTAAGGCGAAGATTCTATTGTTGCAATTGAAGCTAACTAGAAGAATGATGGTGTCTTCAAAAGAAATGAGGAAAATAGGAAGAAGGGACAGGTTACTTCAATTCAGTTCAACTTTTAATTAGCAAACATTTGTTAAATATCAATTATTTGTAAGATATCATGACATCACACAAGATCCAAAGGGAAAAGTTAAGAATAACCATCCTTAAGTACCTTACATGCCACTGAGAAGTACATATACACACAGGTGAGTAAATATAAAGTGAATTTGAGAGGGAGGAAATCGGAGGGAATTGGCAAGAGGCAGCATATGAAATGTACTTTGAAGGAAACCTTTCTTATGTTCATGTCTTATCTCTGCAGCTAGATTTTGAACTTCCTGAGGCATGAGCCATATTGCATACATCTTTGCATCCCCACAACTCTTGACATAACAAATATCTCATGCCTTGTGGACAATCAATAGCTATTTGTTGATTGACTGACAAATGGATAGACCAGAATAACAGCCAAAATCAAACACTAGAATATATGCATCCTGAATTTTTGCTCCATACTTTAGTCCCAAGTGAGTTCCAAAAGCTACAGCTAGAAAGAAACTCAGGAGCCATAAAGCCCAATGCCCTCATTTTACAAATGAGGAAACAGAATCCCAAGGAAGCTAAGTGCTCTGTTCAAGGTCACATAGGGAATAAGCATTAGTCCTCCAAGTCCCCCTACACCATTCTGTTCTCATCAGCTTGGCATTATTGCAAATGTTTCCAAGATAGTACTTAGAAGGAAGCTGAAGCATTATCATCAGCCATACTCCTACTGCTTTTTTCTCAGTTTAATATTAGCCCCTGAAGATAGATTTCCAAAGGAATAAAAGTCAACTAGGTGGAGCAATGAATAGTGTTAGGCCTAGAGTCAAGAAAACTCATCTTCCTGAGGTCAAATATTCAGAATATTTATTAGCTTTGTGGCCCTAGACTATCGATTTAACCCTGTATGCCTTAGTTTCCTCATCTGTAAAATAAGCTAGAAAAGGAAATGGCAAACCACTTCAGTAGCTTTGCCAGGAAAACTTCATATGGACTCATGAAGAGTTAGCCATGACTGAAAACGACCAAATAACAACAAACTATAAACTAGAGCCTCAAAGTTTTTATGAGTGTTAATATGAGGAAACCAATAGGCTTAATAGGTTCATGCACATGTAATCAAACATCGCTTTCCCTAATCCCTTAACTAAATGATAGTATTTAGGTTATTAATAACTAAGCCTCCATATTGAAAGGTTATATTCTCCCCAAGCTCACCTGTAAAGTTATAGGTAGAAGACAACATTATTTATTTGTTTATCTGTTTGTTTACTAGTAACCATACTGAAACACTCATAATGAATAAAAAGATATGACTATGGATGTGATCTTTCATCTGACTTCTTGGATTTCTCCTCTAATGGAGCCTCTAAATCATCAAGGAAATACCATAAAAAAAGTTGAATAAGACCATCCTGCATTCAAAAGACTACCTATAGGTCATGATCAAAGGCCTACTGGAACCTCCTCACAGACAAAACCATGAGCCTATAGTCTATTATTATATTTCTCAACTTCTCTATAATCAACAGGATTAGCCCCTCATAAAATCACTGAAGCTCAGTGGGAAGGGACTTCAGTGGCCATCAAGAACAATCCATTCCTGAAAAATCATTCATTTATAATATAATAACAATAACTAATATTGATACAGAAAAAAACATACATTACCTCATTGGAGCCTCAAAACAACTCTGTGTGGTTGTTGTTGCTGCTGCTGCTACTGCCGTAAACTATTGCTGTTCTCCTTTTTCTCCTCCTCCTCTTTCTGTCATATTGACTTCTTTGTGACCCTATTTGGGGTTTTCTTGACAAAGATACTAGAATGGTTTGCCACTTCCTTCTCCAGTTCATTTTACAGAAGAGGAAGATGAGACAATCAAGGGATAAGTGATTTGCTTGGGGGTCATAACTAATGTGTCTGAGGCTGAATTTGAACTCAGAAAGACAAGTCTTCTTGACTCCAGGCCCAGTGCTCTATCCTCTGACATAGGTACTATTATTATCCTTACTGAACAGATAAGGAAAGTGAGACTTAGAAAGAGCAAGTGTTTTTGGATCTTCAGTTTGGAGCTTATAGATCAGATGACCTCCGTATTTTATGGATAAGAAATTGAGACCCAGAGACATAGAGGAACTTACACAAATTCCTTCAGACAGCGGAGCTGAGGTTTGAACTCGTGTCCTGAAATTCCTCCAGTTCTGCCCCTGCATACTCTAAAATATATATAATAAATGATCATCAGACCTCCACTTGAAGACCTCCAGGGATAGGGGAGCCCATTTTTTGGCATAGCAATAAATTCATTCTTCTTTGAAATTGTTATAATTGCTGCACGGCTTTTCTTGAAACTAAGCATCTATTTGTTTCCCTGCCAATTGTTTCTATTGCTCCTAGTTCTGGATTCTGAGAACAAGGAGAAAAACTTTAATTGTTTTTCAGGTAATTCAAAACAACCTCCAGTTTTTTCCCCTTCCTTCCTGAGTGCCATCTAGATCATGGATTTACATCTGGAAAGAAATTCAAAGACTATTTATCCCAGAAACCAAGGATCAAGGAGGTTAAGTCATTTCTCCAAGGTCACACATCTAATAATCATCAGGCCTATTCTTTTTTTAAAAAAATAGTTTATTTAAATCTCTTTTATCACCAAAATTTATCCCAGTATCCTCCTCCCTCCTTCCTCCCCAAAAGTCAAACCATATAACAAAGAATATTTAAAAAAAAAAACAAATAAGAAGAGGGGAAAAATTAGTAACGCTCACCCAAAAAGACAGCAAAAACATCTGAAAATAATCAAATCTAAGGACCTCCCACTTTTGCAAAGGAATATAAGGCAGGAATATTCCCATAGCTCTTCTTTGGGGTTACACGTGTTCTTTGTCATTTCGTAACATTCATTTTTGAATGTTACATGGCTTTTCCTTCCATTTATATGGTTGCAAGTATTGTATGTTGTTTTCTTGGCTCGGCTTACTTCACGTAAGCCCTCCTACATTGTCTGTATGCAGCGTATTCATTATCTCTTACAGCAATGATATTCCATTATTCTCATAGACCATATAGTCGTTCAATTTCCTTATTGTCACCATTCTCTTTTTCTTCTGGTTGGCATTTTAAAAGGCTTTCCTGGCTTGCTATCTCATAAGTTTACAGCAATCCATTTGATATTTTCCCTAACCCCAACCTCAAAGACCTTATATTTATTTTGTACTTATTTAAGTGTTGCCTCCCCTCCATTCAAATATAAAGAAAATGTTTCACTTCAGATTTGGATTCTTACCACCTAATCCAGTGCCTGACAGATGGGGGTGAATAATAAGTATTTTTTTATTGACTGATTGCTTAATAGGCATTGATTTCTCCTAACTTTAGCTCAAGATGCTAGTAAATGCTTCAATAAAAACTGGACTCCTCAAGGATCCCCCCCAAAAAAAATTTCCCTTTTTTGCCAGAGTAAAGACCTCAGAAGCAGGCCCAGTCTAAAATTCTTCCCTTTCCAGATCTAATCTATTGCTAAATGCTGACTCTATAGCATCTGATGTATTTACCTATTCCTCTCTCTTTTCTCAAGGGTAGAACAACATGGCTCAATGCCCAAAGTTTTAGATTTGAAATCAGAAAGACGAGGAAAACTTCTGCTTCAGATATCTACTAGATATATGGCCCTCCCAAGTCATTTAACTTATTTTTGATCTCAATATGCAAAAATATGAGTGGTATTAGCATCTACTTCACAAATTTGTTGTGAGGATCAAATGTGTTAACAGATGTGAAATACTTTTCAAAACTTAAAGAACTATATCTTTTGATTTTTCTCACCTGTAAAATAATGGTTGTTATAGGCCAGAAGTATGTTAGATTCAGTTTTCCATAACCAATTGTTAAATTTTCATTATGAGAAATTTGCACCTCAAAAAAAGATGATTCAAATTGGGACTTGAGCTATTGTTTTATTGATTTCAAGAGTTAACAAAGTAATTGAAAAAAATGAGATTAAACTTAAAAATGTATCATGAATACATTTTATTTGTTTATTTTTGCCTGTTAGTTGTTAAACATTTGCCAGCATAGTCTTGCACCTATTTCATAGGGTTGATATGATGATCAAATGAGATAATATATGTAAAGAGGTGCTTTGGAAATAGATATATATTATTCTTTTAAACCTGGAATATTTTAAACTGTCTTTTCATTGATTATAATGCCTTTTTTGAGGGGGATAATCATGACTTACTAAAATACTTCAAAAAAACCATCATTTTGTCAGTCCTCTTTTCACCACTTAAGATTTCAATCCCTCCAAGACTTAGCAGGTAGACTTTGAGAGGAAACTAATTAAGTCATTACAAATAGCCTTTGAGATTAACTGCATTCATCCTCAGGAATCAGCCTATTAACAGCCACATAGCTCTATTCCATTGGCATAGCTTTCAAGAATCAGGAGTCATAGCTGACACCATCCTTGATGCCCCAAGCCTAATAGTCTAATGTTGAGCGCTAAGAATTTTCCCCTCTGTAAAAAATATAAAAGAGTAGACTATAAATATTAACTAAATGGAATAGAGCACCATCATCCCAAGACCCAAAATGGAAAATACATACCCTCAAAGATTGAAGAGTCAAAGAAGAAAGAATCCTGTCCTTTCACCTTTGCTTTCCATTTCTTCAAGAGAAGGACTGCGTAATGGTTTTCACCTACATTTGGGTGGCTAACAACAGGGTCCCTGGAATTAAAATTGCAGTTAGTGAACCTCCCCAAGCAAATTACAGTACAGGTCACCCATGAAATTGCAGCTGTATATTGTTAGGGCCATCGTATGCTAACAGACAAGACCGATTTGTTTTCTTTTTGCTGCAATATTGAATTTCTAAATTGCTTCCTTGGTTTAAAAAGTTCTGATGCCATTTATGTTGTGTCAGTTGCAAAACAAATTCAAGTAATCCTCAAGAATCTAATAATCGTGTGTCAACCAAAGATGAGGGTGGCATTTTTCACTTTATGAATAATGTATTTTTAATGAAATCATTTCATTCTTCAACTTTCAAACCCAGGGCCAAGAACTTCCCTCCCTCTTATCCCCCCTCCCCTGGGGTCCATTGCTTGTATTTATTTTAGATACTTTTAGGGGCACAAAATCAGAAAATCAAGGTGCCTTAAGTACTCAGTATCAAGATATCACTATACAAAGATGTTCTTGGCCCTAAAATGTTAATGTCCACTAAATGTGACATTTAATTTTTCCTTTCTAAAATACATGTTTCCCATCTATTCTACTCAATTCTAGATACACATTAGGAGTTCAAGGAATAGAAAAATAAAACCTCAGGTCAAACTTTTTTTCCTTACATTGTTTTTAAATATTATGCAGTGAAAGGAGAGGCATTTGGCTTTTTAACTGGACACGTGACACCCATCCTGTCCATCGAAGAACTTTCTGATCAGTGAAAACAATGATGTAAATGACCAAGTTGGGAGCAAGAAAACCAGTCTTTCTCACTGTGCTTCAGTCATGTCCTCCATGATTTATGAACATTTAATTAACAACTTGCCTGGCATCATTTCAAGTGGTTTATGGCCCCTACTATGATACCAATGAAAAGGCATTCTTGCAGCTTCAATATAGCTAGCACCCTTAAAGGAATTACTGTAAATATTGGTACTCTTTGTCCAGGGAATCCCATTTAGAAAGAATCTATAAAATGGGGAAAAATGGGCCATTCTTCAGGAAAAGTCATTAGACTGAATGGTGATTTTAGAGGGGAGAGAGAGAAAAGACATTGAGACAATAATGTTTTTCAGGCAAGAATTAATGGAGTTTATGCCATGGCTCTAACTTTTTCTCACAAATTCAAATCACAAATAAAACTGACTTCTGTGTTTTACTCAACAGAATTTAAAGTGCTTGCCTTTAAAATCTCATTAAATTTTTTATGAGTTTTTTAAAAATATCTTCAAAGCACCAATACTCACCAATTGTTGCCCTTTTCTATTATCCCACCACAGTTTTGAAGTTGGGTTTTTGTAGGTTTCAACTGTCATTATATACACCTGGGGGGGGGGGGAAATTCTGGTTCTTGGTCAGGTGTCTGGCAAGAGATTATGCTGAATACTAAAGGCATCAACACACACACACGCGCGCACACACACATCCCTCCTCCAAAATAGACTGATGACTAAAATACTGGTCCAATAACTGGTTACCATTTAATTCTCCTAGTCATCTGGTACCTCATTAAAAGCTTAAATCAAGGGGCGGCTAGGAGCCGCAGGGGATAGAGCACTGGCCCTGGAGTCAGGAGTACCTGGGTTCAAATCCAACCTCAGACACTTAATAATTACCTATCCATGTGGCCTTGGGCAAGCCACTTAACCTGATTTCCTTGGAAAATCTAAAAAATAATAATAATAATAAATAAAAGCTTAAATCAGGGGCAGCTAGGTGGCACAGTGGATAGAGCCTTGGTGCTGGAGTCAGGAGGACCTGACTTGCCTAGCTGTGTGACCTTGGGCAACTCATTTAACTCCAATTGCCTTGTAAAAAAATATTAAAAAGTTTAAATCATTTTCCTACTACTATTAATCAGCCATGCCTCCATTTCTACTTAGCACAATTTGGTACTTTGTTTGGGGGAGGGGGGGTGGCTAGGTGGCTCAGTGGATAGAGCACCTGCCCTGGAGTCAGGAGTACCTGAGTTCAAATCTGGCCTCAGGCACTTAATAATTACCTAGCTCTAAGTTGTTTTAAAAAAAAGGGAATGGAAGATTTCCCCTATTATCCAATAATACAAGCTCTTCTCTTACACTTATGAGTGGCACACCTTACCTCACTATTCTCTGAGATGGAGGTTATGGTGGCTAGGACCATTCTGTCAGTTCTGGTAGAGGTTATCAAGTTGGAATAGCTTCAAAGATAGGTCCATCAGTTAGCTTTCTGTTTTAAAGGAACTAATTTAGCTAAATTCAAAGTTTATTACCAGAAGATTGGTCATTGTATGATAATTTTTTATTTTTTTTTTTGTTTGGCAACTTCTTCATTTCCTACCAGCTGTGTTTCTCTGGACTTCATCACCCCTAGTTAGGAGCTATTTGCCCCTCCCCCTTTTATTTTCTTTTCATATGTTGTCCTCCTACATTAGACTGTAAGCCCCTTGAAGGCAGGGATTATCTTCCAATTTTTTTTTTGTTTTCACAGAATTTAGTACAGAGGTTGCAATGTAGCAGGTATTTAATAAATATTTATTGACTGACTTACTGACTGGATGGCTGATTTACTATGAGATTAGGTTAAATGATGGCCTATATCAGCCAGTTAATTAAAATCCTATATCATTGAAAACAGGAAATTAATTTCCCAGTCACTAGTCTCTTTGCCTTCTATCCATCCTGCATATTTCCATGAAACTAATTAAAGAGGCAGCAGAGTATAATTCAAAGAATACTGAGGGTTCAACTCACACCTACCAAATTGGTAAAGATGGCTTTAAAAAAACCATGCAGAGATCCAGTCAATTAGAACTATGCCCCCAAAGTTAGTTAACTTAACCCAGAGATATTATTCTATATCCATCTCCTCAAAGAGATCAAAGAGAAAGGAAAAGGATTCATGTGTTTAAAAATATCTACAGCAATTCTTTGTGTAGTAGCATAAAACTAAAAACTAAGCAATTTAGGAATTGCTAAACAAATTATAGTAGTGAATGTAAGGAAATATTATTATTATGGTAGGCCTGTTGTGAAAGAATGAGAACAAAAGAAAAAGGTGAGAAAGAAAAAACAACAGATTTTTAAAAAGTGAGAATTATGTTTTGGTCTGTATCCAGACTCCATAGTTCTTTCTCTGGATTTGGATGACATTTTCCATAAGTCTTTTGGAATTATCTTGGATCATTGCATTATTGTGAAGGGCTGTTTATCACATGATATTACTGTTACTGTGTACAAACTTCTTCCTGGTTCTGCTCACTTCACTCAGCATCAATTCATGTAAGTCTTTCCAGGTTTTTCTGAAATCCTCCTGCTCATGATTTCTTATAGAAATTAGTACTCCATGGCATTCATAAACCGCAATTTGTTCAGCCATTCCCTAATTGATGGGCATCCCCCTCAATTTCCAATTCTTTGCCACCACAAAAAGAGCTGCTTTGAATATTTTTGTACATGTAGATCCTTTTCCCTTTTTTAGGATCACTATGAAATATAGACCTTGTAGTGTATTGCTGGACCAAAGCACAATTTTATAATCCATGGTTCCAAATTGCCCTCCAGAATTGTTGACTCAGTTCATAACTCCACCAACAATGTATGTGTCCCAATTTTCCCACATCTCCAACATTTATCATTTTCCTTGTCTGTCATATGAACCAATCTGATAGGTGTGAACTAGTCTTTTTCTTTCTTTTTTTCACTGAGGGGAAGTAGGGGAGAAATAAAGGCTTATTTATTGGGGGGGGGGGGAATCCTTTTTTAAAGAGCATTATACTTGAAATCAAAAGAACTGAGTTCAGACCTTGACTCCACCACATGCTAACATATGACATGCTAACATATGACAAAACATTTAACTTCTCTGAGTTTCACTTATTCCTATCATAGATTTCAACTGTTTCCTAAGGTTTTTATAAAAAGATCACTATATAAATTATGAACTATCATGGAAATGTAAGATATTATTTTTCCTAAAAAACAAAGCCCTCAGTAATTCCCCATGCCAAAAGTTTCAATGTCTCCCCCATTCCTTAAAAATTAGATTAAGCATATAGATTTAGTCTTGAAATTCCTTCACAATCTGATTCCAATATACCTTATCAGCCTACTCTCTATCTGCTCCCTTATGTATATCAACTCTAACAGTACAGCTTGGCATTCCTTGACCAAAAATTGTGACTTCCTGTCTCTGCACCTTGAATTATTTAATTTTCCTGGTGTCTGCTACACAGGTTGTGCTTTTTAAGTGCTACTGACTAATCCCCAACTTCCCCCCAACTCTTTCTGACACAAATCTTACCCATTTTTCCTGAGGCCCAGCTCAAATGTCAATTCCCACCTAAAGTCTTCCCTGATCTACCTAGTCAGGAGTGCTATTTCCTACAGAATTCCTATGAAAAGTAGTATGGGATAGAGTGGGAAAGTCCCTGTGACATCTGAGGGTCTGAGTTGGAATCTTAGTTCTGTTGCTTATTACCTCTTAGGCAAGAAATTTATTATGAAGGGTGGCTAGGTGGCCCAGTGAATAGAGCACTGGCCCTGGAGTCAGGAGGACCTAAGTTCAAATCCGACCTCAGACACTTAATAATTGCCTAGCTATGTGGCCTTGGGCAAGCCACTTAACCCTATTGCTAAGCACTGTGGGCCTCAGTTTCCTCCTCTGTCAAATGATGAGGTTGGACTAAATGAGCTCTAAGGTCCCTTTAAATACTAAATCTCTGATTCTAAAGCACTGGAAACCTTTAATATGAAAATTATTGTACCCTGTCTTACATTCAAGTTATTAGTATACATGGTTTATCTAGATTATGGTCTCCTGTTGGGGAATAGGAATTCTGTTGTATGCACATTTGTATCTCCCCCCACCCCAATCATATACAATGATTACATAAATAAAAATTTTACAGGAGTCTCAAATGGGAGAATAGGACCAAAAATAGACTTACACAGGGCTGATTGGGCTCCACTAATTGCTTTATCAAAAAGAAAAAAAATATTTTAGCCTGGAATATTCTATGAAAACAATAAATCCTATTGCTCATTTGTAAAGTCTGGTAAAGATACAGTCCTGTCTTCAAATAAAGGAAGGAAACAAATATTTCTTAAGAACCTCTTATGTATGGCATATAGAAGGCACTATACAGATGTTGTTTCATTTTAACCTCTCAACAACCCTGAGATTTTAATATCATTTTCATTCTCATTTTTCAATTGAGGAAACTGAGGCAAATAGAGATCAAGCCACTTGCCCAAGATCACCAATATTCAAACTGAAGTCTTCCTGACTTCTAGTCAAGCATTCTATCCACTGGTCTGGTCCAGCTGCCTCGAAGGAAGGGAGCAAATTGGAGCAAACTAGTAGAATTAGCCTTCTTTGCTAAAATTCATTGAGCGGTCACATAACTGTTTCTCCTTGAGTACCATTTATGTATGAACACTCCATAAGGATTTAGGAAGATGACATTATCTTCATTTTAGGTAAATGGAGACCAGGAAATATATTATGCCCTGTTCCCTACAACTAGAAAAAATACTACAACACTGAGCATGGCATTTAAGGGTGAGGAGACATCACATTACAGTTTTCTGAAATTAAAGGGCTATTCCCATAAATCATAGGAATGAATGACCATTAGCATGAAAGCTCCATCAACAACAAGAGATGCCATACATACTAAACAGACTGAGAATTGAAAACAAAGCAGTCCCTCCTTTCTAAACCTATAACTAGGACAGGTAAATCAGGGGGCCAATTTTAGAGGCTGCTGACAGCAGTGGCATAAAAGAAGTAACATTTTGCACTCCGTTACCAAGAATAATTTGTTAAAATTGGAAGCTATCAGACGATGGGCTGGGCTGAACTCTTCCTCCTCCATCCTGTCCTCTTACCATCATGACTCTGTATAAGGTGATGTCCCCAGCAAAGAGACAAGCTTTAGGGTCCCTTGGATCTCTGTCTTTGTTTCTCTATTACCCAAAAGGGGTGGTCTACCTCGTATTTTAGCTGATACATATTTCATATGCCTAGTTATAGGTCTGCTACTTTCTATGCAACTGTGTGACCTTGAATAGCATCTGTTCCTTCCTTCTCTATTCATCAGTTTTCCCTTCTATAACCTTTTGTTTTTAAAAAGCATCTCTTTCGCCAAGATAAGGAATCAGTATTACCTCTATAATGCTGATAATGTTTAAATAATACAATATCCTGGGTTGGCTCATTTCTTGGGTTATAATCATAAGGGGGAATCTCCATGGGAATCAACTAACTTTGTATTCTTCTAGGGGTGTATAGGGCATCCCTAACCCCAGTTTAGCCATTTCGGAAACTTATGTCCCATAGAGGGTACTTGGGATTGGATTGGAACTAGAGGGAATCATTGGGGATCTTTAATATTCAATGGAAGGAAATTAGATTGCAATGCCATCCCAAAGGGAGTCATTTAGGTGAGTAGTAAGCACCAATTGTTGAATTCTGCAAAGAAAACAGTGAACAGGATTGGATTCATGCAATCTGAGTCAAGACAGAGAAAACACCTACCAAAGCTAACTAAACAAACAAATTAACTAAACAGGTAACTAAAAGATGGAAGAATATATATGGGTCAGTACAAATTTGTCCCCAACACTGGAAAAACAACCTGATGTAAATTCCCTGCTGCCAGGATAAGTTTTATCTAAAGGCAGAGAGGGTAAGTTCTTGGTAAATGTGTTTTCTAACATGGGATACCAGAAAAGCCCCCTATGCTAAAAATATGCCTCCTATTTGCCTATTGATATTGTAAATTCTTTTAGGATTAAGATAAGGTCTTCCCCCATCCCTTTCCAAACTAGAAATAAGGTTTGATGTATAAATAATCTGAGATTGAAGCTGTTTGATTAGCTGGAAGTGTCAGTAGAGGTCCTTTGCTTGGTTCCCTCAGTTTACAAATGCGGAAGCCAAGGCCAAGAGAAGTGTGAAGAAGGTGAAGTGTGAAGGAGAAGTGTGAAGAAGGTAAAGAAGGTGATAATATGGACAATAAATACAAATTTAAGATATGAGCCATATGCTCCAATATGCCTGTAAATCCAATATTCCTTGGAGTCTTTCAAGAGAAAACAGTTTTTGAAATAATAAAAAACAAAAAATTAAAGCAATATGAAAGGAGTGCCTCAGAATCAGAAAGAAACTAGGTTCAAGTCCCAATCCAGGGGCACACTGACATGTCATTTAACTTCTCAGTATCCTATTAGTCTGAGCTTAAATTCAGTAAGACCTGAGTTCAAATGCAGTCTGAGTGTCTGCTCTTACTAGCTATGTGACGCTGGGCAAGTCATTTAATCATGATCTTTCTCATAGTAATAATACCTATTCTGGAGTGTTATTGTGAGATTAAAATGAAAAAAAATTTATAAAGTACTTACCACAATGCCTGAAAATGTTTGTTTCCTGTATAAATCTCTAAATGGCAGAATAAATACTGTTCTTCATCAGTAGAGGGATTTTTTGGTCTCCCATGACAAGATCCCTCCCCCAATGGTAACAGAACAAATGAAGGGAAAAGAGGACACTTCAGGTCTACCAGGAATTCTCCATCTGTCATTTTCTAATACAGCATCTCCAACAAGTTGTTTAACCCCTCTAAATGTCAGTTTCCTCATCTGTAAAATGAAGGTGTTTGATTCAAACTGTTAGGTACTCAACCAGCTCTAAATCTTGGGTTCTATGAACTATGGTCTCTGAATAAGAGAAGAAGCAGAAATAAGAAAACAAGGAAGGTTAGGCTTCCTAGGATGGTGTGAAAAGTGCTTTGAAAACCTCAAAACTCTATGAAATGGAAGTTGATATTATTGATAGTTTTGTCAGGGGTTGACAGCAGCAATAGCTAGACTTCATTTTGCTAGAAGTTCACTGACTATGTCTATTTCCCACTGTGCCTACCTCAACCTCCTCCCTCAAGAGAAGAAAAGATGTGTGAGTGGTAGGGAGGGAGTGGGGAGAAGTCAGAGGCTTAATAGAATCCATTTCACCATGGTATTCTAGACTCTACCATCTAAACCCACACAACTGTTTTGACCTTCTCTTTCACACACAAAATCCCACCTTAGTTCACTATCTCTCATTATGTCTATGTTTCATCCTTATTACTGTCTCCAAGTCTTTGTCCCCCTCTCTATGGCACTAATCAGCCTCTGACATCTAACATTTTACAGCAAATATTTATTAGTAAGGTTGGGAGAAAGACTTGGATTCAGCAACAAACACAAAAAAACTGGGAAATTTTTAATAAAATAGATAAAAATATCATATAACAACTGCTCATGTTAATTTGTGGATTTCTAAGATAATATACAGCTTGTAATGATCTGTTTCTATTTGAATTTCACTGTCACATGGGTTACGATCAGAGGACTACCTGATGTAGAATCCTAGCTCCAACCCCTATGGTTATGTGACTGGGCAATTGATCCCTCTGGGTAGAGCTTCTATTAAAGGTAAAATGACTTTGGTTGAGCTATCACAATCGCCAATAGCATCATCTGACTATATCCAATCCCAAAAAGCATCAATCCCTCAACCCACTATTTTAGTATTCCTAATTCCTCTCTCAAAGAAATACATGCTCTCTCTCTCTCTCTCTCTGTGTGTGTGTGTGTGTGTCTCTCTCTCTGTCTCTCTCTCTGCCTCTCTCTGCCTCTCTCTCTCTCTGCCTCTCTCTGTGTGTCTCTCTCTCTCTGTCTCTCTCTCTGTGTCTCTCTCTGTGTCTCTCTCTGTCTCTCTCTGTCTCTGTCTCTCTCTCTGTGTCTCTCTCTCTGTCTCTGTCTCTCTCTGTGTCTCTCTCTGTCTCTGTCTCTCTCTGTGTCTCTCTCTGTGTCTCTGTCTCTCTCTGTGTCTCTCTCTGTCTCTGTCTCTCTCTCTGTGTGTCTCTCTCTCTGTGTCTCTCTCTGTGTCTCTCTCTCTGTCTCTCTGTGTGTGTGTCTCTCTGTGTGTCTCTCTCTGTCTCTCTCTCTCTGTCTCTGTCTCTCTCTGTGTGTGTCTCTCTCTGTGTCTCTATCTCTGTCTGTCTCTGTCTCTGTGTGTCTCTCTCTGTGTCTCTCTGTCTCTCTCTGTGTCTCTCCCTCTGTCTCTGTCTCTCTCTGTCTCTGTCTGTCTCTGTCTCTGTGTGTCTCTCTCTGTGTCTCTCTGTCTCTCTCTGTGTCTCTGTCTCTCTCTCTGTGTCTCTGTCTCTCTGTCTCTGTCTCTCTCTGTGTGTCTCTCTCTGTGTCTCTCTCTCTGTCTCTCTCTGTCTCTCCCTCTGTCTCTGTCTCTCTGTCTCTCTCTCTGTCTCTGTCTCTCTCTCTGTCTCTCTGTCTCTCTCTCTGTCTCTCTGTGTGTGTGTCTCTCTCTCTATGTCTCTCTCTGTCTCTGTCTCTCTCTGTGTCTCTCTCTGTGTGTGTGTCTAACTCTCTGTGTCTCTCTCTGTGTCTCTGTCTCTCTCTCTCTCTCTGTGTCTCTGTCTCTCTCTGTCTCTGTCTCTGTGTCTCTCTCTGTGTCTCTCTCTGTGGCTCTGTCTCTGTCTCTCTCTGTCTCTCTCTGTGTCTCTCTGTCTCTATCTCTGTGTCTCTCCCTCTGTGTCTCTCTCTGTCTCTTTCTCTCTCTCTGTGTCTCTCTGTCTCTCTCTGTGTCTCTCTCTGTCTCTGTCTCTCTCTGTCTCTCTCTCTCTGTGTCTCTCTCTCTGTGTCTCTCTCTGTCTCTGTCTCTCTCTGTCTCTGTCTCTCTCTGTGTGTCTGTCTCTCTCTGTCTCTGTGTCTCTGTCTCTCTCTGTGTCTCTCTCTCTCTGTCTCTCTCTGTGTGTCTCTCTCTGTGTCTCTCTCTCTGTGTCTCTGTCTCTCTGTCTCTCTCTGTGTCTCTCTCTGTGTCTCTCTGTCTCTGTCTCTCTCTGTCTCTCTCTCTGTGTCTCTCTCTGTCTCTGTGTCTCTGTCTCTGTCTCTCTCTGTGTCTCTCTCTGTGTCTCTGTCTCTCTGTCTCTCTCTGTGTCTCTCTGTCTCTCTCTCTGTCTCTCTGTCTCTGTCTCTCTCTGTCTCTCTCTCTCTCTCTCTCTCTGTCTCTCTCTCTCTCTCTCTTTCTCTCATTTCCAGAAAATGTTGAGCAATCCTTCATGGTGAGTGCCAGCCCATTAGAACCTCAATCTATTCACTGCTCAGAGTACCATTCATCTCAGGAAACCACCTAGCAAACAGATGGCCAACTAAGTGGCTTCACTCCATCTCTGTCATGAACCAGTGATTTTTCATAGATGAGGATCTCACAACAAAAGTTCCAATATGCTTCCCTTCATAATGGGGTCCACTTTTCCATCTTCCTTACTCAAATAATGAAGTACTTCCAATACCCTCATAATCTCCAAATATTTTCCTTATCTCTGCTTCAAAGCTTTTGGTGTCTCTAAGAACAGGATGCTTCATAATGTTCTACTTCATCTGTCCAACCACAACACCAAACACAGTACATGGAACATTATAGGTGTTTAATAAATATTAGATGAATGACTTTACCCATCAAATCTTACCCATCCTTCAGAGTTCAATTAAAATACCATCTCCTCTATGAAGACTCCAAACATGCTGATTTCTCCCTATTGGCTTTCAAAAGTACCTGTTATCTATACCACTTAATTTGAGAGCCTATGTATTATTTTGTCTTTTCTTGAGGGATGATGCATTCTTTATTGTCAATCAATCCCCTAACAACTATTAAATACTATTATGCATGGGGTATTGTCCAGTGCAACTTCCAATCATCAGACTATGCTAGATACTCCAACTTGTGAATGATAATTATCTTGTATCACATCTTAAGATCACTACATAGAGTCTTCTCAATGAGAATCATGGTTACTCAAAACCATTCATCCTAATAATCCACTCAGATCTTTTCTATGTTATGATGTAGTGGTATGGGTAACTATTTTCTTTGGTTCATATAGTGCATTTAATTATATTTGGGACTTCTCTCATTGTCTATTTTCTGGTCCCCTCCCAAATGCATGCACACACATACATGCATGAATAAATGTAACTGAAATTATATATCACATATACTTGTGCATGCATGCATAAATGTGCTCATATGAATATAAGTAAATGGGTCCGTGTTTATATGAATATGTGTATATATGTATGGGATTCATTTAATGTGCCTATATGTTATATATAAATTATACATGTATGTATATACAGACATATAGAATACATAGAAGACCTGCAGATGGACAACGAGATGGATAGAAAATTGAATAGCAGGTTAACTATATTCTGGATCACAGAGGAAGACCATTTAGTGTTTTCAGAGATGATAAGATGCTCACCAAAACAATCAGTTTTTCAATCAAGAATACATGAGACATACAATGGGCCAGGTATTGAGCTCAATTCTGAGGATACAAAGAAAAAGCAAGAACAAAAACTCAGCCCTGCCCCCAAGGAGCTTCTATTCTAATAGTGTATACATAAATAAAGACCTACAAATTTCATACAGTGTAGATGGAAGGTAGCCTTAGAGTCTAGGAAGGAACTAGGATTGAGAGGACTGGGAAAGATCTCTTGTAGAAGGCAACATTTGAGCATTTAAAGGATTCTAAGAAGTGGAGATGAAGAGAGAGAGAGAGAGAGAGAGAGAGAGAGAGAGAGAGAGAGAGTGTCAAAGACCCAGAGATGGGAGATAGAGCAATAATACTATTCTCTCAATGATGCTAGATGGCTCCACAAAATGCAAATATTAATCTCAAAAGATTCCCTTTTGCAGATGACTCAAAAGGCTACAAAAAGATGCATAGTGTTAGTAGACTGTGGTACATTACCAAAGATAATTTACTTGCAAGCAAAAGAGTGTAAGACATCTTCAATAACACATATGATTAGAAAAGGAGGTTATCATTTGTTTAGAGAGGAAAAAAATAGAAAATGGGCTATACTCATCACTGCTAAATAAGAAAATTGTATTGGCTCAATGCTCTATCTAAATTGAGGAAAAGGCATGGAAAGGAACCATTCAAGTTGAGAAAATTCAGCTGGGTTGGAATCCCCATTGATTGTGGAACTACAAAAGAATCCATTGATGTTATGAAGTATTATTACTTGACTGTCTCCTGCAGTTGATCTTGAGAGGTATAGGTTCAAATAATAGAGTACTAAGAGAGTGAGAGGTCCACAGTATGGTAGCAAAAAGAACTTTGATTTACAGTGATAGGCAAAACAAACAAAAATAATTAAATGAAGATAGTTTAGTCTTCTAGTAGCAGGGATAAGCCCTGGCTAAATTCCACAAAAGAGCCACCTGCATAAGAACCTTCTGGTATCATTGGCTCAATTTCTATCAATACTTCAATAAGACAGAAAAGGAATTTAAATATGCAACCCAGAGAGTCTCATTTCTAATGTCACATAATGAAAAGAGGAGAAAGACTGATGCAATCCCCAATATGGAAGAAGCTATGGAATCTGCTTCCAAAACAACATTATGACCTTTAATCAAAGTGCTCTGATTTGGAGCATGTACAGACATTATGTAGCTGTTCCCAGGCTGTTGTACATATGATGAAGAGCCAAACTGTTGATTGGCTGGAATTGGGGTATAATCAGAGAATCAATCAAGGCTTGGCCCTTGTTTTGCTCTATTTTTGCCATCTCACTGATGTTCAGGTGAGATAAACAAGGATGTAAGGGGATAGGTGTCAAGTCTTCTATATCTAAGTCCAACAATTTGTCTGTGAATACTGGCCTCTGTTCCTTGTCTCTTCATGTTCATTCCTTACTGTATAATGGATAGCAGATTAGAAATAACTACGCTCTTTGAAAGATCAAAAAAAAATGAACTACCAGTGTCTCAGAACTGGAGCTGGTAATTTCCTGAAGCAAAAGTGTAAGGAGAAAGGTTCTAAACAACATGCAACAGAATTGCATACTCATCCATTCATTGGCCTTGCCATATTTGGAAATGCATTTGGTGGTACAAATACAATGTAGAAACTTCATTAAATTTGAACTCACTCTCCTCAGGGACCAAGGTTGCATTCCATCTACTGGGAGAAAATATCTATATTTCTCTTCTTGCTATGACTTCAAAATAAATAACCCTTTTAAAAACCAGCTTTTGTTGATTGGTTAAATGGAATTGGGTTGCTAATCCCTGTGGTTAATGGGAATGCTTTAGATGGGAGCTAGACATCATAGCATTAGAGAAAGAAATATCCCAGTCCCTCAGTGATATTCCTAGAAACATGAAGGGAAGATATAGCCAACCTCATCCTGAAGAGTGACTCCAGAGCATTACTACACTAATAAGGAAGTTCTGTTGGTCACTTCCTATTCGAATAGTGTTTTGCCTGAAAAGGGACTTGAACCCTCAGATTAAAAGTCTGATGCTCTATCAAATGAGTTGTCCAGGCCCACATTCTTGAAAGCCTTCCAAAAGGAGTGAAAGACAGGCTCATGACAATGAGATTACCACTTCCAGGAAAATGCCACCATCATCAGGGCCCATGCTCCCACCATGATGAACACTCATGATATTAAAGAAAAATTTTACAAAGACTTGGAGACCCTTATCATCAATGTACCAAAACAGGACAAGCTTATAATTCTGGGTGACTTTAATGTTAGAATAGGCTCAGATTACCAGTTATGGCAGGTAGTCCTTGGAAGGAATGGAATTGAAAAAAGCAACAGCAATGGTCATCTTCTACTGAACACCTGTGCATCTCATGACCTTCTCATCACAAACACTGGTTTATCTAAACACAATTAAAAAAGGATTATAGAAAATGGAGGCATTTTGAGTACTGTGGACAAGTTCACCTCCTTTGGCAGTGTCCTTTCCAAAGAAGTACACATAGACAACGAGGTTGACACAGGCATTGCCAGAGCTAACTCAGTATTTGGGAGGTTCCAAAAGAAAGTATAAGAGAAAAGAGGTATTAGACTGACTACCAAACTGAAATGGTATCACCCTCATAGCAAACATTGGTATCTATTAGACTATGTGATTATAAGGAGACAAGACGGACAAGATGTGAGAGTGACAAAGGCTATGTGTGGTGCAGGGTACTGGACTGATCACAGACTCATCCTCTCTAAGCTAAATAAATATTCATATTCAACCAAGGTGTTGGCCCCAAGGCAAAATGAATACTAGAAGAATTAATGCCAAGAGATTAGAGTGCTCTCTGAACAAGAACAGTTTGTGGCTAACTTGGAGGGAAAACTGAGTCAACACACAGTTGGCAATAGTGGAGCAGAAAAGGAGTGGGCAGCTTTCAGAGATCTTGTATTCGGCACTGCATTTGCTCATCTGGGCCAGAACACTCACAGACACCAAAACTGTTTTAATGAAAATGATGGGGAAACATAGAAGCTGCTAAATGAAAAATGAGAACTCCACAGGGTTTACCAGCAGGATAGATCATCCATCTCTAAAAAGGCAGCATTTAATTCCATTAAAAGTAAAGTCCAAGAGAAGCTTAGAGACATACAGGACTCTTGGCTCAGTAAGAAAACAGATGAAATTCAATTTTATGCAGATAGTAACAGACCAAAATGCTTTTGATGCCCTGAAAGCTATTTATGGGCCAAAGACATGTGATGCATCTTAACTACTCAGTGCTGATGGATCCACATTGATTAACGATAGGGACTTGATCCTAGAGAGATGGGCTGAATATTTCCATAGTGTTATTAACAGACCATCATCAATCAATGCAGAAGCCATTGACACCTCAAATTGAAGTCAATCAGTCCCTAGATGAAGTTCCAACTGAAGAAGAGGTTTTGAATGCCATTCAACTCCCCTTAGGTGGCAAAGCACCTGGTGCTGATTCTATTCCAGCTGACAACTACAAGGTGGGGGGTCCATTGCTCATCCAAAAACTAACTGAAATTTTCAAGGATATGGCATGAAAGGTTATCCCCCAAGAATTCAAAGATGCCTCCATCATCCATCTCTGTAAAGGTAAAGGGAATAGATCATCCTGCGACAATCACAGGGGTATTTCTCTTTTAGTCATTCCTAATAAAATTTTTGCCAGAGTCCTTCTCAATAGGCTGATCCTTCACCTGGAAGTTGGTCACCTTCTTGAGAACCAGTGTGGTCAATATGGTGTTTGCTGCCCGACAACTGAAGAACAGAAGTCTGTATACAACATTTGTAGATCTGACCAAGGCCTTTGATAACATCGGTCATGAGGGTTTATGGAAAATTATGCCAAAATTTGGTTGCCCAGTTCATCAGTACCATATGCCAGTTCTATGATGGCATGAATGCCTAGGTTCTGGATAATGGATGATGCTCTCAAGATTTCCCAGTTACCAATGGAGTAAAACAAGGATGTGTCCTTGCTCCCATACTTTTTAGCATGATTTTTCAGACATGTTATCAAATGCTTCAACAAGGATGAACATGGCCTCAACGTACACTGATGGCATATTCTTTAACTTGAAAAGGCTACAAACTAAGACCAAAGTGTAGGGAGTGTTGGTGCATGATCTTCTGTTTGCAGATAATAGTACACTCAATGCAGTCTCTGAAGCCGAGATGAAACAAAGTATGGATCAATTCTCTGCTACTTGCACTAATTTTGGTCTAACAATGAACATCAAGAAAACATGGATACTCCATCAGTCAGCACCACAGCATCCATATGTAGAACCATAAATTACAGCAATTGGAGAAGTTTTGAGCATTGTGGACAAGTTCACCTACCTTGGCAGTGTCCTTTCCCAGGAAGTACACATTGACAATGAGTTTGACATTCACATTGCCAGAGCTAGCTAAGGATTTGGGAGGCTCCAAAAGAAAGTATGGGAGAGAAGATCACCAAACTGAAGGTCTACAGAGTTGTTGTGTTGACCTCATTGCTATATGCCTGTGAAACCTAGACAGTCTACCAGTGCCATGTCAGGAAACAGAATCACTTCCATTTGAATTGTCTTAGGAAGATTCTGAAGATCACCTGGAAAAAGAAGATACCAGACACTGAGATCCTTTCTGAAGCTAAACTACCTAGCATTCCAACAATACTACAGAGAGTGGAGCTACAATGGGCTGGACACGTTGTTAGAATGCCAGACATACACTTGCCAAAAAAACTGTTCTATAGAGAACTCCCACAGGGTAAGTGCTCACAAAGGGGTCAGAAGAAGTGATACAGACACCCTGAAGGTCTCATTGAAGAACTTTAGAATTGACTGTACAGCTTGGAATTCCCTGGCACAAGGTCATCCAGTATGGCATGCCCTCATCAGTGATGGTGCCACACTCTATGAGGAAGGCAGAATTGAATTAACTCAAAGGCAACATGACATATGTGAGTTTAAAGTACCCACCCCCAGATGTTCACATGAACTATTTGTGCCCAACTTGGGGCAGAGCATTCCAAACTCATTTTGTTCTGATCAACCACAGTCAGACACACTTTAATTTTTCTCAGACATAGTGATGTCATTTTAGTCTTCTTTGATAACAAAGGACAAAAACCAACCAACCAACCAATTTGAATAGATGTAGCATGTAATCTCACTGACTAATTTCAGAGAGAAAGAGCCATTGTTCATTCATTCTTTCCATATGGTCCTCCACAAATTCCATCTCCTAGGCTATGCTTCCCAGGATCACATTTTAGGATTATATCATAACCCCCAGAATATAGCATTAATACGTAGAAGAGAGAACAGTAAGGTAACACAGTGAATGCAGTGCCAAACCTAGCCTAGAGTCACGAAAACCCACCCATCTTACTAATTTCAAATATGGCCTAGGACATTTTCTAACTTTTTGAGCCTCAGTTTGTTCATCTGAAAAACTAGCTGCAAAAGGAAATGGCAAACCACTCCAGTATCTTTGTCAAGAAAACTCCAAATGGGGCCACAAAGAGTCAGGAATGACTGAAAATAACTCAAACAACGACAAATGTAGAAGAGACCAGTAAATACATAATGGTGCAATTGAATTAAAAAATCTTTTGTAGCAAGTTTTTGCTTTTTTCTTTATAACCACATTAGCCCTGAATTAAATTAAATCGGTGTATTAAAACATGTCTTTTTGTATTTGGAATTTTGTTTGGTTTTCCTACCAGCAGTTTGCTTTTCTTTTCTAATAATGTTGTGGGGGAGGAGGGAGGGGATTCCTAACCAAGAGGTTGTCTTTTGTGTTTTGTCAACTCTAAACTATCCACCATACTTTTTGAAAATTTCTTGCTATTATTAACCAACAGTGAGAAGAATTTTAGAATTGTGTATTTCCATGTTATAATCTGAGCATCATCCTAGTAAACCTGTTCAGGCTGTTTCTGGCAGAGCATCTTTTGAGTTTTAGTCTCTATTTCTCCCAAAGGAATCTCTTTTCTTGCCTGAACCTGCTTATGGATATAATTTGTAAAATAATTCCCCAACAAGAGGAGGGTGAATCAAGTCAGAGCCATTCATCAAACATAGAAAATAAAATCTGAAATCATTTCCAGAACTTGGGTGGTTTTAAAGCATGATGAGCAGCCCACACAATCTGATTTTAGAAGGCAACCTAATGGCAGTTAGCCAACTGTGCAGACTAAGGCTAAATAATAGGTTACAGCAATGAACCTGCTTTACACCAAATACGGATTAGCTTGGGTGGGAAAGTAGGTTCAGAAACAGTTAATGTCAGGGTCATTTACTTCTCTTGATTTTATCACCTTGATGTCTGCTCCTAGTTCAGACTGTAACTGCCTAGAGAAGATGGAGCATGCCTGTCCCATGTCATTGTAAAGGGTCTTAGCCCATCTTCACAAGTTCAATGAAGGTCTTATTATGTGCTTATGATGATCAATCAGATATATACTGGACACTACGATAGTTGCAAGGAAAAAAAAAACCCAAACACCTTATTAAGAACTTGTCATTGTACTCAAGGGATTTAAGATCTAGTTGAGGAAACAGGACTAATACTTTAATGCCTCTAAATATAGTTATTTTAACATGCCTCAACTGATAAAGATCAACATTCCTCCCTGCTTTCAATAGCTAGTTTCATCAGTTCTTATGGTCAAAAACAAAACAAAACAAAACAAAAAAACCCCACACTTCATTACCAAACACAGATGAAAAAATGCAAAGTATGTTCAAAATGATTTTAAAATGAAACATTTTAAGGTGGCCAAACTTTGGCAATGAGAGGAAATCTACATACTCTATGACAGATTAACTCGGACAGGGATTTTAGGAGGGAAACATCACTCTGAGCTAGGGGGATGCAGACAGGATTCCTGAAGGAAGTGGGTTTTGAGAAAGGAACATAATTTTGATAGGTAGAGAGGAAAGAGGAGGTCAATTATGCACACAGAGAATGATATGAAGATTTTAATGTATATACTATGTTCAAAGGACTATGAGGAAATCAAACTAGAGATGAATGATAACAAGAAATATTGATAATCCAGACAGTTCTAGAGGGTTTCTAGGATATTACCATGGAAAACAATCTTTTAGCCCATTAAGGTCTATACTTATTTTAACCAAGAACAAAAATAAGCAATACTTCAATATTTGTTCTCATTCATACAAATATTCCATGCCAATCAAAACATCAAATGGTCTTCCTAAATCACAAGAGATCAAGCCTGATTCCCTTATTTTACAGAGTAGAACACTTAGGCCCAGAGAGACTTGTCCAAAATCACACAAATACTAAGTATCTGAGGGAAGATCCTGACTTCAAGTACTGAGTTCTATCTGTTATCATACCCTGCAACTCAGTTGTTCCCCTCTGTCTCTAGTTTAAAACAAAAATTTCTCTAGTTGGCATGAAAAGTCCTTCTTCACATCATGATTTCAGTATACATTTTCAGACTTATTTCATATGTCCTTCTTCACACTATGTTTCAACTAAACTAACCTGTTTACTGTTTCCCAAATCCAATGTTTCACTTTCCATATTATGCCTTATTTAATATAGTCTGTCTTCTATGTCAAAAGTGTTCTCCATCCTAATCTCTGAATCTCTAGCCCCCTTTTTAAGGCCCAGCAAGGAAGGTTTACCCCTTTCAACCTGAGGCCGTTTCTCATCTCCCTTGTTAGTACAGATAGGTTAGAGAGTTGAATGAAGTGCCCAGCCTGGAGTCAAGGAGACTTATCTTCCTGAATTCAAATCTGTTCTCAAAAGCTGTCTAGCCATGTAACCCTGATCATTTCACCCTATTTTCCTCAGTTTCCTCAACAATAAAATGAGCTGGAGAAGAAAATGGCAAACCGCTTCAGTATCTTTGCCAGGAAAACTTTCATAGAGACATGAAGATTTAGGAAAAATGAACAATAACAAACCAGAAAGTTTACTTTCTATATTCTTTGTGTTCTGTGTACCTGTATCTACCCTTTCTTCTTCCCAGTTCCACCATGTAACTGCCTTGAAAGCAGGGAATGTTTTATGTAAAAACATTTTGAATATACTTTTCATTTATTCATCTGAGTACATAGAGCTTGATGAAGTGTTAGCTCCTTCAGTCTGACTTCAGTCCTAAGACCGAGGGTTTAGTCAAACAGGCTTATCAATACACATATCAAAGAGGGAATTCATTTCTATCCCAGACCTATCAGACCAAATACAATAAGCAGGAATTCACCAAACCTCAATCTAATTGGGTAAGTTTTTGCCAAGTTTTCCTACAATGGTTGATTTCTGGATAAGGAAGTAGAAAACCCTTTATTCCTAATTCAATTATTGCTTATTAATTTAAATAAGAAACAATCATTTCTCTGTTATTTCCTTGATAACAAGAATGATTTTGCCTATGTATCTCCATTTTGCAAAAATAAATAATAAATAGTTGCTTCATCAAATTGAATCTATGATCACTGTTTCAACGAATCCCAGAATCAGAGGGTTGACATCACCTAAAAACAAATATAAATTTTGTCTGCTTTTCTCTCTCTTCAATAACAAATAGGAATTTCTCCATTGTATCAATAGTCTCTGGATGGCATCAACATCCTGAAAGAGGAAGAGTCAAAAACTTTCTGGAGGTCTTTAGCAAAACTGATAAGGCAGAGAAGTCCTGAGTTGGAAGTGGACATTCCCCCAGCCTAATATCTGATATCCTGCTCCACCCTGAGTTGTGAAATGCTCCCTTGATGGACAAGCCAGAAGCAGCTTGTTCAGATCCCAACTTTGGAGAATGGAATTGTAGAAGAATCCCTCTTAAAAACTCCATTTTGGAGTTTGGTTTTCTAGCCAGGGTCCCCAGGCACATCAGCAAACTTTCATAAATGTACATGTTAACCTAATTCTGTTTGTTCTTTCTTGAAACCAAACTCTGAAAGCTAAAGTTTGTCCCTTATTAGGTCAAACTCTGGAGGTTAACACCATGTTTAATTTAATTCTTTATTAAAGCCAAATTCAAGAAGGTTGTCAAGAGGCAGCAAACTGAAGGCAAAGAGGAAAGACAAAGAAGGGAAAAGGCTACCTTTTATACATTCCTGAAAGTCAGGACCTGAGTTAGTGGTAAGAGGAAGCAGCTTCTAGTGATTAGCTTTCCAATCTCATGAAAAGCTTTGGTAAATATACCATTATTAAATATTTAGATATCTCCACAGAGATGAATAAAGAACAGTTGGAGAGACTTGGGGAAAAAAGGATACAAAAATACAGCATTGATCAGATGTTTGTTCACTAGAAATGAAAAAAAGAAAAAGAAAATAGGACAGAAGGCTTGAAGTAAGACCTCCATGTGAAGCCCACCTGGCCCTCTTGACTACTTCCATCTCACCATCCAACAATGACTCAAGCCTTAGGTTGTTCTTGACATGTTTCTTTAGCAAAGAGAACTGGGGCTCTGTGGGCCACAGGAACAACTAAAATGTGCCCCTGCACACACACACACATACACACACACACACACACACACACACACACACACACACACACACAGCTCTGGCAAACCATTCCTGAATGATTAAGTGTGATGAATGGTCACGGTGTGCTATTTGGACTGCTAATAGCTGGAGACCTAGGGGGCAACATGTCTTTGACATTTTCAAATACTTTCTCAGGAATGGCACCCGTGGATGGAGGAAGAAAGGGAAGAAGGGAATTGGGAGGGTTGAATTAGTAGCCCTGTGGGAGGGGAAGAAAAATTACACTGAAGAACCATTAGATTATAGCAGCAATAGAGAAGGAAGCAGAGCCTTCCACCCACATACCAAGTCAGAAATACTTCAGGTATAATTAAACTGTGCTCAGGGACTTAGCACCTTTTCATGATAAGCATCATTGCTTCCTGGCTGCAACCTTCTGTTGCTTTGGCGAAAACCCTATTGCTTGGCATTTGAGAGCTTTCTTTTCCCATTTTTACAGCCTGGGTCTACAGAAGATATCTTTGAAGAAATCATTTTTGAAGGAACCAAACATTTGTGTAATTGTAGTTTCTAAGGTTAATCTTAGAAATTTGTGAAGAAATTGCTCCTCCCCTTCCTTCCCTTCTTCTCAAGGGTAGGATCCTATGGCTATAGAATATCACATATTATGCCAGCCATAGTAGGCATGTTGGTTGGTTTTGCTAAATTGTGCCCCCCCCTTTTTTTTTCTTTTTCACAGGTTTACTGAGGAAGAGAGGGTTGGGTAGAGAGATACACTCTTGAAAGAAAGTTATGTAGGGCAAGAAGGAGAAATTACTTTCTACATGTCAGAAATTTTACCAAGAATTTCCCAAATATATCTCATTTAATCACACAACTGTGAATCAGGCATTCTTATGTTTCCCATTTTATAGTTGAGGGCAGTTGAAAAAACTGAAGCATACAGAGGTTGACTTGCCCAGTGTCACATACCTAATAAGTTTTTGATCACATTTGAACTCTGGTCTTTCAGAACCCAGGACTAGAACTCTATCCACTGTGCTATTTAGTTGCTAGATATAAAAATGAATCCATCAATAATTTTTAAAGAAATAATTTCTGAGTCAAGTTCAGCCCTTATCCTGATTCCATTGGAATTATGGATTTAATAGTCATAGAAGCTGGATTCAAAATTGGATTTTACATTCTAGAAGAAACTTCCTATCTAAGGCAAGAGTCATTTCAGTTTAGTCTCTTAGAGGCTTGCTCCTCACTCCCAGAAACCTAGGAAGACTTTATCAACTGATGTAGAATAAAGGGCGATGAACCAGGAAATTCACTGATATAATCACAGCAACCCTATAGAAACAAAGATTTTTGAAAAACTGAAGAACTCAGAGATCATCGACAGTATCTCAGTATCACATCTACCTGTTCTTTTGGAACCCAGTAATTTAATACCCTGGACCAGGTGATATGAACTCATGGGATGCAAGCTGCTCTCCTGCTATAATGAGAACGACATCAACAATACTATTTATATAGTGTCTACTTTATGATGGGAACTAGATTGCTATTTTACAAATAAATAAGTTATTTGTAATAATAAGGTTATTCTAAAATATAAAATCTTTTGATCTTTGCAACAACCCCAAGGAGGTAAATGCTATTTTCTCCATATATTACAGATGAGGAAACTGAAGCAGACAGTATTTAAGTGACTGACCTGGGTTCACACAGCTGGAAAGTGTCTGAGGTCAAATCTGAACTCAGGTCTTCCTGATTTCAGGTCCTATCTAGTACTCTCTGCATGGGGTCATCTAACTATTTGTATTTCACCTTCCTCCTAGTCATTTGGGTTCTGCCCTTTTCAGATAGAAAATCATTCCCTGTATCAGAAAAAAACAAAAGCAAAAAGGACTGTCATCAGTTGTCTTTGTCTCTTCCACCAAGAATAGTGGTCCTATTGCCTCCTTGAACCTTTTAAATATTTTAAATCATTATACTTATTATATTATTATATTTTATTTGTATTAAATATATATTATAAAATTAAGCAAATTGATTTCTTATCTTTAGCTTTCTTTGCCAACACCAACTCTTTCTGACCTTTCACAACCTTGACACTATTCTTTCAGGATCATACTGCTTTTATACTTGTGCCCTTGCTTCCATCTCCTAATCTAGGTCTCTTTTAAATCTAAGTTGGTCAGTGGATTCCCTATGAATCCATATCAGTCAAGTTAAACAATGCTACATTTAAGCCTCCATCTGAGTTCTTTCTCTTGGTGTTTTCAAAACTGTATCCTTGACAACACCTATCCCTTTTAGACTGACTTCCTTTAGAGAATTTTTACTCCATAGGGTAAAATTGTCTGTCTTGGGAATCCTTGATCTTCCTTCCCCAAAAGTAGAGAGGAGTATTTCCTCTCCTCTATTGTCCATTATGATAAGAGCAATCATGTCCTCAGCCTTCTCTTTGCCAGGGTGGCTATCTATTTCTACTAAACATTCCCCATACAACATCTTTTCAAATCACCTCCATTATCCACAGCACTCACTTTCCTTTGAGCTTTCCTTAGTTAAAACCTGACCTCAGACATTTACTTTCTCTATGAATCTCAGCAAGTCATTTAACCTTTATTTGCCTCAGTTTCCTCAACTATAAAATGGGATACAAACAATACGTACTTTTCAAGGTTGTTGTGAAAATTAAATGAAATATGATTTGTAAAATGTTTCAGTGCCTGAAACTTAATAGGCAATGTATAAATATTTATTCTCTCTATTCCTTTTGCATACCTTCTTGCCGGCACTGTCTCTCTTCAACTGCAGTCCCATTTTATGGATGAGGAAACTGAGTTAAAGTAACAAGATCATAAGGGTCTCCTCATTTCAATTCTGTGTTTTTTCCACCTTATCTGTTGATTCACCTCATAATGACTCCCCTGGTTCCAACTGAAATTGTCCCCCCCAAAAAAGATTAAGCTCCTCTACTTAATACAAATTGCCTATGCCATAAACCCTCATAGAAATTTTATTTTAAAGAAAAGATTTGTCTCTCTTCCCAAAGGGCATTTTTGAATATTTAAATAAGGTTACTTAGTTTGGGTTTTTTAAACAACTGCTTATCTATTGGTAGTATCTACTATACTATACACTAGTGATGTATAAAAGTATCTTATAGTATTTCTACTACCACTGCAAGTGATAGTGATAGTGGTAGTAGTGGTAGTAGTGGTAGTTGTAGTAGTAGTAGTAGCAGTAGTAGTAGTAGTAGTAGTAGTAATAGTAGTAGTAGTAGTAATAGTAGTAATAGTAGTAGTAGTAGAAGTAGTAGTAGCAGTAGCAGTAGTAATACTAGTGGTGGTGGTGGTGATATAGTGATATAGTAGTAATATAATTGATAATTTTGTGGTATACGATATCACCTTCTTTGTTTTAACCTCATCAGCAATAAAGCACATTGGAGCACCTAGACACTACTATACCAGTAGTACTACTATAAGACTAGTACATATATATACATATATATGTGTGTGTATGTATATATATATACATATATATACATACACACACACACACACACACACACACACACACACACACATTGATCTTTTTAACCACTTATGTGGTTATGTCAATTTCCCTCTCCAGATCTGTTTTCTCATCTGTTAAATAAATAGTCTGGGGCAGCTAGGTGGCGCAGTGGATAGAGCACTGGCCCTGGAGTCAGGAGTACCTGGGTACAAATCCAGCCTCAGGCACTTAATAATTACCTAGCTGTGTGGTCTTGGGCAAACCACTTAACCCCATTGCCTTGCAAAAACTAAAAAATGAATAGATAGATAAATGAATGAATGAATAGTCTGGACTAGACAATCTCTAAGGTCCCTCCAACTCTTAGGACTTACTAACCATATGACTCAGAGCCTGTTATCACCTTTTTGATCTTCAGTTTCCTCACACCTAAGACATGGTTTATAATACCTGCCTTATCTACTTTCCAAGGTAATTGTGAGAATCAAAAGAGATGCTTTACATGAAAGTTCTTTGATAACTATAGAACATTTTACAAATGAAAGGTATCATTATTGCTAGATTATAATTTTTAGTATATTTGATCTGCATGAGTACTCTACAATTTATCTCTGAATGATGCAGATTTTGGTTTTAAATGGATGGCCCAGTGGTACAGGACACTAGCAGGGCACTGTCATAGAAACCCTCCATTTCAGCAGATTGCTGATGAGACCATGGACAAAAAGGTCCATTTCATCATCTGCGATGGTTATGGCTCCAAGATAATGAAGTTTGGGGTCAGTGCACTTCAATCTGTAAGGTCCATCACTGGAGTAGCCGAACTTGCTCAAATACAGTATTGTTCAATGTAACTAAGAAAAGATTTCTATTCAACTTCAGAAAAAATAGAGCTCACTACTTTGCCTTTAAATAGCTACAAAATTTTGCTTAGCCAAGCAATGTAATCAGAAGAATCCATCAACAATCAAAGCTGATTTCAGTAAGTTTGGGGCGGTCTTTATAAATGGCAAACTGAAATCACAGATTAAAAAACATCTCTCTTTTCCACCCTCTCCTCACCTCCCTTCCCAAAAAAATAAAAAAGGCTTTTTTCCCTTACAATATTGGATCTTTCTTAAATTATACTAATAATAAAAATAATGATTGCATACAACCAGAATACTTCAAAATAACTTGTGCCTAAGAACCAAATTCCTAACATAATAGGATATACTACTTTCTTAGAATTATCTTCAGGATTCGTTAATTGTTTGTTATATGTATGGTCCTGTATGAGCTGAATAATAATAGTTCTCATTTCTAATGTAGATATTTCACATTAAAGTTTACAAAGCACTGAACCCACAAGTCTGTGAAATCTGTAGTAGAGGTATGATTCACCCTATTTTATAGATAGAGAAACTGAGACTCAGAGTAGTTACATGACTCATCCAGAGTCACACAATAAGTCATCATCAAAGCTGAGAATCAATGTATGGGGTCTCCAAAAGCCAGATTCAGCATTCTTTTGCCTTCATCATATTAACTCTCACTTGCCAGACTTCCTAATTATTTTTATTCATTCTCTAATCAACCTTTAAAACCCACATGGAATGCTACATCCTTCATGATAAATTCCTTATTCTTCTCCATTGTAATGGAAAGGGTCCATTTACAGCTAGGATTTTATGGTGCTTTTGACTTGCATCCCTTGTATACACTAATTTATTTTCTTGGGGGGGTTTGGTATTATCCCTATTTGTCTATGTGGCATATGCTGATTCCCACTACACCATTCATCCATAAGGGAGAAAACCATATTTTATGTAAATTTTGTATCTCTCCCTAGCACCAAATAAATGTTTGTTGAAATGAAGTATGGTCCAATTTTGTGGCTAAATTTTAAGATGTGTGTGTGTGTGTGTGTAATTTATTTCAGTAAAGGTATTAAAATTTACAGTTTTCTTTTTGGGTCACATGGATAAAGATAATATTTTTAAGTAGAATTTTATATATGCACACACATGATATATAGTCAAAGAACTGTGTTTTCACAGTTCCTGGTAAAGAAATGTGTGTCTTTTTGTGTCTTTCATAATTAAGGGAGTGGGTTAGAACATTGAAACATCAAATAACGTGCCCAGGGTCACAGAGAAATGGTAGAGGTGGTGGTCGTGGCAACAGTAAAATAGTAGCAGTAGTGATAGAAGTGATGACAGTAATGAGAGTAATGGTAACAGAAGTGATGACAGTGGTAAGTGATAGTGATATTAATAATAACAGCAATGGTAGTAGCAGTAGTAGCATTTATAAAGGACTTTCAGTTTTGCAAAGAGCTTTCTATCTTACTTATTAGAACCTCACAAATAGAGGTAGGAAGGAAGCATTTAATTAGTGTCTTCAATGTGTGGGGCACTTTATGAATATTGTCTAGTTTTCTCCTCATAACAATCTCCCCTTTCATCATTCCCCCAATATTTTTAATAATAAAAAAACATTAAATGACTTGTCTAGAGTCACACAACTATATGCTTTTTTTTGCAAGGCAGTGGGGTTAAGTGGCTTCCCCAAGGCCATACAACTAGTTAATTATTAAGTGTCCAAGCACTCCTGACTTCAGGGCAGGTGCTCTATCCACTGTGCCACCCAGCCGCCCCATCTATATGCTTTTGAGTCTAGATTTGAACTCACATCTTCCTGATGAGATCCAGTCCTCTATCCTCTTCACCACTTTGCTATATCTAGCAGGAGGGACTTGGAACAAGGGCTTTCTGATTCCAAGATAAGCTTGCAATCCCCTATGCTCTGTGGCATGTGTGTGTGTGTATACATACAAATATCTATATTAATTGGCAAGAGATGTGGTAAGCTCTCCCTCACTAAAGGACCTAATCATTTTTGCCATTTAAGAAAGATCATGCTGAGGCAAAGTATGTATTTTTATGAGAATTTTTATTAGGTGCATTTAAGACTCATATTTACTCATAGACTCTGAGTGCTAACAACTTCAAGATTATATCATATTTCTATCCTAAGTACACTAGAATTTTAAAATGCCTAAGGACTTTTTGACAGATAGTGATAGCTTTAAAAGCTGTTACACTGGCACACTTTTTTTCACCATAGAAGAGCAATGTCACTCCAGTTGTCTTCTCAGGGGTAGTAACAAAGTCCCTTCCTTTTCTCCTTCTTCCCAATGTCACCAACCAACCAAATGACACAGCATTCACCAACTACAAAGCAATTACCCTACAAGATCTGTGCCCATTTAAATAGGGGATGATCAACCTATTTAGTAACAATAACTCACATGTACATAGACATTTAAAGTCTGCAATCTGCCAAACATGTTATCTCATTTAATCTCAATTAACCAAGAAGGGGTAACTGCCTCTGTTGCCTTTAATGGTATAGCAATAGAAATAATCACTACGTAAAATCCATTCTAACCCTAAGTGACTTGTCTACACCAGGGAGAATATTTCACTCCCACTTGATGGGAATGCCATTGGAAGCTCTCGTGCCAATTTGAAGATAGCCTTGAGTCTTATATAATTAAATTAATTCTCAACTGTTTATTCATTCCTCCAATAAATATTTATTGAGCACCTGCTATGGGCCTACCACTGACAGTTCAACCATCCTTGGTAATATTGCTGCTAACAACTGACACTAAAATTACCTTCTAGCTCTTGGGGATTTGTTCTGGGAAGGGGTTGGGGAAGGAGTGGACAGAAAGACCAATGATTCCTTCTCTTAGTTAAAGACAAGACGAAAGACAAGGGAAAGAGTTGTTGCTGTTTGGTAGTTTCAGTCGTGTCCAATTCTTCAGGACCCCATTTGGGGTTTTCTTGGCAGAGATACAGCAATGGTTTGCCATTCTTCTCCAGCTCATTTCACAAAAGACAAAACTGAGGCAAACAGGATAAAGTGACTTACCCAGGGTCATGCTGCTAGAGAGTGTTTGAGGCCAGATTTGAACTCTGGAAAAGGAATCTTTCTGACTCCAGGCCTAGTACTTTATCCACTGTGCCTCATATAGTTCCCAATAATCTTAAATTGTGGGAGTAGCTTTCAGATTATAATAGGGCAGTGTCATCTTGATTCAAAATTGGCTCCAAATTTACCATGAATACAATATTGAGGAGTGGCTTTCCATCCTGAATAAAGAAGGGTCATGTTGGCTTAAAAAGGAAAAATAGAGGTCACCTCCAAGGAGCTATATTGCTGGTGAGGCTAAATCAGGAAAATATATGGTGTCACTCTCAAGAGAAGAAATGAAGGGGCCCAGATCTTCAAAACTACCATGAATAGTAAAAGTATGTGGCCTACTCAATGCAAGCAATAGATGGATTTTTAAAATACAATTTTCTTTTTGTCTTTTTCTTCTTTCCCTCCTGTTGTTCATGATCTCTCCATTCTCTACACAATAGTCAAGAAAGTCTTATCTGTACAAAGTATTTTACAAAAATATGCTAAGCACCGATGATTTCAAAAGTCAGCCAAAAAGACTCCCTACCCTTAAGGAACTCACAGTCTAATGAAAAGGCAACATGGAAACAACTTGGCACAAACAAGATATACAGGTTATATTAAAGGTATTCTCAGAGGGATGGTACTAAATGAAGGTACTAAAATGAAGGAAGGCTAGGAAAGACTTCTTACAAAAAGTAATACTCTATAGCTGAGATTTGAAGAAAGCCAAGGAATCGAGGAAATGATCACAGAGAGCTATCAGGCAGCCTGGACAGCCAGGAGTATCTTTATCAAGGACCAACAAGAAGTCAAATGTCACTAGATCACAAAGTACATGATAGGCAGTAAGGGAGATGAAGACAGGAAGGATTAGAAGGGGCTAAGGTACGAAGGGCTTAAAAAGTCAAATATAGAATTTTATATTTTTTATTAATTATATTTGATTCTGGAAGTAGTAGAAAGCTCTTGGAGTTCACTGAAACATGATCAGACCTATGTCTTAGGAAGATCAGTTTGACAATTTAGTGAAGGATAGACAGAAGTGAAGAGAAACGTGGGAGAGAAAGACCAACCAGTCTTGCAGTAGAGTTCTGAACTATGTGATGGGTGTCATGGGAGAGAAATGGTAAATATATTGGTGGTAAAAATCAATTGAATAGTAAAATATACAGGACAGTGCAACCAGTAGCTTAGTTGGATAAGGAGAACAGCATGAACATAAATGAGCAGCCACTGGTGTGAATAGGACAAAGAAAAGACTAGCTTTGCTACAGCAGAAGTTTGATAACATTAGGATAAAGTTGCAAAGAGAAGTCGGGAGAAGATTGGGGAGTGACTAACTCTGTCACTTCCTTTGTGACTTGAGGCAAATCATTCCTCTCTGAAACTCAGTTTCCCCATCTGTAAAAGAAGGGATTGAATAGGATGACTTCTGATATCAGTTCTAAATCAATGCTCAGACTATAAATGTCAAAGCCAGAAATAAATGGACTTTTTCCTGCAGGTAAAAAAGGAACAATTAGAAATTTAGTGTGTTCCAAGCTCATTATTATATTTCTCTTTGACATGATTCCCAAGCATAGACCAGATATTGAAGCGAACAAGTTTCCTCAAATAGCATTTGCTTTAATTATAACATAATGACAAAAATGCTAGGATTTTGAAAGCGGGGTTGGTAATGAGGTAATAAGGAAACTACCCAGTATTCAGATTCTCCCCATTAGCAAGCAGATTCAAGATAAATAGCAAGATTACACACCAAAAACAGCATCCAGAAGAGCCATTTTTAATGTTTCTCCCTACTGATGTTTTATTAAATCCCAGTGGTTTTTCCTTCCTCAGATAATTTACAGGTTAATTATTTTTATTGTCTTCCTTCCTCCCTCTGCCCCTCCTCGAATTTGCTTCCTCTCTTTAATCTTGGAAAGTTAGAGGCAAGAGGGAACAGGGATATATGGCAAAAAGCAAAAGGCAATAGTGGAAAGCGTAACTCTGAGATCAAATATTTATGCTGCAGCAGGCGAGCAAACTGATGGTAATATTCAAAGAACCATAAATCATTTGGAGAGGGAGGAAAAAGTGATCGATGCATAGAATATAATATGCCTTCCATCACATGCTGGCTGCCAAGATACAGAAGCTTTGCTATTCTAACCATGATGGCTTCAGAGTCTGTTTCTCTCTGTCCATCCATTTCCCTCCCCCCATGAAGCAGAGATGGACAGGGTCATGAGATCTAAGTCTCTGTAAATCGATGGCACTGTAGTGTGAAGGCTGGTTTCCAATGCCACCCCTGGTCTTCCTACAAGAGAGAACAGGAACGGTATTTTGTATCTCAGCCCCAGCCCATGAAGGGTCCCTGCTGCTATAACATGATTAAGAAATTGAGTGAAGTCTGAGGGGATGGGGCTTTTCAAAGGCTCTGCATGTTCAAATTACAGATTTCAATAAGTGAGCCTTATGAAAAATTAAAGGCAGCCAACTGGATACTATTTCACATCCACAGATTACCCAGCCAATAGGAATAGCAGGTAACTGGCATCTGTTACATAAAGAGAGGGAAAGATCGTGAAAGCTTTGACATCTCTTGACTATTAAGGTTTCTGCAAATCTGGTTTCAGAAAGTTTCAAACACTGCATTCATCCAGACGGATGGCATGCTTGTAACCTTTTCTTATTGTACTATAGGCTTTTTGGACAAACATCTCTCAGAGTAAGTCTGCAAGCTAGGAAGCAGGAGAAAAGTCAATTCTGATTTTCCATCAGATCCTTCATTTCTCCTAAAAATGACCTGTCCCTTTCTGAGTGAATACACCAAGCTTGAAAACAACTAAACCTTTCAGTGCTGTTTTTAAGTCAATAGGTCTCTTGGGTTTTTTTTTCAATCACTTGCTTTTCAGAGCCTTTTAAAACATTTGATGGTGGGGGGGGTGTTTAAAAGAAGTTTTGGTTAAATGGATTGTGTTCAAAGGAATAAATTCTCTCTGGCATGGTTACAAGGTCACCTGATTTAATAAATTTTTGCCCTTGGGATTGAAACATTTTATGTTCAATGTTAACCCAGGGATGGTTTCATTATGTGTAAACATTCCAGGCTTTCTAAAAGACTGAGCTGGGGTTCCTTCATTGTTTCCTTTTATTCTTCTTCATCTGCATTTTTGTGTCCAACTCATTATCAACTGGGCTTTGTGACATTAGACATGGTCAAGGCTAATGATATTTGCAAAAGATAGTCTATGTGTATTCATGATGGGAAATGAGAAAAAAGGGCAGGGCAAACATGGGGAGAGTGTTGGAAACCTTTAAGATATCAAGGTTCGAGTGTTAATTTTCCCACACCTGCAAACATTCACACCTGCATTAGCCCAGGTGGGTAGTCCCCCACTGCAGCAGGGCGACAGATAAATTTGTATAATCTGTTATTTCTTTTTGTAGAAAGAGGGAACTAAATAAAAAAGAAAAACCTAAATTCTATGCTGTTTTCTGACTTATCCATTCAGAAAATATGTCTTTAGGACCCACAGTGAATAATTACAGAGTGCTTTTTTGAGACGAATAGACCGATTAGTGTTGACGCACTAGAAACCTGATGCAATCCAAGGAATAGGGTTACAGAGAATCAGAATTGTAAAGACAGTGAAAATCATCTTCTATATCCATAGTATCCCTGCCCCATTTCCATACTGTGCTTCTTCTATCCTGCCTTGCCCTTCACCCCCAATCCCTACCCTCACAACTCAGCAAACTGCTGACAATATAGTGTCCCCTTCCCAAGATCTCTAACTTCCAATCCTGGGTTCTTTCTATTCTAACATAGCTCCATTGGAAAATGTCTCCTGTAAGGAGGAAGCACTTGAGTTGATCCTTGAAAGAAATTAGTGATTTCAAGAAGCAAACACCAGAAGATTGAGGAGAATGAGAATGCTAGGTAAGAATGCTTGGTAAAAACATCATGGACAGTGGCCAGCTATGCTAAAATGTAGAGTTCATCAAGGATAAAAAAAAATGCACTATCTGCCAAAACAGAGAAGTCAGAGTCAGATTGTGGAGAACTTTTGACTGCCAAACAAAACATTATCTTAGAGGTAAGAGAGGGTCATTGACGCTTCTATAGCAGTAGAGTGACATGATCAGGGTTGGTCTTTAGTAACACCACTTGGCAGCTATGCAGATTGCTAGATGCAATGAGACATCAGGAGGCAAGAGATAATAAGGGAAAGAAATAAGATGGTAGCTGTTTCAGTGGACAGCAGGGAACAGGAGAAAGATGTGAAGAGGTCATAACTGCAGGCTACCTTTGTTGATACTAAATAGACTTTATGGGGGGAAAGAAGGGACCACCTGTGAATCGTTCCTTTAATTCTACATTCAGCTCATTATCTATCTCCAAATATACAGGTTGATGAATGAATGTGAGGGTTTGCCCAAACAAATGAATGTTACAATCTAAATAATCTGAATTTCATCCACTTGGTTTTTCCAATCCAGATGGTTTGAACAATTTTTCTCACATTGCTTCAGATAGCACTAAAGCTTTATAGTTTTCTAGGGCTATAATTTTATCTGCAAGTATGAGCAAATAGATAGCCTCAACATCAACCAAAAATCTTTGTCTTATCTAAATCTTATACCAAATACCTTCTGTGAAATTGGCAAGTGCTTTTAGCAAAGATAAATATGTCCAGGGCAGCTAAGTGGCACAGTGGATAGGGCACTGGCCTGGAGTCAGGAGGACCTGAGTTCAAATCCAACCTCAAACACTTAATTTTTGACAAGTCACTTAACCCCATTTCCTTGTAAAAAAAAAAGATAAATGTCCTCCTCATTTCTAAAATATATAGAGAGAGAACTAAGTCAAATTTATTTTTAAAAAAAGCCAAGCCATTTCCAATTGACAAATAATCAAAGGAGATGCAGAGGCAATTTACAGATGAGGAAATCAAAGCAATCCATAGTCATATGAAAATATGCTCTAAATCATTACTTATTAGAGAAATGCAAATTGAAGCATCTCTGTTATACCACTTCACATCTCTCAGACTGGCCAATATGACCAGAAAAGACAATGATCAATGTTGGAAGGGATGTAGGGAATCTGGGACACTAATGCTGTTGGTGGAGCTGTGAACCCATACAACCTTTCTGGAGAGCAATCTAGAATTATGCCCAAAGGGCAATAAAAATGTGCATACCCTTTGAACCAGCAATACCACTACTGGGTCTATACCCTGAAGAGATTATAAAAAAAGACAAAATCATCACTAGCAGTCCTGTTTGTGGTAGCAAAGAAATGGAAATTGAGTGAATGTCCATCACTTGGGGAAATGGCTGAACAAATTGTGATATATGTATGTTATACATATTGTTCTATTAGAAACCAGGAGAGATTGGGAATTCAGAGAAGCCTGGAAATATTTGCATGAACTGATGCTGAGTGAGATGAGCAGAACCAGAAAAACACTATACACCCTAACAGCAACATGGGGGTAATGATCAACTATGATGGACTTGCTCATTCCATCAGTGCAACAATCAGGGGATAATTTTAGGGTATCTGTGATAGAGAAATAAAGAGGGAATTCCAAAGAGGGAATTGTGGAGTTTGAACAAAGGCCAAAGACTACTACCTTTAATTTTTTTCAAAAAAAATGTATCTTATTATGTAATTTTGCTATCTCTTATTTTTTTTTCCTTAAAGATATTATTTCTCTCTCAACACATTCAATTTTGATCAATGTATAGCATGGAAACAATGTAAAGACTATCATACTGCCTTCTGTGGAGGTGGGGGGGGAGGGAAATGAGATTGGAGGGGGGATTGTAAAATTCAAAAAGCAATAAAAAAAGATAAATGTCCTCACTTAACTTCTTGCCTGCTATCAATACTCAGAGGATCATTGAACAAAATTGGGATTAGCAATTGTATCTATTGGAGAGTCTTATATGATTCTTATGTAAGCATGAGAGGCATCTTGTCTGAAGTGAGCCCTCAAGAATACATTTTGGTTTTTGTTTTTGTATAATATTTTCTTCAAACCAACAATAAACAGAACAGGCTGTCATATTCCTTCATCTCTCAGTTAGACAATAAATATTGGACCATAAAGACGGTCTATTATAAAGTTGTCTTGAAAGCCTATAGATTTCCTTTTTGTGTTTTTTTCCTGGTGGTATCTTCTACTCAATGAAGTCCACAAAAGTAATAATAGTATGGGAAGGTCCCTAGTTTAAATATACATGAATCCATGAGACATTTTGTTCTATTTGGAAAATGTCTCTTGTAGGAGGTGGCACTTGAGCTGATCCTTGAAAGAAATTAGTGGTTTCAAGAAGCAAATATTGGAAGTTTTGAGGAGAGTGAGAATGCTAGGATTTACATCCTTTTGGATGCTAAAAAAAATTGACTCCTTTCTCCTTATCTAGTTTAACAATTTGTCTCAACCAGAATCAAATCACCCAGCCTACCTTTCCCCATCAATGTTGCTGTGTATTTCTATTTTTAATATTGCTTATGACTCTAAACTTCCTCTAATCTCTGCCCCTTTCTCGTTCATCAATTTGCCACCCTGGTTCCTAATGTTGACTTTGTTTATTGGTTTACTTGACTTCCAATTGCCTACTCTGGGCCAACTTTCCTAATCATATCTTCACTCCCCCCAAGGAACAGCAACCAGCACCAAGACAGCATTCAGTCAGTACTGACCATGGAGTAAGACTGAATGATACAAGGCATTCCAGACAAGGTCTCCACCCTTCAGATTAGGTAGAACCAACAGCAATTTATGAGTGATCTTCAACAGCGACTCTCAGAACTATTGCCCCAATCCTTTGTAACAATTTGGTAATTTAAAGGAGGTTTTTGCAAAATAGACAATGTTCAAAGCTGTGAGAGAAAACTTAAGGAGATGCCAGGGGTAGGAGTAGAGGGTAGGTCAAGAATAACAAGGGAAGGATAGTCCAGAGCAGCAACTGACACCTCCAAATTAAGGACAAGAAGAAAATGAATATCAGAGGTGTTCAACATAACAGGTGAGGGATACAAGTTTTGTAAGAAGGAGCAGGTTCTCCTTAAAGATTCCTGAGTCACAAGTGGTAAAAGTACTAAATTTAATGCCCAAAGTTCTGAGCTTGAATTCTGTGTCCTTGAGCATTCATATAACTTTTCTAGGCCTCAGTTTCCTGATCTATTTGACTAAATGATCTCCAAGGATTCATCTTGTTCTAAATCTATGATCTTGTGATGGGTTTCTATCTTTCTAATATAAGCCTAGAGACACTAGAGATTGACTGGCAAGGTCAGCATAGAGTACAAATGTTTGTGGCATGACTATTTTCTAATATAGATTATAGCAAAGGGCAGGTGCAGAATGGAAGTATCCTGTAACAAGTGAGTCTCTGTCCAATAAATCTCTCTTGGTTGAAGCCCTAACTTTAGACCAAAAAATAACCAGACTAGAAGATCAAACAGACAAAGCCTGGTTATGAACCAAACAGATGATACTAAAGATAACCTTTATAAAATTCTCCAACCAGTTATGAGTTTTCCTGAGTTTCTGGCCTCAGGAATTCCTCTCTGAGCATATCCAGAGAACTTTTCCCATAACCTAATAGACTTCCTAAAGATACTGTGAAGTGGTAAAGATTCACTACACACCAATACTGTCAATCAAGGAACTATTTGATCCCATAAAAATGATGTTCCATTATAGAGTACACCAGTAACTTTTCAGATACTTTTCCTCAGGACATCCAGTGAAACCAAAGAGTTTTGATAGATCAATTTATGGAGCCCAGCAGACAAAGTCTTAGATGAGCTGTCTGGAGTCAGAGAACTTGAGTTCAAATCTCACTTCTGATGTTAACTACCTGCATGACCTTGAGCAAATCATTTAATCTCTTCAGACATTATCTTCCTCCTCTTTAAGGGAGTTGAACTAGATGGCTACTAAGGCCCCTTTCTAGCTCCATATTCACAATCCTGTGACCAAGAATCCAGCCAACACCTTCCTGCAACCCATTAAATGGTGCCTCCAAGCCAAGATCAGTCCCAACAAACAGTTATGGAGCAAGAGATTACTTGGGAGCTATATCCATTTCTACCTGCCTGACTCCTGCCTTCATTTCCCAAAAGTCCTTGAAACTCAGAGGCAGGGCTAGTAATGATTCAAAAACCATATTTGGTTAGAGAAGTGAGTTTCTGGTACAATCAGCCAGAACACTGAGGGCATATATCTATGTGGGAGCTTACCTGTCTGTTATTCAACAGATTCAGCCAAGGCCTCCAAAGGGTAGCCGAATAGGAGAGTTCTATGATGAAAGGACTACAGCCAAACTATCTAGCTGCCTTCACCTATATGAAAGCTGGCATACCTGTTCCCGCTCCTTGATCTGGAATCAAGATATCAGGTGGTACAGGTCTAGATTCCGGCAAACTCAAGAATCTCCTTGACCATTTTGGACTGTCCCAGAGAACAATAAGAACATCTTTCTTATTCCAAAGGTGGTTGGAGGTCATGAAGAGCATCAACAGTTGCCATTTTCAATCAAGACCAATTTTCTAAAATATAAAACCCATGTGGTTCAGAAGTAGGCAACTTGGCAAGTGCTCTAACACCTTTCCCAACCAAAAGATCACACTGCCACCTCACTACCAGCAACATATATTCAGTGCCTAAAAGTAGAGGTGCCATCTCTGTTCCTGACAAGACTTGGGATATGTGATTAATTTTTTTCTTACAATTCTTGTGCCTTTGAGTCACAAATATTCACTGACCCAGTCCATGAAGTAAGCACTCCAACAATTTCTGGGGTAAAAAAAACCTTCAAAGAGAGAGTTCATTTTCCCTTTGCATCTCTAATATCCCCCATCGAAAAGCATTTTTATCTTTAATAGCTAGCATTTCAATAGCACTTCTGAGTACTTTACAAATCTTATTTCATTTGATCCTCACAACTGTGAGAGAGAGAGAGAGAGAGAGAGAGAGAGAGAGAGAGAGATTATTATTATCCCCTTTTTACAAATAAGAAAATTGTGACAATTGGAGGTTCAGTCACACTGCTTGTTAGTTAAGTGTCTGAGGTCATATTTGAATTCAAGTCATCCTGACTCTAGGTCCAGGACTCTATCCACTATGCCTACTAGTCCTCTCTCTCCTCACCATTCTTTTGGAATATTGCTCTCTTTGACATATCTTGAGATGCAATAGTAAGAAGATATCAGGTTTTGAGTCAGAATTGGTGCATGAATTCTGAGTTAACTGATTATTGAGATAAGCATCTTTGCTTCTCCAAATCTCAGTTTCTTCAACTGTAAAATGGAGATAATTAAATCTAAGCTACTTACCTCACAGGTACCTCATAAACTACAGAACAACATGTAAATATGAGCTAATAATATCAGGCTTACAATTATTCTTCAGTGCCTTTAAAATCATGTCTCTTCTAGCATGGTTTTCTGTTACATGTCCTTGGTCAGGTCCAGCCATATAATCTTGATGGCATCTTCTTAAGTCCTAGTAACATTTTCCCACAAAAAAACATTAAGCATAAAGCTGGTAGAGTCCAGATATTATATTTCCACTGCTACTATTTAAAAGAATAGGTCTCTGTTTAAAAAAAAAAACTTCCAACATCACCAATAGCACATCTGTTCTATTTTCCATGTCTGTTGTCTAGTATCATCTACAGATGTCCTAGTTTATCTGGATTTCATACAAAACTCCTTTCACTGCTTTTAAACTTCTGAGATCACCTTGTGACTATCTTTCTGACGATGAACCTCCCTGTACTTGGATAGACTGGTCCCTGGATGACAAAGAGTCTATTGCCATGCCTAGTTCAAAAGACCCACCAAAACTTGTATTTCACTGGCAGAGGTTACAAAAAATTCAGCATTAGCGCCACATAACAAATTTCATTTAATAGGAAATGTAAAATTGAATTATTATAGTATAATATTGGTATAAATCAGTTTATCAAATACTTAGAATGGGAGGGACTATAGGGGTCATATATTTCAGTCTCTACCTTTTACAGATGAAGAAACTGAAACTAAAGAGATCCTTGAGAGACAGGATCATTTTTGCCTTTTTAAAAATATCCTCAGGACTTAGCACAGTGCCTAAAGCAATTCCCTTTCCACTGCACTATGCTACTTCTCATGAAGATATGCCCATAGAAAAAAGTTTGTTCCCTAAGTGAGAGAAACCTGAATTAGTTCAATGTTATTGGGAAACAGTTAATGAGTAAAGGCAACTGGGTAGTACAATAGATAAAAGTTCTGGGCCTGGAAGCAGAAATTCAAATCCAGCCTCAGATACTTACTACCTCTATGACCCTGGGCAAGTCACTTTATCCTATTTGCCTTGATTTCTTCGTCTCTAAAGTGAGTTGGAGAAAGAAATGGCAAATCACTTCAGTATCTTTACCAAGAAAACCCCAAATGGAGTGACAAAGAGTAGGAAACAACTGAAGTGACTGAACATTGAGAACAAGGGATGAGAGAAAGACAATGAGTATATCCTACTTCCTGCTTGGTTTTTCTATACACTGAATATTTTTTTAAAAATTCTCTGAGAAGAAATACTTCAAAAACTAATAAATAGAAAAATGATTTGGGCTCTCCCAAATATAGCAAAGAAACTGTATTTAATTCAACAAATTCATATTAATCACATGCCATGTGCAAGCTGCTGTGTAAGATTTGAAATTATGAAGATAAAAAAGGCAAAATATGCACTTTCAGAAAACAAAGAAGCATGGTAGAAAGCAAAATTAAATAAATGCAAAAACATCCAAAGAGCAAAGAGAAAATAAGAGGATAATCATTTTCATCAGTAGGGAGAGGTAGGAAAGATGGGGAGACCAAGGAAGGCTCTAAATGAAGAATATAACTCATGAGTTAGGCCTTTCAGGGAAGACAAGGGAGACATGGAGACATGGAAAAAAGGAAGGATAAAATCAGGAAATGGATGGTAATGAAACATACTTAGAGTATAGAAAGACTGGACCATAGTGATGTTAAGTAAGGCTGAAAAGATAGGTTGGAAGTAGTTCATGGAGAGTCAGATTATGGCAGTGAGGGAAGGGAAATGATAAAATTTTATTTTACCTATTAGTAATGAGAAGTCATTAAGGTTATTTGAACAGGGAAGTGAATTGTGCATTATTGTTTTGGCAGCTATGAAGGATGCATTAGAGAAAGAAGAGATCTAAGGCAAGGGTTCAGTTAAGAAACTATTACAGTCATCGGAGCAAGAGAAAATGAGGGTCTTAAAAAGTCTGAATTAGAACAGTAATTTTATAAATGAAAAGGCAGGAATATATGTAAGTAAGGTTGAGGATCAAGAACTGATAGGACTCAACAACTAATTTTGTATGAGGAATCAGAAAAGTTTCAAACCAAAGTGACTGGGAAGATGATAAAATCATCCTCAACAACAACAAAAGGAAATATGGGAAATTGATTTTGGGATGGAAGATATGTTTTGTTTTGGAAACCCAAGATTTGGGGGAAGCAGTGGATAAAGCACCAGCTCTGGAGTAAGGAGGATCTGAGTTCAAATCTAATCTCAGGTACATCACTTAACCCTTATTGACTCACAAAGAAAAGAAAAAGAAAAAAATAGAAACCCTAAATTTGATGTGTCAGTAGGATAGTAGATGGAGAGAGGACATGAGAGGAGAGAAAAGGACAGGGAAGGCTGAGTATAGAGCCTAGAAGAATACACTTATGAAATTAAAGAAAGACGAGCCAGTGAAGACAATGCAAGAATAGTCAGAAAGGTAGACAGATTTAAGAGAGAATAGAGTGATAGGAGCCAAGAGGGAGAATGGAACATTCTAAGAAGGAAATCACCAGTGGTCACTAGTGTCAGATGCTTCAGAAAGGAGAACTGAGATGACTGTCACTGTGTTTAGCAATTAAGAGGTCAATGGAGAACTTGGTGAGAGATCATCAGCATTCCACCAGGACCACATCCATAAGAACATTCCCTTCTTTCCAAAAGGTCAAGTGTCCCATGATCTTCAGACCTCCTTGAACCCAGTAATGTCAGGGTCTGCCCCTCATTCCCATAGATCAAGGAAAAATAGAGGTGAGGTCTAAACCATTACACTAGAAAAACCAGGGCTCCCACAAATGTGCTAAGGAAATTTAATCATACGCTTATTTTTTTAATATGCTCTTTATAGGCCACTAGCACTAGAGAAAAACTTACTGAAAAAAATGAGTCTATTGTATTGCCTTCCAGATCCTATTGCTGACTCTAGTGGGATTAGAGGTAATAAGCCTCTGAGATAGAAGATTGAGTTATAGTTGCCGAAATCCTCATTTTATTTAGTTTCAGATAATATGTACTCTCTCAAAGTTACTTTATTGTTCTTCTGACATCTTTTATTTAATTCAGAAAAGGTTAATTCCAGACTTAAAATGTGGTGGCATAGGCCAGCATTGACCTCCCCCAGGCCTCCCCATCTGGGACAGCCCGTTGTGTGATTAGAAGAAGTCACTGTATAGAAAGAAACGAGTACAGTATTTGGAAACTGGAGCTCCCTTTGGTTTATGATGAAACCTTTCAATCTACTTTCCAGGTAAGGAATTAAATAGCAAAGCCTCCTAGGAGACATAACAAAAGCATTTAAACCCCCATTCAAATACCAAATGCTGACATGGGTTTTTCTTTGGGGAAAGGGAGAGGATAAGGATCCTAGAGGAGAGGAAAAGAAGTAGGAAATTTTAAAAGTATAGAAAGAAGTCAGTGACCTTGGGGTTTAGTCTAGAGAAGACCTAGGAACAACATGCTACTGCTGTTCAGTCATGTCTGACTCATCATGATCCTTTTTGGGGTTTTCATGACAAAGATACTGGGGTGGTCTGCTATTTGCTTCTCCAGCTTATTGTACAGGAGAAACTGAGGCAAGATAGGGCAATATACCAGATGACTTCAAAAATCTGAAGGGCCCTTGCTGAAAAGAGAGAATATTTTTAATTAAATAACCATTTTGATTCAATAAGCATTTATTTAAAACCTACTATGTGAAAGACAAAGATAAAAAACAAGTTAATCTTTGCTCTTAAGGAACTTCAAGGAACCTTCAACTAGAAGAGGGGAAAAGGCATGGATTTAGAGATGGAAGGGCTTGAAACGGGGGTGTACTAAAGTCACTTGACCTGAGGCTCCAGCAGCCCTATAAATCAGAACTTAGGTTATCATTTTTTTGACTGTCTATACTTAAGAAAGTGATCAATGTGTTTTCAGAAAGTTGATTGTTAAATAATGACCCACACACACCTGTTTTAAAGGTATTCTAAGGCCTGTTGATGGGGGGGGGGGGGGAATGTGGCCAACTAAAGGTTTGGTCAGAACATGAAAGACCTACTTCGACTCAGAAGAAATTTAGGGACAAAATGGTTTAAAGTATGGCTGTGATTAGCAGAAGCTAAGGGCAAGAAAGACTAAAGAAAGAAAACCATTGATCCCTAAGCAACCAAAGTCACCATGGAAGGTTGCACAGTAAAGAAAGGTATAGGAGCAACATCAATGACATAAGGCATCATGAAAGGATAAATAACAAAAAGTATAAGAGTAATAGAGCTTACATGGGAAATCATGCTCCCCCTAGAGCAAGCTGCCCTCCCAAAGATGAACTCAACTGAAGAGTGAGTGAGTTTTAAGAGGTAATTGGGAGATGTAGAGAGATGTAGGTGGGGGCAGGTGACTCAGAGAGTCAGAGGATTTAATAAGAGCTATACTGATGAGGGGTAGTGGTTCAAAGATTTAATCCCCTTGTTGCCGCTGCTGGTTCAGTTCTGCCCTGCAATGAATCACGACTCAGACTCAGGAATGCAAGTTTTGGAAAGGAAATAGAGATTTATTAAAGGAAGTTACAGAATATTAAGAAAGTAATAGAAAAGTTAAAAAAAGTTTAAAGAGAAGACCACATGGATTGCTGATTGAATTGGCCAGGCCAGCAGGCCAGGGTTCAGCAGGAGGCTGGAAGATAAAAGAGGATGACCCCCCTCCCTCAATCTCCTTAAATTCTCTCCGAGTCCATGGGAGGGGGTGGTGACCTGGGAATGACCCAAGTCCCTCATTGGACATTTTGCCTTTTGGGAAGGGGTCTCTTTTGGGTGGTCTTTCAGGGCCTGTGTTCCCTGGCTGCCCTCTCAGAAAACAAAGCAGTCCAAATCAGGTGGAAGGTCAAGCCCTCAGGTGTGGAAGGAGAAGGAAGATTCCATTTACAATGCAAACAAAGGATTTACAAAGTTTGTCTCCAACTGACCTCTTCTCTCTGGTGCCCTGGTTTCTCTGCATCACCTTCAGGCTATGGCAGGGACCATTGTGTTGTTGTTCAGGGAGGAGCAAGGTACTTAAAGTTCATTGGCCTCATCTCAATAACTTAAACAACAGATGGAGGTAGGGGAAGATACAGAGTCAGTACAGAGGGTACAGATTAATAATTAATAAATTATATTTCTCTGTCCAATATTTCCTCTACTTCAGAGAGGCTCAGTGATTTACTTACCAAAGGTTGTGTGGGTAAGTAGAAGCAGAATCAGGATTTAAACCCAGAACTGCTAATTCTAAAATCAGTGCTCATTCCATCACTACATTTTGCTTTGCCTGAAACATTTTCTAATGTTTCTAATGTTCTAATGTTCTAATGAAGAACAACCATTGGGTCTTTGTCCTTTGTTACTGAAGAAGACCAAAATGACATCACTATGTTTGAGACAAATTACAGTATGTCCCACTGTGACTGATCAGACCAATACAAACTTGGAATGCTCTACCACAGGTCAAGCACAAATAATTCTTATCAACACCCAGGGTGGGCACTCTAAACATAGAGCTGCTTCTATTCTGCCTTTTCTCATAGACTGCAGCATCCTCTCTGTTGAGGGTATGCCACATTGGATGGTCCTGTGCCAGGGTCTCCCAAGTTATACAGTCAATTCTAAAGTTCTTCAATGAGAGCTTTAGTATGGCTTCTTCTGATCCCTTTGGGAGCACTTACACTGTGTGAATTATCCATTAAATAGTTTTTATGTGTCTGGCATTCTAACAACGTGTCCAGACCATCATAGTTGCAACTCTCTGTAGTAATGTTGGAATGCTAGGCAGTTTAGCTTTAGAAAGGACCTCAGTATCTGTTATCTTCTCCTGCCAGGAGAGCTTCAGAATCTTCCTAAGACAATTTACATGGAAGTGATTCAGTTTCCTGACATGGCACTGGTAGACTGTCCAGGTTTCACAGGCATATTGCAATGAGGTCAACACAACAACTCTGCAGACCTTCAGTTTGGTGGTCAGTCTAATATCTCTTCTCTCCCACACCTTCTTTCGGAGCCTCCCAAATCCTGAGTTAGCTCTAGCAATGAGAATATCAAGCTCCTTGGAAAGGACGCTGCCAAAGTGGGTGGACTTGTCCATAATACTCAATATTTCTCCATTTGCTTTCAATGGGTCCATATATGTGTTGCTGTTGGTTTGCTTCTAGGGTTCAGTTCTGCCTTGCAATGAACCACAACTCAGACTCAGAAATGCAGGTTTTGGGAAAGAAAATAGAGATTTATTAAAAGAAGTTACAACACATCAAGAAAGTAAAGAAAAGTTAAGAGTTTTAAAGAGAAGACAACATAGATTGCTGATTGAACTGCTCAGGCCACCTGACCAGGACTTCAACAGAAGGCTGGAAGGTAAAAAAAAAAGAGGGCAAGCCCCTTTCCCAATCTCCTTAAATTCTCCTCCAGAGTCCATGGGAGGGTGATCTGAGAGTAACCCAAGTCCCCCATTGGAGATTTTGCCTTTTGGGGAGGGGTCTCTTTTGTATGGTCTCACCTGTGCTCTTTGGCTGCCCCAGCAGAAGACCATGCAATCTAAATCAGGTTGAAAGTCAGGTTCTCAGGTGTGGCTTAAATTAGATGTTAAAGGAAGAAGGAAGATTCCCTTAACAATGCAAACAAAAGATTTACAAAGTTTGTCCCCAACTGATCTCATTACTCCCATACCCATGTTTCTCTGCATCAAATGGATGGTGTGGTGCTGGCTGATGGAGTACTTGTGTTTTCTTGTTGTTAATTGTTACACCAACATTAGCAAAAGCAGCAGAGAATCGAGCCATACTCTGTTGCATCTCAGCTTCAGAGGCTACATTGAGTTCACAATCATCTGCAAACAGAAAATCATGAACCAACACTCCCTTCACTATGTTCAATCAGCCTTTTCAAATGGAAAAATTTGCCATCAATAGGGTAGCTTACCTTAAGGCCATGTTCATCCTCAGTGAAGGCATTTGATAACATGATTGAAAACATCATGCTCAAAAGTATGGGGGAAGGACACGCTCATGTTTCACTTCATTGGTGACCAGGAAATCTCCAGAGCATCATCCACTATCCAGAACCCAAGCAAGCACACCACCGTCATGGAACAGATGCACAATACTGATGAACTCCAGGCAAACAAATTTTGACATAATTTTCCATAAACCCTCATGACTGATGGTATCAAAGACCATGGTCAGTTCTACAAATGTTGTATACAGACCTCTGTTCTGTTCCTGGCATTTTTCCCGGGGTTATTGGGCAGCAAATACTATATTGACTATTCGATCCTTTCTGAAACTATGAAGGATCTCAGGGAAGTGACATCTTCCAGGTGAAGGATCAGCCTATTGAGAAGGACTGTGGCAAGAAGTTGCAGTGGGATAGGGTGCTGCAAAGTTAGGAAACTCCTAAAGCTTTTCCCAAAACAACTTTGAATGAAGCCTCTAAAGAGATCCTTAAGTGACAGAACTCATCAAAAAAACAAACAAACAGTGAAACAACTTTTCAGTGAGATATCTTGGAAGAACTTCAAGAAAAGGTCTGTCTCTTAGGTAAAAAAAAGAGAGAATAGCCCAGTGTAGATAGGAAATCTGGGAAGCCAGAGAGAGGCTTCTAGTCAAAGCGCAGCTCAGGTCCCAACACAACAGACAGCAGTGAGAGTCCCAACTCCAGCTCTGAGAGCAAAGATCTAGCCCTGGAATACTGGGACTACCTTAAGGCAAGGAGACTGTCAAAAAATCAAAAAAACAAAAAAAAAATCTTCCCTATATTCTAATAGGGAAGATAAAAACTCCATCTCAGAAAAGGAAAGCAGTGACAAAAATGTCTACAAGTGAAGCCCCAAAGGGGTTTACAAATTGATCTCAAATTCCAAAAAAACCTCTTAGAAAGTTCAAAAAGGATTTTAAAAAGCAAAAAAGATAGGAAGAAAAATGGAGAAAGAAATGAGTCATTCTAGAAAATTATGACTGAAGAAAACAATTTTAAAAGTAAAATTGATCAGCTAAAAAATAAAATTGAGTAACGGGAAAAGGAAAGAAACTCATCTAAAAAGTAAAATTAGCCGACTGGAAAAGGAAACTAAAAAAAAAGAAGTTAAATTAAGAAAAGAAGTTGCAAAGAGGTAAATTTCTGTTTTGAATAAGGAAACAGTTTATAACAATTGGACCTTCCTAGACTTCCTAATTCTAACCTTCCCTCTATTAATTATTTCCTTTATATTCTGTGTTTACAAATATATATTTGTTTTTATATTATATATTCCTTTATATTCTCTTTATAAATATGTATATTTGTTTGTGTGTTGTAGACTGTAAGTTACTTGAGGGTAGGAACTATCTTTTGCCTTTCTTTACCTAGCTCTTTGCCCAGTGTCTAACACATTTAATAAAAGTTTATTGATTTATTGATTGATTTACCAATCCAAAAGTGAAATTGAGTATTTCAGTGTCCACACCACTGCCAGAAAACAGAGAATCTGCAATTTCCCCCAGCTGTTGTGTCTTATATACCTTCAAATTTGTGGGAGTACCTGGATTCCTTAGATTATTTTAGAACTTGACTGTAGCTCATCTACAAAGCAGTAACTTCAAAAGAAAAAAAGACAATTTTGCTCAAGAGAAAGGTGTTAAATGGGAATCATTGGCATATATACATACAATTAGGGAATTCTTAGCTCAGTAACAATCAATTTTAAGTTGAACTACCAAGTGTTTAGACCATTAAATGAATTATTAATTCAACAACAAATACTCTCAAAACTGACTCGTATATAAAAAAAGAATCCTTAACAATTATCCCCAACATGTAAGACACTCAAATTTTTTCCTTAAAAAAGCTTTATAATGGACCAAGATGCTTGACCTAAACCATGCAGGACTTGTCAAGACAAGATAATATATGACTTCATCAACTCCTGGCAGAGAAAGAAAGAGAGAAAATGGAAAAGAAAAGGCTACAAAGCCAGGGTTCTGCTGTCTGGCTCAGCTATAGATTTTGACAGATCCAGAAGAACAAGCAAAACTAGACTGACTAATTTCTTATAATGTGGGAGGAGAAGGGAGGCAAAGAAGCCTGGTGCAGGAATTGTGATGCTTCTAGGCCACTGAAAGAGGAGGGAAAGCAAGGCATGGAGGCCGAGGGAAAATGAGGAATGGAGCTACTAGGCTACTATTTCCTGAGCAACCAGCAGAAAGAAACAGAGGAAGCAAGGTCAAAAAGCCAAACTACAGAAGCCATGAATGACTACTCCTTCCAAACAACCTAGATGACAGGCTCTCTCATTTATCTTCCCACTGGAACTCAAGGTAATTTCTCAGCTCCACCCTACAAGAGACAATAGGATTCTTATCCCCAAACCTGTCTGGAATCAAGAACTGTGTTTGAATCCTGCTTCCACATCTCTAACTCCATGACTCTGAGCCAGTCACCCAACTTCTCTCTGCCTCCATTTCTTTATCTATAAAATGAGAGCATTGGACTTGACCTCTAAGATCCTTCCTACTCTAGATCTAGGGTCCTATAAATCATTTATGAATCAAAGAGATTTTATTTCATCCAGAGACAGACAGCCATCACCTCCACCCAGTTGATGTGTGACCATTTGGGGAAGGAGAGACTCTGGATCAATCACCAACTGGCAAATACTTAAGTACCTATTATGTCCAGGCACAGTGCTCAGCACTGAGTATAGAGGGGGAAAAAAGGTAAAAGACAGTTCCTGTCCTCAAGAAGCTTATAGTCTTAGGGGAGATTGCAAACAACTATTTAAAAAGCAAGGGATATACTGTATAAATAGGAAATAACAGGAAGAAGGAGGCTTTAAAAGAAAGAGGGATTGGGAAGTCTTCCAATAATAGATAGGATTTTAGTTAGAGAGAGAGAGAGTGTGTGTGTGTGTGTGTGTGTGTGTGTGTGTGTGTGTGTGTGTGTGTGTGTGTCCATCCCTATAAAAATCCTACCTTTTACTGGAAGGTTTCCTCAACCCCTCTTAATTCTAAGAATTCTGATCTAATTTCCTTATATCATGCTATCCCCAATTGGGTGAATCACTGGGGAATATCCCAGGTATGGGGAAAGTTCAGAGGAAGTAGCCTACACCTCTCTCATTTCTATTCAAACTGTTGTCAACTGCCCACAATATTATCAGGCATAGGAGGAACTGAGAACACACCAGAACACAGTAGGTAATAATGACTAACATTTATTTGGAGAACTTAAAGATTTGCAAAGTACTTTTAGATTTATTGTTCCATTTGATCCTCACAGCAATCTTATGAGGTAGGTACTATTATTGTGCCCATTTTACAGATAACAAAACAGACTCAGAAGGGTTGAATGACTTGTCCAGGATCACATGGCTAGCAAGGTGTCCCTGACTCAAATTCCTAAACTCAAGTGTTCATGATTCCAATTCTGATGCAAATGTCCCACACTTGGGCTTGGTCCCACACTTGAAATTCAATAAATGTAGGAACTTTTGAGAGGCAAATTAATTGTTTGTCCAAATATAGGTGAATAATGTTATAAATATGCAATTGGCCCTTGGCAGGAAAAAAGTTCTCCCCCACCCTATAACATTCAGCTGGCAAAGGTCTTCAAGCGAAATTATCACTAAAACAGTGATGTCAAAGGGAAGAGTCTTGTTCAGGTAAAGACTGGACAAGAAGTTCAGTAAAGTCCCTTCCATAACTAATGTCCTATAATTCCCTGCAGAATTCTGATAGCATTCAGTTCCAACCTCGCATAAACTCATGAAGTTCAATTTAATATGATCACGATATGTGTCCTAAGTTGCCTCTCCCCACTAGACTAAGCTCTGAGGGTCCAGATCTTATTTATCTCAGAGGTTTTCCTCACACTTAGGAAAGTACTTTACTTAATAAATGGCCATTGAAAATATCTGTGCATCCAAGGACTATTGAAATGGGCCCCAGGACAGATACTTAAACTTTCTTTTTTGCAGGGACTGCCTCTGCTGTAGCTACTGAAATGTGTCCGTAGTGTGACAGTTTTGACAGGCAAAGTCACAGCTGCTTAGCAGACTGGAGATTTAGCAGTTCAGCCTCTGAAGTTCCTCCAGCAGATTCCAATTATGATTCCTACCTATTAGCTTTCAAGGAAGGATTCCTGTCACTGAGACACCAACGCACACCTCCAAGTGCTCCAATATTTTGGGTTATGGAAGCTGGTCCTCTTATTGGTCATAGACCAATGGAAGAGTCATATCTCCCCTGACTAGGTACCATCTTCCTGGAGCTTAAATTCAGCCATGTCAATAATAATACCTTATATTTGTAAGATTTTCCATAGTGCTTTCACATAAACTTTTTTTTTAATTTAAAAGAAGCTTTAGAGATAGTTGATCATCTCATTTTACCATTGACTTTTATGAGGAGGTCCTTGATGAAAATCCTCCTCCCATGCTTCACCGTTATGTGGGTGAGAATTCTAGAAAGCTCTGACAGAAACAAACCTGGGTGGTTCCTGACAAGCTGGAAAGTCCTTGCCTGAGCCCTGGTGACAGCCCAAGTCAGCTGAATTCTTAGTTTGAAGGACTTGTCAGGTTCTTTATAGGACTATAGGCTTGGCACCCACTGACTGCTGTCTCCCTTGTGTGATTTGGATTGTTTCCTATTTTCTCCATCATCTTGTAGTGACACTATCCTTTGTGATGCTGATACCATGTCTCATAGGAATTTGAAGTTTCACTCCTTTGCAATCAGAATTTCAGGGCTCCCAGCCTCCTGGGAAATGTAGTTCTAAATCAAAAGAAATCAGGTTTGTTTCACAGCACACTGGGAAGTGTAGGCTTGACTTTGTTCAACTTCTATTGTGCCTAAATAATTAAAAAGACAAAGGAGATACCCGGGAAAGAGGTTTCTGAAATAAAAAATAATTAGGGATATAGTCAAAATTAGACCCATCACAACATATACCTCTTGTCTCCCTTCACTATGGGTAAAAAAGGTCATTCATCCATTGTTTCTAATGTCATGCTACCTTTCCCACCTAGCCTTTGATTTCCAACAGATAGGACAGAGCTAAGAAAGAAAGTGCTCATGAAAAAGTATCTAGGAATTTTTTTGGTGGATTAGTTATCTCTCATTTTTCTAATCTTCAGAAAGAAAAGGAACAAAACTATACTAGGAAAGACATTGTGGCAGAATAGATATAAAATTGAACTTGGAGATAGGACATGAGTGCAAATTCTGATTCAAAAACTTAATTTAGTCTTTGGTGCCTTCGTTTCATAATATGAAAAATTAAGAATTTGGACTGCCTTTCAGCTCTAAATCTCTGGGTTTTTGAATTGTGGGTACAAAAGTTAACCACCAAAAATCCCTAAGGGTCTACCAAAAGTAGACAAAGGAGAAGGGAGAAATATACAACATATAGTATATGTAGGTATTTATGGTACATTTATCAATGTATGTGTGTGTTCAAAGCAGCTCTGCTACATTTGAATAGTAAGAGAGACCTACCTTTGAGAAAAGTAAGTCATTGACCTTACTGAGAAATGAAGGGAGGAACACAAAGGAAACCTTTATCAATACCACTTATTGCTCCTATGAAAAGAGTGGAAAATACTAGAGAAAAGAGTATCTTGCGATCTTTAGCCTGAATGAACAGGAGGTGAGGATATTGCTAACCATGAAACTGATATTCCACTTCCTAAGAGCAATGGATGAAACATAGGAGAGTTTGACAAAGTCCTTTGGAGAAGACCTCATCCTAGGTCATAGTTATTGGAGCCAAATCATAGGGTCATAATGGCTAAGAACCAGAAGGGACCTCAGGGGTCAATGAGTCTAATTCCATCATTTCATGAATGTGCAAACTTCAATGGCACAGAGAGGACAAATGACCTGTGTGAGGTCACCCAGATAACAAGTAGGGGAATTGGCTTTCGAACCCAGACCCTCTGATTCAACATCTGGTTTTCTTTCCATTTCATCGTGTTTGCCTATTTATACTGTCCTTTCCTGTAGCTGGTTGGTCAATCTCTTGCCTCTCTTTTACTACTAAACTTATAGAGAAAACAGTCTATCCTCTATGCCTCAGTTTCCCTCATCAACATTCTCTTTCTTGGTTTCCAGTGGATAGAGCACCAGCCTTGGAGTCAGGAGTACCTGGGTTCAAATCTGACCTCATACACTTAATAATTACCTAGCTGTGTGGCCTTGGGCAAGTCATTTAACCCCATTTGCCTTGCAAAAACTAAAAAAAAAGAAATTTCACACTAAAAAAAAAACCTTCAATAATCTATTTTTTATTAAGAATTTAATTTCAACTTTCATTGCCAAGTATGAGTATCTACAACTAAATCAAAGGAGGAAATAGAATAAGAGGGAAATAATTTAAGCACTTTATTTTCTAACTTCCATGGATCTAAGATCTGCTTTGTTGGTCTAGGTCTCAGCTGATTCATACCTTTATTTCCTATGCGATCATCATCTGAATTCTGCCACAAATCCACAGAAGATCAATTCAACATATTGGAGACCTTTCTTTAGAACATTTTATGTCCCAGTAGAGTACTTGGAGATGTTGATCAAACTTGACTCTTCTTTCTAATAATCATATTTCCTCAACTCATTAATCAACAAAAAAATGAAACTTAAAAAGACATCAGAGAAGATTCTATATGTACCCTCTAAACTTATTAATAAATTTCAATGTTTAAAAAATGTAGATACTAACTGAAACTGAAATCATTCAGATTAAAAATGAAGATATTTATTCTACTTATCATCACTTCTTAGGGAAGATTAATAGTTATGAAACCCAAGTCCCAATGCTGCTTCAGCCTCTTCTGGCTTCCAACATCAATGGAGAAGATAACATTACCAACTTCACTTCAAGTTGCTGAAGGGGGAATAAGGCTCTAGGAAGAAATTAAAATGAGAAGAGCTGGCAACCTTCATCATGTCTCTACATCTCCTTCTTGCTACCATAGAGATTTGAGGGAGTTTTTCCCCTTGGATGAGATCTGAGTTACTCTTTTTTGGCTGAACTGAGTTACCTAACTCCCAATGGGAATATTCCTTCATTCTTTATTATTGGGTACATATTCTCCTGGGAAGCTAGGTAAGATGTAGATAGAGTTCAAGACCTTGAGCATGAAGACTCATTGTTCTGACTTCAAATCTGGCCTCAGATAATTACTAACTGTGTGAGACCCTGTTAAAGTATCTTAACTCTTTTTTGCCTCAGTTTCTTCATTTATAAATGAGCTGGAGAAGAAAATGGCAGACTGACTACTCCAGTATCTTGGTCAAGAAAATTCCAAATGGGGTCATGAAGAGTCAGATATGAATGAAAGACTGAACAATATTCTCCTATGAATAATTCCTCTGATTTTTATTTTGCTATCAACTTAGATAAATTAGTTTTCTTTACTACTTACTCTGTGTTCCTTGTAGAACTGGTATTTGGTGGCAAGGGAATCAGACATTGAATATAAAGTTTGTGTCTTCCTTTCCCCATTACAGTAAAGCAACCAGAAGTTTACCCTGGATCTGAAAACTACATCCCTAGAGTAACTAATGATATTTAAGGGAATAGATGGAAGCATTCTAGCCTAGTATCCCCCCTCTCTGATAGGAACAGAATGGAGGAACAGAATGGATAGCCTCTTCCCTCCACCTCCTACTTCACTCCTGGCAAGAATTAGTTGCTCCTGGAGAAGGGTTGGGGGAAGAGACTAGAGACATCTATTTTACCTCCCTTTAAATCACACAATGACACTGCCATGCTATGTATAAGGTACATCCTTATTATAGATATGACATAGTCATATGAGGAGACCAAAAAAAAGAGTTCCAAAATTCTTTCAGCTGACCAATACATAGGCTTCTTGACAAGTAGAGGTGAAACAGCTAAGAGTAACAATAAATTGGAATACATATTCATTTATAAAGTGTTCCAAAGGTATGTAATGAAAGATTACCAACTGTATTGCCTCATAACACTGTAAGGCACTGAAGGAGAAAATTAGACTGCAGTAAGTTTGGCAAGGGAACCAAAGGGGCAAATGGAAGAAATGTTGTGGAGGTACAACTAAAATGACTCAGCAACTAATTAGATAAGGGGAGGACGGCAAGAAGAGAGAGCAGGAAGAATAGTTGATGACTTCCAAGTTTACAAACTCAGCTTACCTGGGATGTTGATACCACCATGATGATGATGATGATGATTGATGAAGAAACTGATGATGATGATGTTTCTCCTTCATTCTTAAGGAAGATCATGACATCAAGGACCTGATGTCATAACAAGCACATGAATTGGATTTGAGTGATATGGATCCAGTGGCCAAATATGAATCAGGATGACTGGAGATGGCCCCGGATGCATGGCAATCAGGGTTGAGCGACTGACTCAAGGTCATACAGCTAGTAAGTATCATGTGTCTGGGGCTGTATTTGAACTCCCATCCTCCTGACTCCAAGGACAGTGCCCTATCCACTGCACCACCTAGCTAACCTGATGATACAACAACAGAAATAGAGGAAGAGTGGGTTTAAGGAGGTAAAATGGTAGATTTAATTTGGGACATGTTGAATCTGATGTGTCAATAGAACATCTAGATGGATATATCTAACAGAGTTATGAAAAAAGATTGAGGATATGTGTTTTTGGGGGGGTTTTTTGTTGTTTTTTTGCAAGGCAATGTGGTTAAGTGACTTGCCAAGGGTCACACAGCTAGGTAATTATTAAATGTCTGAGGCTGAATTTGAACTAAGATCCTCCTTACTCCAGGACCTATCCACTGTGCTATCTAGCTCCCTGATTTGGGATGCATGTAAAGAAATGGGTGTAAATGTATACATAGACATGAGAGTCATCTTTAGGAATGATTATTGAATCCATGGAAATGGAAAAGATTAAAAAGAGAATGCTTCCTGATAAAAGTTCAGCAATAGAGGCAATATTCCAATGGAAGCAATGACCAGAGAAGGGGAAGGTTGAGCTGGATAAGAATGAGAATATAAGGAAAGGGAAGGGTTTCCAATAGGTCATTCACACCCTAATTCTTAACAAATTACCATAACTAAACAGGTGTACTGGAATAGCCCAAAGACAGTTAAGCTATAGAAAAATCATGGAGTACTGTGAAAGTATACTAGAAACAGTCTCCAATATTCAACATTCCAATATGGTAGAGAATCATATTTTACAAAACAAAGTAATTGTCTATGAGTTTTCTCTTCTCTCCTATTCCTCATCTCATATCACTCAGATATCTTCTTCCTTTATTTCTGTCTCACATGAAGAGGTGACCTTACTCCTCACCAAGTTCAGTCCTCCTACCATTCTGTCCCCTTTCCTCCAACAGATTGCTCCCCTTGCCATTCCCACCCCATCACGTATTTCAATGTCTCCCTGTTTACTAGTTTCTTCCCTACCTTACAAACATAGCCATGTCTCACCTTGTCCTGAAAGAAATCTCATTTGTTCTTTCCATTCCCACAAACTATCCTGTCTTCTGCCTTTTGTGGCTAAATTCCTTGAAAAGGTCACATACAATAAATACCTCCACTTTCTTTCCTCTCACTCTCCTCAACTCCTTATAATCTGGTTTCCAACCTCCTCATTCTACCAAAATTGCTCTTTTGGAAGCTATGAATAATCTCTTCATTGCCAAATACAATAGCCTTTTATCTCTTCTTTAATACTATCTTCTCTCTTTTCTGTTTCTCCTGTACCTATTAAATTGCTCCTTATCAGTCTCCTTTGCTGTATTCCCATCATATCCCTTCACCTAGGCAAGAGATTGAACTCAGGTTGTCTTCCTTACTCCAAGTGCAGCATTCTATCCATTGCACAACTTAGTACTTGTAGGTTTAAAGTGTAAGGGAGGATATTGTGAAATCAATTTGCAAAGATAGGTCAGGGTCACAGTATAAAGAAATTTAAGAGATAGCTTATTTTCTCTTAAAGACAATAGGGAGCCCCTGGAGCTTCTTGAGTTCATAGTGACATAATTAATCCAAGTTCTTCAAGAATATCAATTTGGCAGATGTGGAAGATCAATTGGAAAGAGGGGATTGGACAGAGAGAAGACCAATTGGGAGGCAGTTGTAAGATCTGAAATTTTAATGTTTATAATTTGTAATAACTGTAATATGAAGCTAATGAGGGAGTAAATTAAGGTAGAGACCCTGTGAGAGGACTAAAGGGAACAGGTATGACAGGAGCTTGGAGAGAGTATTGATAAAACTTAAAAACTGATTAAATGGGGATGGAATGCTCAAAAGAGAGTGAAGATCAAGGCTGATTTCAAGGTTATGAGTTTGAGTGAATGAAAAAAAAAATTGTAGCCTCAACAGAGATAGGACAGTTAGAATGTTGAAGGGCAAAGATTTAATGAGTTCTGTTTGGGGATATTTTGAGTTTGAGATGCCAAAGGCACATCTAAATAGAGATATGGCATGTCAGATTTGGGATATGTAGATTTGGGAGTCATCTATGTAGAGGTGATCATTGAACCAGGGGAACTGATGAAATCACTGAAAAAGAATCTAGGGAGAGAGGGGTCAAATCAGAGTCCTGGGCTACACTCAGATCTAGTGGTAAGACAGGATAATCAGCAAAGTAGATTGAGAAGGAATGGTGAAACAGATAGGAGAAGAATCAGGTGGGACCAGTGTTATGAAAACCCAAGAAGGGGAGAGAGCATCTAGGAGAAGGAGGGAAAGATTATGAGTGTCAGATTTTGCACAGAAGTCAAAAGGCTAAGATCTGAGAAAAGACCATCATATTTAGCAATTAAGAAATCATTTGTAGCTTTGGTAGGAACAGTTTAATGAATAATGAAGTCAAAAGTCAAATTGCAATCCATACTATACTAAGTAATTCACATGTTCATGTACAATCCTCTTCTGTACAATAGGCATCTGGAAATGCTCGTTTTACATGTAGTGTTTGCTAAATTAAAAATTAAGAAACTAATTCAGATTTTAAAAAGTTAAGAAATAAAAATGAGAAAGTGAGGGTAAAGAATGTAAACAAGCATTTTTCTTTTCTTCATTACATTTTTCTCCTAGGAGGGCCTCCCAGACTGGTCCATGACATAATCCAGTCATGACAAAAGGAGAAAACCCTGGCTTCTAATTTTCCCCACCACATTTTACACACTGGCTTGGCAGATGTATAGTCATTTTCCTGCCCAAATTATCCAGATAATTGCTTTGCTTAGGAAAGGGTAGATATGCCTAAAGAGGAAGCACACTGTGATGAATTAAAAACCCAAGAGAAAAAATTTCTGGGTAATTAATAATGAACGTATTAATTAAGCTAGCTAATAAAAAAAAAATTGAGGGTCAATAATTTCTCTTGGTAACCAAAGCAATGAAACTGAAAATCTTATTATTTAGAAAAGGGGTACCCCTGAGAGGTGAAAATCAACCCTAATTAGTGAACAATTGATGAAGGAGTGGGCTTATTAATGACAAGGTAGCTAAAAGTCCTATAGAAAACTATAACTTGATCATGACACTCAACAGCCTCCAGGAATATAGAAAGGGAAATCCATCTCCATCCAGACCACTCTGGTTGGTTTTCTCCTTTATAAGATGGGTCAACCTATATTCCAATGGAGGGCACAAGGACATTGGCACATTGTTTTGCAATAGGAGTTTACCAAGATTAGATTCTTGTTACATTCTAAACAGAAATCAATTCTCCTAGTCCAGTGGTATCTCCTTTAAAGCAAGTACAGGGGTGGGGGTGGGGGGAGCAGCTAGGTGAGGCAGTAGATAGAGCACTGGCCCTGGAGTCAAGAGGACCTGAATTCAAATGTGACCTCAGACACTTAATAATTGCCTAGCTGTGTGATTTGGGCAAGTCACTTAAAAATCCCATTGCCTCAAATAAATAATTAAAAAATAATAATACGGGGGTCCAAAGGTGCAGAAAATTACTTAAAATGTAAAAGATCAATTTTGCTGAATAATTTTCTTTTTTTCTAAAAAATGTCTTTGTTATCAAAGATAACTTTCAGGAAAGAAAAAGGAGAAGAAGAGAGGAAGAAATGTAGGTTTAGGTTAGGTTAAAACAAAAATAGAAAAATAAAATAAATTCATTGTGACAATAATTTGAGTGTTTGACTTAGCTTACCACCTCTAACATTCACTAGCTGTTTTGATGGACAAGTCACTAAGCCTCAGGTTCCTCATTCATATAATGGGTATAATAGCAGTATCAGCCTAAGAGGGTTGTAATAAGTCTCATATGAGCTAACACATAAAAATTATTTTACAAAGTGCTATATTTTGTTGTTTCAGTGATTTCAAAGAGTGTTCAACTCTTTGTGACCCATTTGGCATTTTCTTGGCAAAAATACTGGAGTAGTTTGTCATCTCCTTCTCTGGTTCATTTCATAGTTGAAGAAACTAAGGTAAACAAGGTGAAGTCATTTGTCCAGGGGTGTATCCTAACCTAATAAGTGTCTGAGGTCAGATTTGAACTCAGGAAAATGAGTCTTCCTGACTTCAGGTCTGAAACTGTGCACTATGGCTCCACCTAGCTTCCCCAAAGTGCTAAATAGGAGTTAATTATTATTATTTAGTACAATTCATTTCATTCCAAGGCAAGAGCATTTTCGCTAGGTTAAAATCAAATCAGCTGTGTGAACACTGAAGCCTATAAAAAGATCATTTTTTTCTTTTCTAAAAAACCTGGGCAACAAGCACACTAGTCCATCATGGCTCACCCACCTAGCTTGAAAGTGGTCATTACCCACCCTAGGAAGGTGGTGTCAAGCAACTTTTATCAAATAATGTATATAAAAGAAATATGATCCTGATGGAAAAGTCCTTTAAGAATGCAGTGTCATTATCATAGTTACCATTATTCATTTTTCAATTAGCATAATGTGTCATCTTTAGCCAAAGTGGTAAAAGACGAGATTCCAGAGAACCATGAAATTGCATTTTTGCACACTGTGTTTTAAACACTGCCAACACTATACCACTGTACTATTAGGTGGTTGAGCCTTTAAAGACGGACAGTATTGCAAAGAATGAAGCAATAGTGGTCTCTTGTGGGAGAAAATTGTATTTACTACTGAAATGTGAGAGAGAGAGAGAGAGAGAGAGAGAGAGAGAGAGAGAGAGAGAGAGAGAGCCTGAGCTATTTAAATCATAAATACATAGAACCAAAGAATAATCATTTAGACCTGGGAAAAACTCTTGGAAATCATTGATTTGCCCAAGGTCATGTAGGTAATAAGGGTCTAAGCAAAAAACTCAGTCTGACACCAAAGCTAGTAAGGGCTCCTTTTCTTTATGCCTTCTCATCTCTTTCTCCTTCCCTCCCCTTCTTCTCGTCTTTCCTCTTCCCCTTCCATTCCTTTTCTTTTTTTACCACCCAGGTAGGAAATCTAGTGACCACTCACTGACCCAATCTCATTACTGATCAGCATGAGAGTTTTGACCTGAGGTCCTCCAGTCCTCCAAACTACACCATTCACCCCCCTCTTTAAGCCAGGACTCACCATATTAATGCCAGATTTAGTCTGGATTAGGACTGGATATTGGTTTTACTTACTACAACTCGGAATTTCTCAGCTTAAGTGATCTATCAGCCTCAGCCTCTGCTAGAGAAGGGATTACAGAGATGGACCTTATTTCCACATTACTATCCATATGAGAAAAGTAATCAATTTGATGATTAGACATTTTGCTTACTGACATATTTATCGCTCCAGTTAAAATTAAGAGCCGTTCAAAACCATTAGTTATAGGTGAATCTGTCTGCAAGTAAGGAGGATAGATAAACCCCTAGTCAAGTGGCATTTCAATCCAATTTAATTCAAGACCATGGAACAAGTGTAAGATGTGTGGGTATATAAATCATGGCTCAAAGGAGCACCACAGTAAACCATCTCAGCAGCCCAGTTAAACCAGAACGGGAATAATGACAGGCCTAAAACCTGTCTGAGTTGATTAAGATTAACCATTATAAAGACTTCCCCTATCAGAATGGGCAGGTAAGAATAATTTGTTACAACAGTCAGAAAAGCAACTGAAATGGGTTCTGTGGAGTGCAGTACTTGGTCAGACACTGATGATGGCAAGGCTATCTACTGCATCTGGGCCATCCCAGTCATCTCGACTTCTGTCTTGCCAGTGGATATGGGTTATTGTGGAAAAGAGAGGCCGATGACTTTGTATAATTCTAACTCACTTAAATCCAATATATGCACAATTCAAGAAACTATGATATCACTGATCCTCTTCAAAAAACAAAGGACCAATAACAATAGCTCAAGCAAGAAATAATCATTGAAAACATGGGAACAGTTGGCATAATGTGTAGTACATAATAAAAGCTTAAAAATTGATTAACTGAGAAAAATATAAAAAAAGGAAAGGAAAAGGAAAGACTAAGGACAGAGCCTCCACTTAGAAAACAGGAAGAAAATGATGAATCACTGGAAACTTAAAAAATGGAGAGCCAGGAGAGAGCAGTGTCATGGGAGTAGGAGGAAAACAAAGGTAGATTTGTAACAATAGAGTGTGCTGGGGCAGCTAGGTGGCAAGTGGTTAGAGCACCAGCCCTGGAGTCAGGAGAACCTGAGTTCAAATATGACCTCAGACACTTAATAATTACCTAGCCATGTGGCCTTGAGCAAACCACTTGACTCCACTGCCTTAAAAAAAACACAAACAAAAAAGTGTAGCATGCTGAAAAATCATCAAAGATCGTGAGGACTTGAATTTAGCAATTAGGAGGATAAAACAATAAATTGATGAGTATTCACTAATTACAACTATGAAAATAAAAGTACCTCAATAGCAGCAAATCCCAGCATAAATATATAGAAAAAAATTTAAGAGGGAGGGGTGTCACAAAAACATGATTAAGTTAATATACGCAGATTTATTTATACATTAAAATTTATAAATAAGGTTAAAGGACACATCTAGAATCTTTTACAATCTTTTTTGTTTCATTTGTTTTTTATTTAATGGGTTGATTCAAAATCATTGAGGAAATAGTATTTATTGAAAGGCTGAGTTTGATCAACATCAAGGTGTGGGTATAAGAGGTATAGTAGATGGACAGTCCAATACTCTATTGGTACCTTCCAAATGTAAAACACTCTAAAGAAAAATCCACTTTATATTGGGTTGACCCTCTTGGAGGAGCTATGGAAGAATACAGAAAAAAATACTGAATCAGTTGAGAAAAAGACCACCAAGGTAGATCTCAGTTTCATAGATCTAAAATAAAGTGTGTAAGTTTTTTTCCTTATCTTGTTTCTTCCTTGATTATAGTTGCAGATATTCATACTTAACAATGAAAGTTACTTAAATTCTTAATTTAAAAAATAAATTATTGAAGACATCAGTGATTACTTTTGTTCATGTAGTGAGAATTCCTGAAGAGCAGTAAGAATGTAAATCAAAAAGGAGAATAAAGCTGGTGAGGTAAGTTGAGGATAGGGGATAGACTTTTGCAATACAAGGGAAGTGAGACATTGGATCACAGGAAAGGATGGTACAAGCAGGCAACATGGTGAAGTGAAAAGAAAACCAGATGTGATATGAGATGATCTGGATTCAAATGTCAGTTCACTCACTTGTCACCTGTTACCTGGGTGAACTCAGACGGGTCACCATCCTCTCTATGCCTCTCAAGTTTTCACATAAAATAATGCAATTGGACTCAATGTCCATTGAGGTACCTTCGGGTTTTTAGTCATTATGATCCTAGAAATTTGAAATTTGTGGGTCTAAATTTGGTGCTGGTTCTGCCAATAACAACCTGGAGGACCTTGGTCATTTGATCATTTTACTTCAGGTTCCTCCTCTATAAAATGAGGCGAAGCATGTGACTTCTACTTTTGCTTGCAGCTATAACCCTTCAGTCTAAAGTGAGAATAATTTCTTTTTTAAGGATAGAGGATACTTGAACAATGTTTAATAAGCAAAGGGAAAAGAATTAGTAAGAAAAAAAGAAATTAAAGGGGATGGGGTAGAGAGAATGGAAACAATGGCAAATGATACAAGAGCTCAGAGAACATGGGAAAGGATGGAGGCAGGAGCAACACAGAATCAGTCTTAGCCAGGAAGAGTCACATCTTCTAAGACTAAAAGAGAAAAGGTTAAGTTAGGTACATTAGGAGGTTACCTTTTCTACCTCATGTTATACTATGAAGACACTAGGTCACTTTTCATATACCCCCAACCCTAGTCCAAGGCCTTGTCTCACTAAATGCATGAGGACTGAAGTCAAAGTATAGATCAGAGGAAAAGAGATGGTCGATGGCTTCAGTGTTCTCAGTAAAATAGGAGATGCATCTTTTGCTAAGATTGGAGGCTGCTACTGTCCCAAAATTGGTATTGTTACTGATCTGCCCAAAAACTCCAGGATTATGATAGGAAAGAAGAGTGAAGTGACTGCTCCACACACACATAGTCCAGGAAGAGGCCTCCAAATGATTTGGCCAACCACAAGTTCCATCAATTCTCCTGTCCCTCAACCATTTCTCTGGTCAACTGTAACTCCATCAGTCTCATGCTTATTAAATTCCTCTTTCTCTGTGTGTGTATGCATCTGTTTCTGTCTCTTGCTTTGAATTCTCTCTCTCATCTGTCACACACACACACACACAGACACAAGTTCACTGAGTCCACAAGTTAGTAAACAAGCCCAGAGAGAACAAAACTAGTAAATATCTAAGAAAGGACTTGATCCTCAACAAACCCAGCACCCTAAGAACTACACCATCCCCTCTCCATGGATTGAACTAATGGAAAGGAAACAAGAATTGAGATTTAAGATCTCTCTGCCATAATCTAGTAAGAATCTTGGGGCAAGCCAAGGTCACAGACTAGCAATAGTGATAGAGGCACTTCCTGAGCAGGAATGGTTCCAATTTTCATGGATCCTGGGTGGAAAGATCTTTAGAATAACATAAAAAGAAAATCCAGCATTGGAAGAATGGGGCGGGGGGGATGGCAGAGAGAGAAAGAACAATTATCTGATACTGTAGGTTCAGGAATGCAACTATGCCCATACATTCACTGTTATCTGGGAGGCAGTCTGGTACAACAAATAAGAATATAGATTCTGGAATTAGAAGCTTTGTTTGGAAATTTGCTATAAATCCGGCTTTGTCATTCATTACCTGTCACCTTGAGGTCGTCCCATCCAGACCTTAGTTTCCTCTCCTATAAAACGAACTTGATGACTTGTGCTGTTGACTTTCAGCTTCAAGTTTTCAATTGTTTATATTTATTTGGCTGTTTCTATAGCCTTAATGATGTCCAGCCAAGAGTAGGTGGATTAATATCTCTTCCAATTCTAAGATTCCGGGGTCATTCAGTCCAAACCACAATGAAACAGGAAACCACTCTTTAAAACGTCTGTCAAATATTCCTCCAGTCTCTGATTAAAGACCTCCAGAGAAGGGGAAATTCGCCTCCTGAGCCAGCCAGTCTTTTCTACTTTTGGACAGCTTTACTGATGACAAACTTGTCCTTATGTCAGAGTCCTTTTCCAACTAGAAGGCTTCCTGGTTTTATCTTTGTGCATTTAAGTGATTTTGTAGGGTGTGGATTTCCCAAAAAGAAACAGTTTACTTAAAACAGTCAAAGAAGATGGGGGTGAGTGGGTGGGAATGGAGCGGAAACATGACTTTTTTATCCATAACGAAAAAGAAGGAACTCTAAATTCTTGGCCAGGACAGGCTTCTAGGGACTCTGGCAACAGCCAATTCTGGACTGTGACTATTATCTCTTTTTATGATAGATTTTTCTCACTATCATTTAACTAGAAGTCATTTTTAGTACCTCAGGGGTTCTTCTCCACTATTCATTTCCCCCCCTCATAGAGTCTCATTAGGACCAGTTAATTTATCAGTTTGACTCAGTTCATAAATCTCTGCCACTCCCTTTGAAGACCAGACTTGCTTAATGACTGTCTAGGAAACTTGAACTTACTTGTAACCAAATTCATGATACAACAAAATTCTCATATAAATGAATGCATAAAGAACATCCCCCCCCAATTCTATTATTTATTAACTCTTCTGGAAAATTACAGAGTATCCCAAAAGTCTTAGGGCTGTTTTAGCTTTACTAGCTATTATTCCATTATTCTATTCTAAATCTCTAATAGTTCCAAATAGAATAAAATAAAAAAGAATGAAAACTTGAACAGCTTTAAATGGCCCCAAATCTTTTGGGATACCTTCTATTTGAAAGTCCCAAGTCATGAAACAGTTTCATAACAGACATTCTTCAAAGAATATTATCTTTGAGTCCCAAACACATCAGAGAATGACTTAGATTTCATATTCTCAGGGACACAGGTTCAAGTACTGCTATAACCAGGATAGGGCAGTCCAACAAGGAGACCACCTGAAACAATGAGAAGAAGACAGGCTCTAGAAACAGGAAGCTAGGTTTCAAAGCCCAATTTTGTCAGATCTTTCTGGATCCTGACATATTTTTGGATAGGATTTGGGGGAGAAGTCAGGACCCAAGAAAGGGTGAAGGAACAGGATCATGAGTCAGAAGACAGCAAGGGGCAAAACTACCCCCTTTCCAAACAAGTATTCAATGCCATTACCACTATATCTTCCTCTACAAGCCCTGGTGGCTTTTGTCCCTAGTCAGGAAGTGTCTGGTAATACCTCTGGGTGCAACTATTACTAAACTGCCCTCTTGAGTCAGCAAGAAGACAACTCCACCTTACTGAGTTTTGGGATGGAAATTGCAGGAAGGCAAGTTCATTTCCAATTTTTGGTTCATGACTATATTTTGCACCTGTATGGGAAGCAATTCCTCAAATATTACAAGGGATTATGTAACCACATTGATCCAACAGGAAGCATGCCAGATTTGCAGTCAGAAAAGCTGGTTGCAAAATGTTGCCTTTGCCAGTCACTGCAGTCCTCCACGCCTATTTCTTCATCTATGATTTTGGTCTTCATAATCTTTAAGGTGCTTCTGATTCCTACGACCCTCTAATCATTCCTTGGTGTTCATAGAATCAATTGACTTCTCTGAGTTGCATCAAGGAGCTAGACTGAGGGTTCAATGTCCCACCTTGTTATGGGAACTGAGGCCCAGAGATAACTGATTTACCCAGTCACACAGGTTGCAAGTGGCCACAGTGAAATGTGAATCCAGATTTTCTGACTCTTAATCTGGCTCAGGATATTTACTCTTCACTACAAAATTAAGTTAGGGCCACCGAAGCCAAGAGAACTTATCCATTCATTCATAGTGAATAGAAACCATCAAGACTTCTAGTCTAGAAGTTTAGACTAGATTCTGTCTCTGTAAGACCAAATCAGCAAGAACATTAATTCGGCAGGCTGGTCTAATATTCTCAGTGTTCCTGGAAACAGGAAGGATTTGTATCATACTCATAGGTGGGAGCACCAGGATTACTTCTTTGCAGGAAACTAGGTCAGAATAATTGCAAACAGCTGAAAGGAACTGAACTCCTCAAAAGCAGATGCCAATCTCCTTTCTTCCCTCCCATTTGCAAGGAGTCAAGTAACAGGATTGAGGAGCTAGACTCTAAGACCCCTTGATGAAGCCAACATGGGGTCATGAATGAAGCTCCAGACTTGGAATCTGCTTCCCATATTCTGGAACTGTCAGACTCTAAAACCTCTGGCTCATACTCTAGTTTCTCTTCAGATCAAATAAAACCTCTGGCTCTTACTTGCCTCACCTATGAAATGAGGCTGCACTTGGAGTTTCTTTCCAGCTCTATGACCCACTACTTTACAAATGAGAAAGACAGAAAATGAAGATGTGAATTCATTTGTTTACCTAGGACCCACAGTGACAGGTCTTCTGACTCAGAATGTGGATGGAGGGTCCTAAGTGTCAGCAACTCTCATTTTGTATTTGCATTCCTAGCATTTGGCACCACAGCTTTGCACAAAAGTACTTAATAAATATATATTGATTGATTCCGACCCTTTTAACCCTAATTCTAACCTTGCTTCAAACTCTCTTTCATACACACACACACACACACATAAAAAAAGGTGACAACTAAAAAAAATCTTTTAATTGAAAATTGTAAAAATTCTAATAAATTTCAAAGAGCAAGATATTCTTCAGATAGTTATAAAAGAACATTTGGTCCTTTTACAAAACAAAAAAGCTCCCCATTAATTTAAACCCATTTCTTATTTACATAGATTAAACATATCATTTATAGTTGCAAATTATATTGCACATTACAGAGTGAGAAGCACAACAGACCTGTATATTCCAACAAGTCGCCCCAGCCGTTTTCAATTCTCAGTTTTGCAAAAACAGATTTGCTTTTCTAGTGCATAATAAATAAAAATGTGCCCTATGATTTGCCATTTAAAAAATAAACAACACTTTCCAAAATGCTTCTTCCCCACCTCCCTCACCTCTAAGAATCAAGAGTTGAGAAATAGGCCGTCTTGGGAAGTGCTACAGCTACCTGACATTTGACCAATTCACATTCATTTCAAGTGCGGTCACTCTTCAAGGCCAGCCCTGTGGCCCCATTGGTGACCAGTGTATACCCAATTTGATCTCATCTCAGTTGGCTTGCTTATCACTTATGGAATGGGGCCCAGCGAATGCCTGAGCCTTTTACTTCTAAGGAGGGTTGTTTAACTGCAAAGCAGAGGCACAATGGTGGGAGTCAGAGGACTGGAGGCAGAGGAGAGATGGTTATGGCAACCAAGACAGGAGAGCTCCTTGGACCTAGCAGCAGACTTTCAAACCTTCAAATTAAAAATATGTATGTACATGATACACCCTGGAATGGCTAAGTGGAAAAGATGCAAGATACCAGGGTATGGACATTCACAGCACAACATGAAGAAAGACTTGACAGTTAACTAGTAACTGCAGCTGGAACGATGGGCAAGACTACCTACCCTACACACCTCCTATACTCAATTCTGAGGGGGGGAAACATACCACTTATAGGTACTGTTAAACTATTTGTATTAAAGCATTCAAATTGGATAACTACTAAAACTTCCCTTCTTAAGGAATTGCATACAATTTTCTTTCATCATTAGCACTTTTTTGCATGTTGGTTTTTTTTAAAGAGAAGTCAGCTAAAGGTTTCAAAACAACTACATCCTAATGCACTGTCACAACTAAGAGATTAAGAGAGGCCACTAAAAGCAGTTGAGAGGAAGATGACAACATGAGGCCCCAGTCAATATTTGATATTAGGAAAGTTTGATGGCACTGAAAGAATGTTTGAAAGTGCAGTGGGTCCTAACTTAAGGTAAGTGCACTGCAAAGCTGGAAGACACTTTTAAAAAACTTAAAAAATATAATTTTCACCAAAAAATTTGGTCATGTTTACAAGAACTGCACACTACGTGCTTTGGAACTTTGGGCAGTCATTTACAAAACATGTCCAGATGTCCAGATGAGAGGACACAAGGCCAAGATGGAGACTAAGACTGTATCTTGTGTCAGCCATCAGCCATTCATGCTTGGTGACTGCCCCTTGGCTCCAGACATGACCTGAAACATGGTGTATTGGCACAATCAGCATCCTCACAGTGACCACATGGCACACAATGCTCTCTGTGGCCAAATCAGGAAGAACATGTCCTCTCCCTGGCAATCACCTTTCTTCTGCCTTCTGAGAGCTGATAACATAGTGAAAGAGGATGGTTAATGACCATCACAAAGTTGGGGCCAGCAACATTCCTACTTGTCTTGTACTGGCACTGACAAAAGGAGAAAATGAAAGCAAGTATACCAGATTCGATTAATACTGTGTCCTTTTTTTAAAAAAGCTATTAGAGATTTGATTCTGCCCTTCCCAATGACAAACCAATGACCCTGGGCACCATAACCGGGGCCTTCCAGAATCAATATTTGAGCCTAAACACCTAGCTTGCAAGGACCTTTAGGATTGGGCAGATCTGGAACACTCAAGGCTTTTGTGAAGCCACTCACTAATCCTCACTAATACTTCTGCACAAAGGTGCAATCCTGGGAGTCATTTCAGGATTGGGGTAGATTAAGTCCCTGAGTTGCATAAATAGCTCAGCAGAGGAGTGGATCGTGACGTCGGGCAGAGATTCCAACAACAGGAGAAGATAGGAGGCGTCAGATCTGCTAGAATGCTGGGAAAGGAAGACATGCAGAGTAGAGGACTGGAAGAGGATGTTACAGTGGCTGTCTCCCACTTTGCCATGGAAACTTGGGATGCAGCAGGGACAAACCCAAAGGAAGGGAAAGCTGGCTGTTCCAGATAACACACAGTGCCTGCTCCTTCTCGTTTCCATAAAGGTTTTTAATCACAAAATTGGGTGGAGAAGGCAATGTGTGATAGCAAAGGTGAAAAAGGAAGGAAAAGTACATGACTGTGAATCATGGAAGACTTTTTTTTAAAGCACAGTATAATAATTGAATGTTCCATCTACATGGCAAATAACTGCAGATCATGAATCAGAAGAGAATAAGGCTTTTGAAAATTAAGCAGTGAAAAGAGCAAAAATTTTACTTTCTTGCTTTTTTAAAAAAGTATATTCTATGTCATAGCAAAGAGTTTTAAAATGAGCTGATGGGTTTCTGAACCACATTATTAAAAATATCCAAGAGTTGAATCTTATATCTAATTCTTAAACACCTAAAACTTATAAAATTTACCCCCAAAAAAGGAATGAAAAATTCCCCAGTTGGTCAATAAATGTGAGAGTTTAGCTATCAATCTGTTTCCCTTTGGAAAAAAGGGTGAAGAAAACTTGAAGTGGGTAGCAGTAAATTAGCAGGAAATACCAAGTCAGGTTGGAGCTCCCTGTGTCTGATGGCCCAGATCACTTCTAGTTTGAATTCAGGAAGGAAAAATACTACCACCAGAGTTTTCTTGTTGTTTCTCGTCATTCCAAAAGTTAGTCTGGTTTTCTGCCTACTTACTTCCCTGGCATAAAATACTGAAAGGCCCATACTATCCACAGCTCCCACCTCCACCACCACCACCAACAAAAATCATTCCTAAGAAATAACATAACAATAATCTATCCATTATAAGGAATAACAATCTATCCATTATTTCATTGTTTTATTCCAGGCCTATCTGTTTCTATGCTAACACCATGAGATCCTAACACAAACTGAGCCTACTAAAAATCAGAAGCAGCTTAGATTTCCAGTGACTCAAAACTGAGTCATTGTAAGGCACTAACTGAAAACTTGGGCGGGAAAAATGCCTAAGAGTAGCATCCTGGTCATTTTTTCTCCCCATCTCCATTCAATGAGCACTAGAAATGAAAATGAACCAAAAAAAAAAAAAGAAATAAAAGGGGGGGACCTTTTTTGTAACCCAAATATGGACAGGATCAAGAAACATAGCCAGCAAGCATGACTACAATCAAAATACTTGAAATCATGAAAAGCCTTGGAGGAGTACTGGGTTTGTGCTCCACCTCAAAGCTCTGGGACTACAGGAGTTCTCCTGGAGAGTCCATGTTACATTAGATTTTAAAACAAGGTCATTTCTTAGTTCCATGATGGGTTCCTTCAGAAGGCATTGGTTAGAATTCAGACATGGCAGTAATGATTAGCAAGGGTTATTAATGAGGGTACACTAGTGGCAAAAGATGGATTTTCTTTCAAAATAAATGTAACCTAAAATCAGGGCAGACAATGGCTTATTGTTGAGCTAGGAGAAGACGGTCTAACTATCCCGCAAGAGAAAATATTGCTGTTTCAAGAAAAGAAGTGATTCCCAGTAAACCCTTCTGCAAATGGATCTTAACCACAATCCCATCACAAAGAGGTAGTGGCATGTCTCTCTGACAAGCAGCCACTCAACACTTGCCTTCTCAAGCAGTCTACTGTAAAATAAAAGTTGTCATTTCAGCTTTGCCCAGTGACTACTGTGGCCAGTAAAGGGACAATCTACAAGCTAATTTTGATTTCAAATCTTAATAAAGAAATACAGGGGACTAAGGTTGGTTGTGTTTTGAACTAGAGAGAATAATTAAAATATTCAAGAACAGAGAGCAAGTATGATGCTGGCCGGACCTGCCATCATCTTCATTATTCATGGTCAGACTTCTGTAGTCCTTCCTCTTCAGTTAGAACTCTGTGTGTGTTTAAATGTCACTGATAGCTCAAATCAGGCCAACCATCTGATCAATCTGTCTCATGTAGACACTCTTGAGGGGCAGAGAATACCTTCTTTCATCAGGAATACGATTGCACTAGGAGGAAAAGAAAATCAAGGGGAAAATTAATTCTGAATTCCAATTCATGGTGCACCAATCCCTCACATAACATGGTTGGTTGGTTGTGTAATTTTGTCCTTTGATACAAAGAAGCTACGGAAGACATAGCTAATAAACTAGTCAGTGTAAGGTGATATCACAAAACATGGGCTGAAAGGGATTTTTGAGAATATTTAAGTCCAATCCCTTCATTTCAAAAATAAGGAAACTGAGGCTGCAAGAAGTCAGCTTATCTAGATCATGAAGCTAATCGAAGACCCAACTGGAAAGAGAAACTGGTTCTCCAACGCCACAATAAAGTAGTCATTCTAGAATTTGAGATGGCAATTCAATTGTCTAAAATCATTCCCCACCCCACTACTTCCTCTATACTGGAATGTTTCAAGTTTCTTCCTTTTACCATTCTGACATCCAAGAGCTAGAAATTGTATGTTCAAACACTTCCCACTGCTATTTTGGAGAAAAAGAGAGGAAAAAGAACAGTACAACAATGGGTGGATTTATATCCTTCAAAGTTTTCAATACATAATGTGATACAGCTATACAGTCCCAAACATTCAGTAATGGCATTATATTGACAAATAGGTTTTTTCCTCTTGTGATCAGATGTGAAGAGATGGAACAGAGACATTCAGAACAGTATGGAATTAAAAGGCTGCATAAGACCCTGATTAAGTCTGATTTTTGAAGCTACCCCATCAAAATACCTCATTCCACTTCAGTCAAATTTAATCTCAAAGATATTAAGTCTTAAAAAATCTTAATTTTTCTACCTTACTCCTATCAGAACATCACATTACATTAAGAAAAGCATAGTTTTAAAATTGGTTTATCACACCAAAAAAAAAAATCACCCCCAATTTAAAATTCCAAGTAACAGTCATTGCTTCCTTGTCCCTCCCTCCTCCAATCTCCTTAAGAACTGATCATCACCAACATTTTTCCTACCTTTCAAACCTCCCTCTTTGAAAAATACTTACATTTAGGCTTGAATTGATGACTTTTAAATCCAAAGGCCTGGGTCGAGGCACATGTTTTTCCTCCTGGTATTCCCCTCCCTCTTCTGAAAGGGATTTTTTCCAGGGAGAGTTTCGAAGATGTTTGTCCACAGCCACAATATGCCCTTCCGTAGTAAACATGTATCTGTTTCCAGACTGGTGCACTGGATTTTCTTCATCAAACAACTAGGGAAGGACATGACACACCCCTTAAGTCACATCTCCTACCCTCAACAAGCCCCATAAAGAAAAGGGGGTTTTTCTTTTTGCTCCGATTCTTCTTTTACAACATGATTAATATGGAAATGTTTAGCATACCTATACACGTGTAACCTATATTACATTGCTCTCTGTCAGGGGAGGGGGGGGGAGGAAAGAGAAGTGGGAGAAAATTGTGGAACTTACCAAAAAATAGTTAAAAATTATCTTTAATGTAGTTGAAAAAATAAATATATTATTTATTAAAATTTTAAAAAGGCAGAGGGGAAACAATAGTAGCAATAAAAATGCATCACTGAATGTGTCTGCTATTTATTTCTAGCACTGTAGTTTTATAACAGAGAGGACAATCATAGGGAGGAGAAGGCAACATGAGACTTTCCCTGAAGTTCATCAGCTTGGACAATGGTGAGAATCAGAACCCATAGAATCATAGAATCTTAGGGATAAAAGTGAATTTAAATTCAATTCAACTCAACAAACACACATAGAATCTTATGAACCAAGCAATATCCTGGGTGATCTTACACACACACACACACACACACACACACACACACCCTACCACAAAAGCTGGTTTACACTTACTACATCACAGAGATGACAAGCAAAGTGACTTGTGAAATTTGAGGAAGGAAAATACAATTACTGCCTAATTTGGAAAGGAGCAGGAGAAAAGATGAAGGTGGGACAATTGAATTAATTTTTTTTTAGGTTTTTTTGAAAGGCAAACGGGGTTAAGTGGCTTGCCCAAGGCCACACAGCTAGGTAATTATTAAGTGTCTGAGACCAGATTTGAACCCAGGCACTCCTGACTCCAGGGCCAGTGCTTTATCCACTACGCCACCCAGCCGCCTCCGAACTAATTTTTATATATAGGATGTGCAACAAGGCTCTCCAGAACATCAAAAACAAAGACATAGAGGAGAAACAATACCAGGAGTTTATATCAAGTTAATCAGCCTAGTACAGAGTATAGAGAATGAAGAAGAGAATAGTAAGAAAGCAGAAAAAGTGAAGTGGTCATTAAGCCAAAAGGTCTCACATTTATCACATGGAAATTAGAAGCCCAGGAAGGGCTCTGAGCAAAGAAGTAGCACAATCAGATTTATGCAAAAGGAAGGGAAACCTGACCAAGTGACAGAGGGTTACACCACACCAGTAGAAACAATAGATCTAGGATGGCTGATTGAGTGGATCCTGAACAGTCTAGGCAGGGAGTAATGACAGCCTAGGTTCTGGCAGCAGCTATGGGAACAGGGAGGAGAGGATACATGCAAGCTATTCCCAAGATGGAATCTACGTGACCTAATCACTGATTACAGAAGAGAAGTGAGGGAAAGGAAAAAGCAGAACCCCAAAGGAGACTGGGCAGCACAGTGACAGAAATGATCACATAATAAGGATAAATAAGGTTAAGGGGGAAAGCTAAGCATAATTATGGACATGTCTGCAAGACAACCAGATAGAAATGTGCATCATTGAAGGGAGAGGTCCAGAGCTCAGGCAATGGGTTCAATTTGGAAATCAGATATTAAGGTTATGTAGTCATGATCATCAACAGAGAGAAGGAGAGGGGAAAAAAATAGGGCAATACAATTTAGGGCTGGAAGCATTCTTGGAGAATCTACCCAAGGTCCCAGAGGTAGTAGCTAACCGTCAACCTGTTCTTTGATCCCAAAGGCAATGCTCACACCATGCCCCCAAACTATGTCTTCAGACTTAGCCAAAGAGATAACAGAACAAGCAGCAAATGGGTACCAGAAGAATCACTGAAGATGAGAGGAAGGAGCATCCAAAAAGAGAGAGCCTGCCAGTGTGTCAAATGCTGACAAGAAATCATTAAGGATGAAGATTAGAGTGGGGGAGAAGTATGTCATATTGGGCAAATGGCAACCACTGCAAGAGGGAGGGGAATTATAAAGCAGATTTAAAATTGTGGAGAAAGACAAAGCATCGGAAAAAGAGATTTTTTTTTCCCAGTGAAGAAGGTAAGATGAGTTAAGATTGTGACAGAAGGATTAATGAAGACTTTTTATGACTAGAGAAACCTTAGTGTTTGCAAATATGATAGGAATTCAATAAAGGACATATTTTTTTAGTTCAGAGATGATAAGTCATTTGTTCAAGATGATCAAGTTAATTTGTGGCAGAACCAGAACTAGCACCCAGTTTCCCAAATTCCTAGTCATGTGTGTGTGTGTGTGTGTGTGTGTGTGCGCGCACGCATGCACATGCACACTCCTGAATGCACTTGTATCTAACTTAACTACTTGCTAGCTGTGTGACCCTAGAGAAGTGTCCCTCATTGTCCTCCTCTATTAAATTGGGATAACAATACCTTTTCCCCAGAATTGTTGTGAAAAATCAAATGAGATATTTATAAAGCACTATTATCAAAACTATGTTCTTTATGTTGGGGGTGGGGAAAATAAGGGAAGGGGAAGAGTTATAGGGTAAAAATTTATAACTGGATGAATGGATGGTTGGAGTATGTCTCCAAAAAAGTTTAGAGATGGGTCAGGAACCAAATAAATGTTACAAACACTGTTCATAGCTTTATTGAAAATGTTATCATTGAGCAAATCCTTTTTGAATGCAATACATACCAGATACAAGTATTTACAGGTCTCACTCAGAAAGAAACTTTCCATCCGGTCCTCTTTTGATTTGTCTATGACATGATGCAATGTAGCATAACCACATCTGCAAAAGAATTGTGCTTTTAATTATTCTCTCCAACTAACTACTAAAATAAACTTCAGAGCTTAAATGCTCTCTAGTCTTATTTGAGAGGGTAGTAAACATACCAATTGGCTAATCTAATGCCAATGGAATGGGCTGCACTGTAGACAAGACCCGGCTTCACTTTTGACCTCCATTCTTAGCTGGAGTAATAAAAGGCTTTTAAGAAGTTTTTTTACATGTAGAATTTGACTGAGGAACAGTAAGTAGGTCTTAACTGGTAACAGACTGTAACTTGAAAAGTAGGCACCAAGAGCAAGATGATGGTACTGATTGCAACCTGAAAGTTTACAAACTAAAACTGAAGATCTTCTACCATGGGATCATGGTATTGTCAATTACCTTCGAAGCCAACAAACTAATATCAAGAGAAAAGATGGAAGTCCAGTTTTGCCCACAGTTCCAGAACTGGCCAATTGTAGAGCCTACATTAGAACTCAAGCCCTCTAACACCTAAGACATTCCATGCCTCCCCTTTTATTTTCAAAAGCAACATTTCAAAGACCAACTCAAAACAGGGCCAAACAGTGGCCAACAAAAAAGAAAGGAAGAAACTTTAAAACTCACTTGACTTTTGTATACTTTTCCAGGCTCTGAAGAATATCCATTCCTACATGCAGGTAAAAGGGATTCTTGGTTGCCTAAAAAGAACAACCAAAAAAGGGAAGACAATCAAGCAAAAGCAATAGAAAAAAACACCTCAAAACATTTATTAGAAAGCCTAGAGCATTAAGTATGGAGATACTAATATTGATCAAAGGAAATTAATCAGAACAAAATTAATGTTTTGGGGTACTTCAAGAATATGGAAGAACTGGGGAAAATTAATTTTTTTAACATGACCATACCCCACATCTATAGTCTGTTTTAAATTTTCAATAGTCTCAGAACATCTAGTTTCAGGGAAATTGACTTCGGTTCTCTGGAGAGTACAAGATCAGGGTCAAAGACAAAAACACAACAATGCTCATTCACTCTACTCATTTCTTACCAGCACAGGGCCAATAGGGAGCTAGACTTTCATTATCTTGAAGGTCAAAGCCAGGTTCTATTTCTCTTTAAATTATTGAAAAAATTAAGAGCAGACAAAACAATACTTCCATCTCTAACCCAGGTAACACCCTAAAAAAGGACACAATCAGGCTCTGGTGACAGCAGGAACTAGGCTTTCCAAGAAAACTTAAAATCAGGTTCTGTTAGAAGTCAGAATCATTAAATTTTGGAGTAACAAGAACTTAAGAAATCATCTTATCTTCAAAATTTCCTTAGAAGTTTCCAGAAAACCTGAGCTCAGTTGATTCAGAGCTTTCACCAACAAATTACTATATTTATACTAAGGGACAAGCTGCTACTTTTCTAGTCATTTAAGGTGAAAATCAAAGGTCCTAATAAATTCAGACACACATGTCATTCATTTTTTTTTTGCAAGGCAATGGGGTTAAGTGGCTTGCCCAATTATTAAGTTTCTGAGGCTGGATTTGAACTCAGTATTCCTGACTCCAGGGCTGGTGCTCTATCCACTGAGCTACCTAGCTGCCTCATATGTGCCATTATAATGTCAAATATGATAGCTTTCTTGTCATTAATAACATGGATTCATTAGTTAGAGGTAAAGAGTTTGAGAAATGCTGTTTTTAAAATGTCATGGATGCACTTGACAAGGGGCTGGGAATGTCTGGCCAGCAGAACATTAAGGTCTTGGAAATCAGTTGGTCTGGCACTGCCACAGCAACCACAGGAAGGACTCAAAATTCAAAAAGTCTAGGAGCTTTTTAGGGGTTAATTAAATGATTGACCAAATACAGCAGGCTAAGTTGATAATTTTGTCTGTAAATGTTGGTAAAAGTATCCAACTGGCTCTTGGAAGAAAAAAGGTTCTCCACTCCTGCACTAGACAAGGATTTAAGTTTGAAAAAGTTAAGAATAGAAGTGAGGAATTAAGTAAAACCAAGAAAAAGTATATAAAGAAAAAAATCTAAAAGTTGGGAAGAAATAAAATTGACACAAAATAGGAAAAAACAGTCTGATGCCAAGATAATCAGTTAAAAATTTACACTTTTACATTGACTATAGCTATTTATAAAAAAAAACTTCAAAAAATTAAGGGAATGGTGTGATCATTTAAAAAAATTGTTTTTCTTTCTGTTAATAATTTAATACCCCAAACCATTACACAAATCATCACCCTCTCCCTCATACCAAGCTCAGGCTCACTTTCTCCATTATTTAGGCAATGGGCTTTTAAAATGTGTGTATCCTCAGAAGATACATCAAATGTAATACACTGGAATAAAATTGCAGCAGGGATGACAGGTCATAATTAAGACTACACTCTAGGTGACAAAGCAGTAACTTCAAAAAACACTGTAACTATCTTTAAACAAGATTCACTAGTGTACTTCTGAAGAGGTGGTTATTTGTATATATATGTATTGTTGTTGGAACTCTGAATTAGTACAATTGTTTTGTAAAGTAAACTGAAATTATGCAGTGATTAAAATGCTATGCTCTTTAATCCAAAGATTCTAGCAATGGGCATATTTTCCAGAATGATTATTGATTTTAAAAAAAGCAAAAAAAACCCCAAAGTTCCCATATATAACAAAATATTTATAGCAGCACTTTTTGTGGTAGCAAAGAACTAGAAAGGAAGCATATGCCCATCAATTGGGGATAGAATAGAATATTACTGTGCTGTAAGAAATGACAAATGTGATAAAAATGTAAGCACAAAAAGACATACATGAATTGATGATGGGTGAAGGAAACAGAATCAAGAAAACAATGTACACAATGACTACAAAATGCAAATTGGAAAGAACAATCACAAAACAATGTAAAATGAATGCAATAGAATTACAAAGACAACATATAGCACCCAAAAAGAAATGAAAAGATATCTTCTCTCATTACTTTACAAATGTGGAATTACTTTGCACATTACACATTACATTACTTTGTACAGGTGGAGAACATTGCAAATCTTCATGTTTTTAAAATATATTTATTTTTCTTTTTTCTCTCATTTTCTTTAAAAAATGTTATATGAGATGATCCTCTGGGAAAGGGAGAAGCAATTTAAAGAGTAAATTTAGGTGACATAAAAAACAAAAAATTTCAACAACTTCTAACAAAAGAAAAAAGATTTAAATAAAAATACTGAACAGGAATATTCTAGTATTCCATTTTGATGGACACAAAAAGCAAAGATTTAGTTTTCTCTGTCTGAATATCCATCTCATGCTAAAACACAATAATGTGGGTGCTTTATTCTGTTTAATATAAATCAACAAATATTTCCTGAAGGCCAAATTTTCACATTAAGCACTTGATGCTCTGTAAATATTTATGGGTATGTGCATTTTTATTTCAGGTGCATATGTATGTATAAACACACATACATGATACATGACAGAATACTGAATACTTGAGAGGAACTCTTTCCATTTACCTAGAGAAGCCCCAGGGAGTTACCTAAGACATAAAAGTGGATTTGTCCAGGGTCAAAAAGTCTCTTTTTTGAGGACTAGATTTAAATTAGGTCTTTCTGATTATAAGACCAGCACTACTCTAGCTACTACAATACACTGTTCTCTTTCTCTCTCCCCCCAATACACATACATATAAAAATATGTGTCCATATATATGTCTACGTAAATATATATATATATATGTACAAGCATATGCATATATAATCCTAAATTATATAATAATTATATTGTGTATAATACATTCATAGAGGGCATTTCCTAAACCAACTAGCCCAGGTCAACTCATACACATTCAGATAATATTTTTACCTGTGAATACATACACACATATATTTTTTTGTCTTCTAAGATGAACTTGCATACCTGGTAAAGGAGATAGGTTGATTCTACTAGCTCTGGCCTCAGTGGGTAAAAGAGAACATCAGGGGCCTGAAGTTGCCAGTTGTATCGCTCTGGGAGGGCACCATATCGCTTCCAGATGGCATAATAAAAAGCATGAAGGCAGATGGCATCTTCCACATCACCTATTAATACCTAGAGAAAAGAGTGAAAGGTAATTTGATTATCACTTCCCTGGGTTGAAAGCTCTTCACTCCAATATGACAGGAATGATCTACTCTCTGTAAGCTTTGCTGTAGCTCATCTACAGACATATTTGGAGACATGCTTCTGCTTGTGAGGAAGCTACACCAGACATCTGAACAAACAGAATTATGTATCCACATTTCATTAAAGAATTTCAAATAGACCAGGAAGTTTTCAGAGGATCTACAAATGAATGGAAAAGCATCTCTCTCTTCCTGTTAATGGAAGAATTCAAAAATTCCATCGCACCAGCCTTTGGAATGCATTTTTGTGGTTATCTGAAAGCGAGAGCATCCGCCATCACCATTGGAGAGAGGGGATCATTTTAAAGTCATACTGTGATGCTAGGTCTTCTGGACTGAGGAGGAACTAAGAAGCTCAGCTTTTCCCTTATGTCAAACGGTTTTACCAGGGCTGATTCTCTGAGCCTGTCTAATTGCCTCCTCTCAAGTCTCCCTGGAAGCTCAGCTTGGGGCATTTTGACTGCAAAGAGCTTCTAAAGAGAATATGTGAGAGAGACAGATGCTTCACTAAGTGCTTTAAATACAAACAGAGGCAGCACAGCATCAACGATGACTGGTTCTGGAAAAGGGAATAACCGACTGAGGAGAACTTTTGTTCTCGCCAACTAGACCTCCACCAATCAATGCAGGGCTGCACTGGCTCTGAAACTGAGGTCCTAGAGAGTTCTCTGGAAATCTGAGAGGTTCAGTAGTTTGTTCAGTAGTTGTCAGCAACAGTGACAGCCTGCTCCAGCCTCTCTTAGTGCAATGGTGCTACAGATGAGATTATAGTTCCAGGGCAAACTGACAGGGGCAATGGGGACTGCCTGCAAGTTCTGCCTTAGATAGGCTGGCCTCTGAAAATACAGAACTATCAAATGAAAACTATTTTAAAAGGAACTCACTGATTTCAAGTAGAACAGGAACAAATCTAAACCTGGCATATAGGAAGTGCTTAATAAATGATGGTTTCATTCACAGGTAGTCTTAGTTATCAAAGTTCAAGCACTGAAAGGAATTAAAGACAGACTGTCCACCCATATATCCAATGGAGGCCTCTGGGGCCTCCCTGATAGGTGGCCTTCTCTATCTCGCCTAACCACCTCCAGGGACTGGTAACTCACAACTACCCTTATGGGGCAGCTAAAGTACATCAATGCTGAAATCTTCCTCCCTCTACTATTCACCCATCATTCCTAGTGAAATGCCTATAAGCCAAAGTACTCCAAATATCTGAACAATGATCAGGCTCTCAGGAAGTGACTATCCAGAGGTAAGCACTAAAAATTCTGTCTTCTGTGGAGATGCTATCCAAGCCAGCACAATCTCACCATGTTTATATACCTGTGACAACATGAGCAAAGATCTGGCAAATCTGTTTATCCAGATCTCATTACCTTGGATATTCTCAAAATTCTCCTGTCTCCTCTCAGCTTCCAACAACCACTGGGTTCTGGCAAATTAGATCAACCAAACCTTAAATGTCCAATCCTGTCTCAATTCAACCAGAAAAGTCAGACCTAGCCCTCATTTTTTAACTATACACTTTGTGAACTCCCTGCAGTAACTAGGGGGCTCCCTTTTTGCCCAGGCCTGCTGTCAGAATTACAGATCTAAGATAGGAAGGAGTCAAAAGGATAGCATCAGGGCCAAAAGGTCAAGTGTCTCAGATATATTTCAGAGATGAAGAGAAACAAAAATTTACTTGTTTGATGTTATTTATATTTATCCCTTTTCTACAGTTGCAAATATTTTTAAGCTTCCCCAACTCCAAGATACATCTGAAAATGCTAGCTTCCAAATTCTTGGTGACTGCAATGGCATTGCCTCAAACTAAATCTTAGTAAAGATATTAATTTAGAGAGGCCAAGGATGACAGGCATCCCAAGTCATCACCAGTCATCTTACTGAACTCCAATGACTCTGGAGTAGAGAGAGGCTAGTGACTGTGCAATTCTGCCTCACCTAAATTCAATTCATTTGCAAGTCAAGCACCATTGTGATATCATTGGTCCTCTTTGAGAACAAAGGACAAAAAGCAACAATAGTTTCCAAACCATTCTATATTGGCTATTCTAGACAAAAGGTTGAAAAAAATCCCTAAACCAATTCTCAAAGGTCATTTTCCTACTGAGGGAAGAGCGGGTAGAGGAACCAAATCCATCCCCAAAAAAGGACCAAACCAAAACAAGGAGTATTCACTCCTTTAGAATATGAGAATTTAACATGAACCTACCTGCAATCCTGGGAAAAAAGCCTGTAGAGAATCAATCCAGGTATTCATCAGTTGCCCACTGAACATATTCACATTCACATATAGTGGAGGGTCTCCTTCACCTTCATTACAAGCTTCCCGGCTACAAAATTAAACAAAGCAACAAGTGCTTTTATAGAACACACAATTTCTGAAGAGTTAAATGTTTATCAGTTAAGTTACTTACTATTTTCCTATCAAAAACATATCCATGGGAGCAGCTAGGTGGTGTAGTGAATAGAGCACCAGCCCTAGAGTCAGGAGGACCTGAGTTCAAATGTAACCTCAGATACTAAACAATTATTTAGCTATGTGAACTTGAACAAGTCACTTAACTGCCCCCCCAATTGTCATGCCAAAAAAAAAAAGGCAGCATCAAAAACACACCCTTTTGAAACTAACTTTCATACTTGGCTTCAATTATTTTCTCTAGAGAAAAGAATTTGGTATAATGCAAATTCAAATTAGACTTCACCCAGAGATATGTCAGGTTCTCTTCTCAGGAGGTCTGAGGAGTTTGAGTGCTAGGTCTATCATCAAGTAGTTTTATGTCCTGGAGTCAGTCAAGGCTTCTCTGAATTTCAATTTCCTCAAATCTAAAAATTCTAGAGCTGAAGGAGGACCTAACATATATACCTAATTCAGGAATCATTCAGGTCCTGTGGCATGAACCCAAAGAATATGTCCTGGGAGCAGTGTGGTACACTAAATTAAAAGTCAGAAAACTTGAGTTGTGGTCCAAATTCCTGAAAAAATTAACTCTGTGACCCTGAGAAAGTAATTCCTCATCTTTGGGTCTCAATTTCTTCTTATATAAAAAGAGACTATGCGTCTTTACTTAGATTCCTTCAAATTCTCAAAAACTAGGATGCTCTAATTACATAAGCAAAGCTCAAGTTTATTTCCCCTTTTCCCTTTCACTGACAAAAATGACCAATCCTAGTCTGTTATAGTATCATATCCCACCTACAAATAGAGCAATTTAAGAGGAAATTCTTACAATAACAAAGATAAATATAATAATAAGAAAAAAAAAACCTTAATCACCACCCAGCAGACCATGGAGTCAGACAGGGTCCACACAAAAATGTGGGCCAAGGAGGCCTCAAAAAGGAAGCCATGACACCGTGGAAAAGGGAAGGGGGAGGGATTAAGCTTTATGCACACTACTTATGTGCCTGTACCTGTGCCAAGAACTTTACAAATATTACAAGTCAGTTAAGTTCTCCCTGGCAATAACCTCCATAGAATAGGTGTGGTTAAGTCACTGTGTAGAGAAAATGTAGATCACTTAGATAAATAATGAGAAGTATCTAGAATAATCTTCAGCAGCACAAAAGCAAAGACCAAAAGAGCTATCAAATGTAGAAATGGAAGGAGGTAGGGAAAGGGGAAGGGAAAATACAGGGGAAAGAGAAAGGGAATAAAGAAATGGAAAGGAAAGATGATGAGCAAGCAGGAAGGGGTTGGGCAAGGGGAGAAAGGAAGGCAACAGCTTGAGATCTGCAATTTCAGAACACCTCTCATTTGTTTTTGCAAAGGCCAAAAGAATTGGGCATTAGATACACATACCCTCTTCTTAAATAGCTCTGAATACTCCGATAGGCAGCATTAAACATCTCTAGGTCATCGTCTTCTCCAAAGAGAATGTAAGATTTCAAGAGGTATTCATAGAAGGAATCCAACCCAGCACCAAGACCACTCTGCTTTCCAACCCAGTGGCCTGTTTGGATGTTCACAACATTCCCTGAGAAAATATACAACATGTCAAGGTTTCATTATCCATGTCTTCTCCCTTTCAACACTCTGTCATCTGGCCTATCAGGGGTAAACCCAGCCAGTGAGAGAAGGGGCAAAACTTTGGTCATTAAAATTTAATTCAGCATATAATTCAGAGGGTAATGAACACTAAATCTGTAGTAAAAGGAGCTAGGTTTAAATTAGACTTCACCCAAAGATGTTTGGTTAGTGAAGTTCATGTAAGTCGGGTTCTCTTCTCAGGAGGTCTGAGGGGTTTGAGTGCTAGGTCTATCATCAAGTAGTTCTATGTCTTGTGTAGCTCTGCTACTTGTGTGATGTTAGGGAAGTCACAACTTCAATTTCTTCATTTATAAAATGAAAGAGTCAAACCAGATAACATCAGAGGCCCATTCTTTAAACCTAGATCCCAAATCTCCAATCAGTGACAGCCCTAATTCTCAACTCTTGGAGAGAGTTGGAGTTGGAGAAAAATAACAGATCACCTGTCACATCAGACTATAATAATATGTATGATATAACTACAACTGGGGGAAAGAGACTATTATGAAGTACAAGAGGTGACTAAATTGTTTTTTTCAATGACTAGCTGTGGTTCACAAGCATCCAGGTCAAGAACAACAAAGACTATATACTTGAAAAATATTTTATAATACAAAGCAATACAAAACACATGTTATGCTTTATATTATAAAATATTTCTCAAGTATATAGACGTATGTTTTATATATGTTCTCACGTATATAGAAACTAAAACCCATTTCCAAACTCCATCTTGACCACTTAGACTACAAAATACATACACACCCTTCAGATTTAAATCAGTCTAGTACTTGAGGTTTGGATATTCCCCCAAAAGAGCAACATCCTTGCCTCTACCAGTACCTATTTAAAATCTAATTTTGAACCCACAGAAAATTTCCTCAGTCATTTCTTTTTATAGTACCCTCATTTATGAGTCATAATGAATTATTTTTTTTTTAAATACTCAATGTCAATTCAGAAGAGAGTCCTGACAGATCTCTCAGCCATGTTCAAGGCAAAAGTTCAAGGGGAAAGAAACAGAGGGGAAATCCAAAAAGATCCTTCCTCCTTACATTCCAATGGTCTGAGGAGAAAATGCAAGGGAAAAAGAGAAGTGAGAGGATAGAGATGGGGAAAATCCAGAGCAGAAGAGGAAAGGAAGAGCAGTCACCACACCTAAGAGCCCAGTGTCGTTGCTGCGTAGATTCCACAGGGCCTTTACGGCTCGCCTTGCCACCCACTCAAATGTCGAGTCCCCCAGCAGTCGGCTAAGAATCCCAAACTCCACCAGCAAGGAGCCAGCTCCAGCAGTGCAAGTCTCATTATTGCTGTCAGGAGGAACACCACTCTTGAGATTCACCTGGAGACAGAACAGCACAGGGGCTGGGTGGGCAAATCTATTCAACAAGACTGTGAAAAGTGTGACATAAAATTATTAGGAGGCCCTGACTTCTGATCCCATTGAGCTACGTGTCCCTGATATTCACCTGCAAGGCGTCCTGAAACTGAGATCTCTGCATACCAAGCTATTCTCAGCAAGATCAGTACCCATACTGAGATATTAAGCTACTAAGAAACCTTGAACCTCTCAGCTTTGTGAAATTATCCACCTGTAACCTTGCTTGGTTCTGGGAAATCCACATTATTTTGCATAAAGAAATATTCTTGGTATGCTTGTACCAGGGCTCAGCTATTCTTAGTCCTACTAAAAAGCACCCTCTTTGCAGATGGTTGAGCCACCTCTAGCCACAACAGGTATAGAACCCCTGGATGGGAATCCCCAGAGAAGGGGATGGCTTGCTATCATATATGCCTGCACCCCTTTTCTGTGAGTATGACCATGTAACTTTGGCTATTTCTGTCCTGTCTTATTTCCTTGAGGTTGCTGGTTATGCCCAGACTCTAGTCCTAGGTCCCCTTCCTCTTCCCATGACCTCACCCTGCAAACAAACTGCTTGCTGAAATATTAGTCTACCATTTTAGGTTTTTATTTCACAGAAATCCTGAACCCCTCCACACTTTTCCCAGTATACTTGCCTTTAGCCCTGGGTCAATAAGAATGGGTTCAAAGCACAACCAATATTTATGTGATCCACAAAGAGATCCCAAAAGGGAAATTAATGAGAAATCTAGACTTCTATATCAATAACAAGAAGCTTTAGGGGAATCATTACCATGCTACTTGCTAAACTATATCCCTGCAGACCTGGTAGATTTCCATGGTTATAGGGAGTCTGAGCACAAGGATCCAGGAAAAAGAGGAGTTATAAAATCCCAAAGAATTCATAGGGTGTTAATGTAATGCTCTAAACTTATTCCCATTTATGTCCAGCACACTTTATTTCATCATCAGTCAGGCTCTAGATTCTGACAGTTCTCATTACCATTCAGGTGTCTAACTCACCCCTCCAAAGGAAGCAGCTCAGAGATGAAATGCTACAAAGACAGTTCTCATATTTAAATCATTAGTGGGACAGTGGATCTGTTGGACTGTATAAGCCATATCTGAAAGAAACTACCCTTAAGGCCTTAGTTTTCAAATCTAAAAAGGGAGGAAATCAGATCAGACGGCCTCTAACTTTAGTTTTAAATTTATAATCTTGAACTCACTCAGCAACCTTTAGCTAGAACCTAATGCATGCAGGAGTATGCTAGGAGGGTCTAGAATAGGTAAGAGTGTGAAATCAAGATACTTGCTCTCAGAAGATTTATTAACAAGTGAAAGATACACCGACACATGAAATGCCTAAAAGACATCCAAAGGGCAATGCAGGCAAAATTAAACTGTAGCACTGGAGGGAAAATCTCCCAGATATATTATTCCCTAATAATTCCCTCCCCTTATTCTGCTTCCCCCACCAAAAAGAAAAGTTTTCAAAGAGTAAAAAGGTATGTTTCATTTCAAGGAAAGATTAAAGACCAATAGAAAGGTGTTCACCTACCCGAGGATAGGGAATTCCAGTTTTTGTATTTTCAAAGGCAGGAAGCAATCTCAATGCCAGATCCCGAGCCATATGCAACAATTCATTATCATAATCCTTAATTGTCATGTCACCAAAAGGCTGTTTGGAGTCAGTTATTATTCTATGAGCAGAAAGGAGACTTCCAAGGACCCTGAATAAGAAAAAAAACAAAGATAGTCTCATGTTATACATATGAATATATACTTATAACCCAAAGGAACTAGACCTCAGTTTCATTATCTGTAAAATAAAGTGGTTAGAGTGGTTGATATCTATACTCCCAGAATAAAATCTGTGATCACTCAGTAGTAGCAGAAGCCTAGGTGTAGGGTTCAATCTGGAGTCAGAAAAAAGCCCTTGTCACCACCTCTGGACATCCTAATGAAACACACTATATTCATGCTGATCTGGGTCACTCAAGTGAAGAAGAGCTGGTTCATGGATAAATCAAAGGATACAAAGTATCAAGAAAGGTTTCACAAAGAAAGTTCAAACTGAGTCTTGAAGGAAGAAATTCTATGGGGCAGAAGCGAGCGGGCAGGGCTGGAAGGTGGGATACTGTATATATAAGGAACAGTGAAGTCAGTTTGGTGGCGTGGGGAAAGGAAATAATGTCTAATGAAGCTAGAAGCATCGGCTAACATTAGTACATGAAAGGCTTCAAAAGCCAAAAAGAGCATTTACATTGATCCTAGCAGTAAAAGAGAACCACTGGAGGAGAGAGAAAAGTGGCAAAGAGGCAAAAGTGGCAAAAAAGATCTGGGCCGAGGGGTAAAAGACCAGTGGGCAGAAGCAGGACAAGACTTGAGGCAGGAAACCCAATCCTGGAAGGCTAGTAAAGTTGGTGGTGTCCTTAAATAGAAATAAGGAAGTCTGGAAAAGGTTTAAGAAAAAAGTTAACGAACCTGCTGTTTTTTAAGATGTCTTTGAGACATCCAATTTGAAATGTCCAGCTGGCAATTATGGATGAAGGCCTGAGAGTCACTGGAGACAAGCTGGATCTACTTATCTCAATCAGCTACATACACAAGACAATCAAACTCATGGGAGCTGATGATGTTATGATGAGGCCTGAAACTCACTGGAGACAGAAGCTGGATGTATTTATCTGAGTCAGCTACATACAGAAGACAATCAAACTCATGGGAGCTGATAATGTTATGATGTGAGAAAATATGGTGGGAAAACAGAAGAGTTTAGAACAGACTTTGGGATTTCACAAAGAAGAGACAAGATATGGAAGAAAAACCAGCAAAAGAAAGTACGAAGAAAAAGTTACACAAGGTAGAAAAAACAGTAGTGAGTAGAGTGAAGACATTCTAAAGAAGAGCTAGTGCTCAGAAGAGGGTTGTCAACACCATCAAATGTAACCCAAGGTCAAGGAGAATGACCATTAGGAAAACTCATCAGATTTGGCAATTCACAGCTCATGGAAGATGGAGAGAGAGGAGTAGAGGAAAAGTCCAAGTGGATACCACAAGAAGTAAGAGAAGCTTGGAACACTTTGAAAGAAGCAAGACTGAAAATCAATTAGGGAAGAATAAAAAGATTGCCTTACGACAGTGAGGGCCCAGACGAAGCTGTTAACGTTTACTAATAACATACCCAAGTAAGCACAGGCTGTAATTTCCTCTGTTTGAAGTACTTTGCAAGTAGGAGCATAGGAGAGGAATAGTGGGAGTCACCCAGGCTGAGATATGGCAAGGGATAGGCAGCAGAGGACAAGGGGAATCAGGAGATTTAGTGAGTCTGAGGGAGCATCAACATGCAGGGTAAGGTTCCCCAATAAATGGGAGGAAATTGTAGAGGATAATTCAATCTTTTTTATTAAAATACTCCTAGTGTGAGCAATAGGATTTATCTTCCTTGAAGCACTAACATATTTCCTCAAAAATTAAAATGCTCCTCTCTGGAAAGAAAAACAGAACTATGCTGTCAGCTACAAAAGTCCATCTCCCAGGGCCCACCCAGGGAGTCTGGCTGTGCTGATAAACAGTAGCTATCTTCTTTACCACTGAGGATGAGCAATTATAAAAAGGAGAGGGAGAAGTGAAAAAACTGACTTCTGAGAAGATTGGTGTTCTCTAATTTAACTGGCATACATCCGGTAGCCCAGCGGTTTCTCAGAATGGGTCTTCCCATGACAAAATTGAAAAAGGTACTTTAACTTAAAAATAACAATTCAGCATGTAACACGTATAAGGAAATGCTGGTCCACAGTCTGTAGTCCTCCTTAAAGCTAAAGGAGGCAATGCAGAATCAGAGATGCAAGGTTTGCAGAGGCCAGGACCCAGAAGGACTTGGGCTGGTGGCCTGTCCAAGCTCTGAGGTAACAACAGATGTGTCACTCACTTCCCTTCTGTTAAAACTTGAATTCATTAACTATGAAAGGAAGATTTTAAGACTTGTCTATAACCCATGGCTGTCAAACCAATATGTCTTTGTAAGCCTTAAAGCACTAGAAAAATGAGCTATGATTAGGAAAGTAAACAAGACTAGTCATCAAGGGAAGCAATCTAAATTGAGCCATTCTTCAAATCAAACAAAAAACATTCCTCTTATCCCAATCCCATATTTAGCTAGTTTGAAACTTCTGGCTTATCATTTGGTAAGTTATGTGATATTTTGGCCACTTCAAATAAGGCAATAAGGTAGCCCAGTGGTTATCCCAGACCTAGAGTCAAGAAGTTCAAGTCCAGCCTTAGATACTGGGTAACCCTGGGCAAATCATGTAATGGCAGTTTGCTTCTACTTCCCAACTATAAATAGGAATAATAATAGTACCCTCTTTCCCACAGTTGCTGTGAGGATCAAATGAAATAATATTTGTTTAATTGTTTCAAACAGTATCTGGCATGCAGGAGGCACTCCATAAATGTTTATCTCCTGCCCCTTCCTTTTACATTCTCCACTTCATAAATGGGGGCACTTTTCATTCTACACAGAAAAAAAGTGTCTTCAATCAATCTTGTTTATGATTACCTGATTGTAGCCTCAAAGACTTGGACAGTGGAGTCTTTGTCAAAAGAAACTGTGTTGATCACTAATTTCACGGCCTTCTGGAACTCAGATGAGTTTCCCATTATCTTGAAAGAGGAACATAAAAAATTAAAACCACTTAAACTGAAATGGAGGCTGCAGATGTTTTAGACAGTTGGGCTCCTCCCCACATAAGCATCTGGATGTGGTGTTGCAATCCATCCAGGCAAAAACAAGAAGTTGAGAATTGCAAAGGGTTCATTTACGTAATATGTCCTATCAGAAAGTTAAAATTCATCCTCTTGTGTATCCAAGTCCTTTTTCCAAAAGACAAAAGCACAAAATTACTCTCCCTTCCCACCCACCCATTCCCTCATACTCAAGATCAGTCCCATCAAAAATGCCTGGCAAACAGAGTCTATAAACAAAAAAATTTAATATCTTGCTTCTTTCTCCATAAATAAATTTATAGGCTATGTCTAAGGGATGCCAAATATCTGGCCTATGATCTTAGAGATACATCATCTAAAAGAAGGGGAGATTTCTTTTTAGCTTTTTATCTAAACATATGGACATCATGATAACAATTAATTGCTACTTTATGTTGTTTAGAGGTTTTTTTGTTTGGTTGGGTTTTTTGCATACCGACCAAAATTCCTAACTCCTTTTCTTAAAGAGCATCCTACAGTACTCATTTCATGTTGTCATGAAATAAATAGAAATTCATTTGCTCTACCAAGAATTTCATGAAATATGTCAGAGGTGTTACACAACCCAAAATCACTTATCCACAGACATTCTTTTCAATTCTGGAATCTGGAAGTGTGGTGGGCAGAGCAGTGGGACACAGTCAGAGGGTTTAAGTTTGAACTCCTAGAGGGGCAATTGTGTAACAAGTCACTTTGTCTTTTCTCAGTTTCCTCAGCTGTAAAATTTGGATAGTAATACTTGAGCTACCTATCATGCAGGGTTAGGATGAGATAAGTGCTTTGCCAAATCCTAAAGTCCACAAAGGCTGTAAACCTTAAAATGTTTATATGAGTGTTCTATTGTTGATGTGATTATGCATTACGGTCTGTTTCTAATTCAAGACAACCATCTTCTCCCCCATAAACTTTTCTACTTCCTCCTTTAACCCAAGTAAAGAAAATAATTTATTTTTTCAGTTTTTATTCCTGCAATGGTGTTAAAAGTCATATAAAAATGAAATCTCTGTGGAACTATACTAAGAAAAAAATAAACTAATATTATATTTGTTGTATCTGTATTTATTTCATTAAACATTTCCCAACTGCTTTTTAATCAGGTTCAGACTGCACTCAGAAGGGAGTGAGTGGGGGATGGGGCTGGTGGTGGGAAGGGAACACTGATTTTGGCACCTCTGCTTTATCAAACCTTTGTGATCAGCTATTTTAATCTTATCTTAGAAAAAGCTAACCCCCAAAGAGAGAAAGTGACTTGTCCAAGGTTACATCACTAATGAGAGGCAGATTCAGGATCTGAACAGAAGCCCTCCTGTTTCCCAATCCCATGTACTTTTCACATCAAGAAGAAACCAGCTTTAATTATCCATGGATCATTATCCCAGAAAACCAGGAATGATCTAAAACATAATTGGAATCAGAATTCTTGTGCCCCCCCCCAATTCCCAGCACTTTGCTCGTTTCCTCTCTTTAAGGACTGTGAAGCAATATCAAGGGGAATTCCCAGACTATCCCCACAATTCATTTGTGAAGTTTCTATGACATTACTAAACAAACCATGGGTGAGAATCATCTCAAAAGTGAAACTGCACCTGCAAATTAAGTATAATTTCAAATATTTAAAGCCCTAATGTTCTACCAAGAAAGCCACCTAGAGAAGGGTTTTTGATTTTTTTTTTTTAAGGGACTTTTGTAAACAGAAGTAGATGGCTGGAGTATGAAGCATTTTGTTTTGTTTTGTTTATTTTTCCAACTATATGCAACAGTAGTTTTCAGCAATCATTTCTTATAAGGTTTTGAGATGTACATTTTTTTCCCTCCCTCCTCCCCTGAACAGAAAGCAATCTACTGTAGGCTGGAATATAAAGAATCTTAACCAGAATTTAAAATGACTCATCTGGATGCATCATCATCATCCAGGGGAGGGTCTGGGTGGCACTTTTCAAAGAGCTGAAGTCAGATGGAAATGAAGGAACTAACAACAAACAGCCTTTGGAAGGGTCACTTTCCCAAATGGATTTCCTTCTGACTTCCGCTAATCAAACATTTACCTAATCACAGCAATCATTCACCAAGCACCTTACTATGGTAAGCACTTATATCTTCTCATTAGATCCTCAAAACAACCCTAAAAAGGAGGTGCTACTATCATTTCTGTTTTACAGATGAGGAAATTGAGGCCAACACAGGCCAAGTGACTTGTGCAGGATGATACAGCTAGGAGGGGTCTTAAGATAGGTTTTGAACTCACATCTTCCTGACTCCGGATCCAGTACTCTCTCCACTATCCTAGCTGGAGAAGAAAATGGTGAACCATTTCAGTATCTTTGCCAAGAAAACCCAAATGGGATCATGGAGAGTCAAACAGGACTAAAACAACTCAACAACAACAACAACAACAACAACAACACCACCACAATTATCTCATTTATTCCTCCCAATAAATCTATAAGGTAGACTCTATTAACCCCCATTTTGTTTTTTAAGGGGAGAAATGAAGGTTTTGAAAGGTTAACAAGAGTTGTTTTTTTGCTTGTGGTCACATAGAGGCATTCTTTAACTGTCTGATTTTCAAAGTTCTCTTGACTCTCACTGTCACACTGTCCTTTTCAACCATCGACCAGTGGTGACAGCAGTAACTGCCCAATTTTGTATTTGTGTTTTTGAGTGTATTGGAAGGTTCTGGATAACAAATGACTCAGGGTCATAGTTAATTTAAAAAGATATGAAAATGAAGTTGTTATGAGTATACTGGTTCAATAATGAAAGGTGAATAAGAGTGGATAAGGAAAAGAGCTTTGGTAGTGGGGATGGGAACTAAAATAAAGGTACATATGATTCAACAAAAGCCTTTCAAATTCCCCCAATCTCTCCCTCCTAGCTGGATAATGAACAACTCTCTCCAAAGCTTATTCAGACCCCAAAACTTCTAACATACCCAAGGCCTAAAAGTAAATGAGTTTAAACTATGAGACTTAATCAAAGGAAGTACTTTCTGATCATAAATGATAAAATAGAAAAAATGGCACTTTGGTTTTCAGATGACAAACCATCCTTGGAAACCATGTCGGAAGGCAGTCTAGCTTCAGAAAATAGACAAAGTAAGCTACCCTGTTTCCCTTCCCCTATTCAAACATCATTGTTACTATGTCACTATATCACTACAGCCTTCCTGAACAGAGATTCCATCTGTCACAGACAATGGTCCTTCCCAAACTCAGGTTCACAGAGTTTGTGTACTTGTCTGTTAATAAAGACTAGTTCCTTCTATAATTCTGAAGGCGAGAAGAAAAGTCTTTCCTTAGACCTTTCTTATCAAAGTACAATAGAGGTAAGATAAGAGAAAAGGGTGCTCTCTCAAAATCTAAGCTATTTCATTTTTAACATGTTCCATATTTCACCTCTCCTTTAAAAAATTTTAAAAAATTTTTTCAGCTCCCAAATTTTTCTCAGCTCCCAAAGAGCAGCAATTTTAATGTTGTGTAGCTGTCATCTTGGCTGGTTTTTGTTCTTATGTTTAAGACATCCTTTGGAAAGATATAATATAATAAAAGTACTACTGAATACCAACTCCTTAATTTAGAGGGTTTAAAAAAAAAAAGTTAAGTTAGCCACTTACTGCAAGTGTATCCAAGGCATCAACCAGGGTTAATGAATAGTTTCCTAGAACATCATTGATGTTCAGATTCGAACTGAAAAACAGAAATACAAACAGAAATAAAGCTGAAGATTAGAAGAGTCACAAATAGTACCTTACATTCATATAGGGATTTACATCTAAAATACAATCATTTTTACAGATTATTTCATTTGATAACAACCAAGTATGGCCAGTAGTGAAAGTACTATAGCCCCTTTTTGCCCAGTAAAGAAACTAAGGCTCAAACAAATTAATCAACTTGCCGAAGAATACAAAGTTGGGAAAGCAGCAGGATTCCAATCCCAGGCTACTGACAAATACAAGATTTTCATTTTTGTTTTAGCTTTTCTCCCAGCTGGTTCATCCTGTATCTTGTTAAGCTAGGGACTTCAAAACAAAAACCAAACACCAAAAACTGCAGGTCTCTTCCTGACAGGCCACTGGCTAGTTCACAGGACTATACCAGCAGTACTCACAGTTAATCAAATCTGGAGCCACATTTGAAGCTGGTGGAAAGAACACTAGATAGCAAGTCAGAAGACTAGCAATCTTGTAGTTCCAGGTCTGTCACTATCCTCTTTGTGAATTGGGCTAATCCTTGGGACTCAGTTTCCTTATCTGTAAAACAAAAATGACTAAACTAGGTCTCCTGGATTTCCTCTCCCTCTAAAATTCTATGATTCACCATCATCACATGTCTATTAAATTCTCTAGTTCGATATCTAAAATCAGAATGTCTCTAGCTAGTAACACATGAAAGAACACAGTGTCTACCACTGTGATTTGAGCATCACCACACTTTTCTGGCATGAACATAGCATAACCTTATGGTTATTTCAGTTGTAATAATTCTTATTATGAAGGTTTTTCAAATAGTGGCTATGCAGAGGTAAGGGTAGTAGGCTCTCACTGGAGTGCCCTACCTAAGTGGGTAAAGGTATAAACAAAGCCTAATAGATACTTGTTGAATGTAGTAAAGATGATCTAATACCTCTGGTTTCCCCTCACTTCCTTTTCTACTTGCTTGTTACTGGACACATCCCCATCCACTTATGTTTGTCCACATCCTCCCAAAGAGTTTCCATTAAAATCTGATCACAGTACACAGAATGCCTTCTTCTAAATCATTTGCCATCTCATGGGTACCAACAGATGGGGACCATCTGTTATCCCAGCATCTCACGCCATGACCAACATAACCTTTGGTTCCAACCTGATGAGTTGAAGGGTAACTAAAGTTCTCCTTTGGTACCCCACAATGGTAGGAGTTGACCCTGGGTTCTCAAAAGTAATGCCAGAAATACACAACGACTGGCTAATTGATTTGCCCAAAGTCACAGAGGTATTCAAATTTAGCTTTTCTGACTCCAAATTCAATACTTTTCTTTGTATCAAAGATCAAATGAAAAAAAGCTGCCAGTTTTGGTGTACCACAAGAAGAACGTAAGTCAACTAACTAATGCAATCTTAGGTTGCCTTAAAAGAAATGTCTTATGTCACCAAAGTTAAAGAACAAATCCCTCCTGTGAATGAAAGATCAATGTTTTCTGAGCATATACTTTGGGGGGGGGGGGGTTATGGTAGAGATACTGGGGATTGGTTGAAGTGTCTACAATATCAAAACAGAACATATTTTCTTGGGAATGTTCAGTATGGAAAAAAGCAACAAACAGTTCCCTTGGTTGCCCTTCACCCTGCCCAGGTCATATCCAGAATACAATGTCCAAGTCTGAGCACCACATCATGGCAAAGGAAGGTGATGAAAAATACTCTTAAGAATAAGTTGAAAGAAATGAGAAGATTTAGACGGGGAAAAAGAACTCAAGAGTAGTTGGGGAGGTTTGTCTTGAAATATTACAAGGGCTGCCGTGTGAAGATGGGGGAGAAGACTTGGGAGGGGTATGAGAAGGCAAATTCTGATCCAAACATCAGACATGTTTGAAACAAGGTGATCCTTCTAGCAGGAGATGGTAAGCATTTTAAAGGGCAAGAATCTTCAGCTGTACAAACTCTGGATCACACACCTGCAGGAAGCGTAGTCTCCATTGATCTTATTAAACAGACTAAACCAGTAGAATTTGAAACTGGGTTTGCAACTTAATTACAGTGTGTCAATTTATTAAAGGTTTTTTTTTTATTTTTGTAGCCCCACTCTTTGGCACACTGCCTCCAAACAGATTTTTAATAAATGCTTGTTGACTTGAAAAATTCGAGAAAAATCTTTGTTTCTGATTAAAGAATAATTTTGAGTAACTTGTCATCTTGATGAGCACTGATTAACAAAGAGATCCTGGACCTTGTTATTAAGAGGTAGGTTCAAGTGTTGCCAGTGACCTACACTGTCCCTGTGTCCCTTGGCCAGTCACCTAATCCCTGGGTGCCCTAGGAAAACAAGAAATTGTAGACAACATACAATCTGTTAGAAGAACTCCCTAGGCACAGGAGCTCCCAAGCCCAATAAAAAGTTTTAGTGCAAATCCAATAAGAATCAACCAACAAAAAACGAAGAGCTTTCAATGCTAGAGATATTTGGTACAAAGCTTTAAAAAGGGAGGGGACTGGGACAGATATGGGCACATTAGAAATAGTCTCCTGGTCTCAGGTGGCATTGAAGGACAGAAGCAATAATGAATTCTATTAAAGAATATAAAGAAAGGCACAATTAAGTGTTAAAATGCTTGGACCTTAAGTTCAATTTTATGAGGAAAGGAGACTCATAAGGAATAGTCAGGGAGAATAAGCTGAATTGTGAAGGCTGGAGAGCACTTATTAGGTTCAGAGGAGGGGGAAGACATCTCAGGCAGGGAAAGCAACCCAAGGAAGGCAGGACTCTAAATCTAATCCCTCTTCAAATACTTTGAAGAAACAAATCAAGTCCCTTTATAAAAAAAAAATAGCTTTGGAGGAAGGGGGGGAGTGAAGGGAGCATAATTCACAGAATATGATGATCAATAATGAAATTACAAATCAACACTTGCATAATTAACATCAAACTATGCCAAAGTGTCCAGAAGTACTACTTCTGTATCCAATAATAACAGAAGCGTTTTAAGAACAAGCTCTGTGATAAGAGCTCAGTTGTATTTCATCTCTGCATTCCTGACACCTATGCCAAAACTTGAATGAATGTGTCAAGGATTCACGATTTATAAGTTTTGGGCATTCTTTCCATTTAATGGATAATCACCCCTGGAAAGTGTTACTGACTCTGGTTCAAATTCTGTTTCTAAAAACCTAGTAACTCAGTGACTTCCCTGGGCCTGTTTCCTTAACTAAAATGAGGTTCTCTTCCAGATCTAAATTTACAATTCAGTAATCCTATAAATTAGAATTCAGGAGTTGACAGAGCCTACAATTGACATGAATGCCAGCAGCAAACCTTTCTGATGTGGCAGCTCCTGCCTATCTTATGCATGCATCAGGAAACTAAGGCAGCCCAATAAATCTTTTCTGTTAAAGGCAGTTCATGTTAGTTTAACTGAATGTTTGTAGCTGTGTTAAGAAGTCAGGTGAAGTGGAAAAGATCTCTGTTAAATGGTCAGGGTCTATTTACTTAATACTAATCTTTCCATTCTCCCCAACTCTAGCAGATAAATACCACAGAAAATGGTAAGCCACAGATGCAGCTACATATTTTTTAAAAGAGGGCTTGCACTTTTAACTTTATGCCTCAGTGTTGTTGCCGTTCAGTCACATCTTCTTAATCCTGTGGACCATATTGTCCATGAGGTTTTCTTGGCAAAGATTCTAGAACAGCTTGCCACTTCTTTCCTTAGTGGATTAAGGCAAACAGAGGTTAAGCGTTGTGCCCAGGATCACACAGTTAATAAGTGTCTGAGACTGGATTTGAATTCAGGTCTTCTTGACTCCAGGCCCAGGGCTCTGTCCACTGTACCAAATAGCTACTTCAACATGACTGTTCTTTTAAATTTTCTTTAAGTTAAAGAGAATGCATTCTAGGCAATAGTTACATCTTAAGAAAAATATAGTGTTATTACTCAAACACAAAGAAGCCCCTTTTTTGAAGGGAGAAAGGGATTCTGGATAGCTCTATTTGAACCTCACTCCTTGGTACAAAAAAGGCTTAATGCATCTCAGAGAAAAGTTTTTAAATGTATTAAGAGTGAAAGAAAAGGAGCTTCCATTACTCTAATCAAAAGGCTTAATGCATCTCTGAGAAAAGTTTTTAAAAGTATCAAGAGTGAAAGAAAGGAAGGAGCTTCCATTACTCTGATCATGCAAAGATTGGCCTTCTTTTAAAAGGGGGAATGGAGGAAAAAAGAACTCCAACACTGACCAATTCTGAAAGAGTGTTTGACCATATGTCAATACGACTAAAAACAAGTTAAACAACTTTGCCTTAAAATAACAATCCATTTTATCAGAACTGTTCTTCCAAAAAAGGATATAACTAGTCCATGAATCTGCCACATAATCATATAATCTTACAGACCATGGAATGTTTAAGGTTTTAAAAAAAGAGATGATGGAATGCGTCAACTGATAATGGGACCTCAGCAACCCAAGTCCAATACCCTTCATTTGGCTGAGGGAGGAAATTGAGTTCCAAGAAGTTAAATGACAAGTGGTTTGCTCAAATATCACTCTCCTTAACTGGCAAAACCTGGACTAAAATTCAATTTACTTAATCTTATTTAATTTATTTAAATGTATTTAATACTAACCTGTAATTGCCCATTCCTCTACCCACTTTATCTGAATAAAAATTCAATTTGAGCTATCTGCAAAACAGGGTAGGGAAATGGTATTAAGATATTCTGTTCCTTAAGAATAGGAACTTCAGCTTTTGTCTTTGTAAACTACTTCCTTCCGCCTCAGTCTAACACATCTACACCCCAGCAAGGAGTGGGGACTTTATAAAGCTGGTTGATGCAATGAATCATGGTTTACTGAATTAAAGATCTGAATCAAAAAGTCTGTGAAGTCAATACTGGCCCACAAATTCACGTTTCAGCCAAAATCTTATCCCAACTTAAATCAAGCAAAACTATCTGCACATTTCACTCCTAATCCCTTGCCTTTTACGGGGAGGGCAGCAGGGAAATGTTGATAGTAAACATAAAACATTCATTTTGGCAACGGAAAAAAGGTTTTCCCGTACTACCCCCCCCAAATGAGAGAAGGCTTAGCAGCAAGACGGACGTGGCTGGGTCAGGCCGAACCTCAGGCCGCTGAAGGACTCGTGGGCTTGAAAAAGGGGCTCTCGGAACCAGGCTCGAGGGGCTCATTCTGGGGTGCCCGGAACAAGTTGGGGGCGGGAGGGGGCGGTGCCGGCGGCTCCACGTCGGAGAAAGGCTGGGGAAGTGTTGGGAAAGGGGCCCCGAGGGCCGCCCGGCCACGGCCTCGCGTCCCTGGCCTCCGGGGTCCGCCGCGGCCAAGCGGGGCCGGCCGTCCCCGGGCCCGGCCCGCCCCCGCGGCCCCCACTCGCGGCTCCCCCACTCGCGGCGCCCCCACTCACGGGTCCCCGCGGCCCGGCCCCCCACTCGCGGCTCCCCCACTCGCGGCGCCCCCACTCGCGGCTCCCCCCACTCGCGGCTCCCCCACTCGCGGCTCCCCCCACTCGCGGCGCCCCCACTCGCGGCGCCCCCACTCGCGGCTCCCCGCGGCCCGGCCCCCCACTCGCGGCTCCCCGCGGCCCGGCCCCCCACTCGCGGCCCCCCACTCACGGGTCCCCGCGGCCCGGCCCCCCACTCGCGGGTCCCCCCACTCGCGCCCCCACTCACGGGTCCCCGCGGTCCGGGCCCCGGCCGCGGCAGTGGATGGGGTTGAGCTCGTCCTCGGGGAAGGCGTGCGCCATGTAGTTGTCGTAGCCGAAGGCGAACATGCCCCGCGCCAGGTCGCGCATGCGCGCCCGCAGCTGCGGCGGGAAGGCCCCGCTGTAGCGCCGCTCGTACTCGTCGCCCCCCGCGGCCCGGGCCCAGGAGGCCTGCGGGCACACGGGCGGCGGCGGGGGCGCGGCGGCCCGGGCCGCGGGGGGCCGCCTCAGGTAGTGCAGGGCCAGGCCCAGGGGGAAGCGCGGGTAGGAGCCCAGGGCCAGCCAGAGCGCGCCGTGCAGGCCGAGCCGCAGCAGCAGCAGCCCCAGGACCAGCGCCTTCCATTGCATGGTGGCCCGGGCTCCGCAGGCATTCTCCCCGAGCGCGGGGCCTCCCCGCCGGCCCGGCGAGCGCGACACAGCGAGCGAGCGCGCGAGGCCGCAGCGGCCGCCCAGCCGCCCCTCGAGCCGCGTCCGCCGCCCGCCCGACGGCGCCCGGACACTTCCCCTGGAAGCGCCGCCCCGCGGCCAACCAGGGACTCGCGCGCGCACGGGCGCCCCGCCCCGCCCCGCCCCCGGGGCGCGGGGGGCGGGCCCGGCCGGGAGCCCTCGGGCCTCATAGGTCCGGCCGCCGGTCGGTCGGCCGGCCAGGCCCCGCCCCCTCCAGGGCAGCGCGGCCCCTCGGGGCGGGGCGGGGCGGAACGCGGGACAGGGCTGTCGTGGCAAGTTGTAGCCACTCGGGCAGCCCGGCCAATGGCGGCGGCGGGAGGAGGCACGCCCCCGGGGAGGCGGGGCTACCGAGCCCATGGAAAAGGAAGGACTGCGCCGGGTGCGGATGCCGCGAATGCATCTTCGCGCACCCGGCAACGAGGCTCACAGGGAGATGCTATCATCCCCACTTTACAGCTGAAGAAACTGAGGCAAACGGGGCTACCAAGTGACGCAAGACTTGATCTCGGTCTCCCAGACTCCAGATCCGGATACGTAACGTGGTGCTTTGCAAACCTTAAAACACTATAAATGTGGGTTATTGATATTACTGTTGCCCAAGCTCAGTCCCCCAAGACAAGATACAAAACTGAAATGTTACATCCAGGCTTGAATGCCGTTTCATCGCTCTCCACCCAGAAGGCCTGGGTTCAATTCCAACTTGCCCGGGTGAAAGCTTGTGCAAGCCACTTAACCATCTCTTTATACCTGTGATATAAAAAAGGTCCACTGGATGACCATCATGTTCTATACAAAGCCAAATACTTTTTAAAAAATTAGGCTAGAGCTAAGAAACAAATGATATTTAAGTTATGTGTTAAGAGTCATTTCACACATTTACTAAGATTTTCCTTTGGGCCAGGCTGAAGGCAGGACAAATGCATGCAGGAGCTCGGGGAAATCATTATCTTATTCAGCAGAATCAAGCTAGTGAATTAGTGGGTCCCTCATGTCTCCTCCTGTCCAAGATGTGTAACCACCTCCCAAGCCAGAAAGGCTGCATCCCTGAACCCTGGCCTGAAAGCTTAAGAGGTGATTACAAGAGGGATGATGGGGCGCGGTTCGAGGAAATGCCCAGTCCCACCCTGGGGCTCAAAGGCTGCTTTGCTGCATAGGACTGGCAGGGCAAAGCACATTCTTCTGTGGGTTGTGTTGTACCAATTACAGTCCCATAATAAAGCATGTCCTACTATGACACCAAGTGCACACCCACCCCTCTGGAAACAGAGGCCGTGTCAGAAAGGCTCTTGACCCAGGATTTGTAGGCGCTGCCCCTGCTAGAATTCCAAAGGCCAGGGATTTTAAAGCGCATCATCATGCCTTTTGCTGGATGCTTTATGGTGTGACTGACTGAAATGCAACTTAAAATGTAAACAGCACCCAAGAGAAACATAGCAGTTTATATACATTAATGACGCAGGGCCTATCCTCACCAGAGGACCAAGCTCTAAACAATAACATATGAAAATACTGGATTTGCAAAAAGAGGATCCAGTTTTGAATTCTATAGCTACTTGGGGCAAATCATTTTAGTATCTCAGGGCCTCAGTTTCCTTCTCTGTAAAATCAGGGAAGGAACCCTAAATGTTATGCTCCCTCAGAACTGAATAAAAGAACTATTTTTCATTTGTAATTCATAAAGGTTGACTGTATTCCTTAAAAAAAAAAAAACTAATAGTACTCTGCAGAACCCGAACTAGTTACTACCTCAGAATTTAGGTTCAAAGTCTGAAAATACAGGCTTCTGAAACTGAAGCCAACAAGAATTATTTTTAAAATGGATATTATTAGCTATAAACTCTTTGACTGTGAGAGTATTAAATTTACAAAATAAGAAACAGGTTAAACAACTTTTCCAAGTCATCAAAGTGGCAGAACCAAAACTAGAACCCAAGTAATAAGAGCTAGCATTTGTACAATGCCTATTAGAGGTTAGACACTGCTTTATTGGCATTCTTATTTTGATCCTTAAAACAACCAAGCTGTTGATCTCCACTTTACAGCTGAGAAAACTGAGGCAAACAGATTAAGCAACTTGCCAATACACATTTTATACCTACTTGAGGCTGGATCTGAACCCAGTTCTTTCTGAATCCAAGCCCAGAACTCTATGCACTGCACCACCTACCTGCTGGTAAAGTTTTATGGGACAACATAAGATATAAATGCTAATCTTTTAACATCAGGAGACCTGGGTCTTCTTCCCAGTACAAAAACTCCAGGAAAATAAGCTACGATTTAATTTAATGAGTTAACCATGAAGCAAAGTCAGTTAGAATTTATCAATATTTACCTAGCATACTTTAATGAGTTGCACAAAACATCTAATTATGAAATGCATTATTCAAAGAATATATCAACTGGTAGAACCAGAGAAACCCTGGTTACTAGAATAATATTCTCTACAATGAATGGCAATGATTCCTAAAGCTAATCAGAGCCCAGTTAAAGTACCTCTTAAGATCATGCAACCTCTCTGGCTTGGAGGCCACACTCATCAAACAAGCTTCAATCACCCAATTCAACTTACAGGAAGCTAATACCAAAATTAGGGCACACCTGCTAGCTAGGAGTACAAGAGTCTGAACTGCAAAAATGAAATCTGTTTGAATGATCTTCGTCTCATGAACTTGGCTAGCACAAACCCATTCCTCAAAGTCTGATTACTTCAGAAAGGCAAGTTTCTGAGCATATAAAATAAAAGATCTTGGACCCATGTTAACTCCATCCCGATTGGGTGCTTCAGGCAGAACTTAACAGTCCTACAAAGATGAAAATTCATCCTAGCAGAAGACATCAGTTGCTATATGATTAAATGAGATAAAATAGACACATTGCAAACCTTAGTAGTTATTTTTTTTAATTCACTGACAAAAACTTTATTTCTAAAATTTTTAAATTTTTTTCTTTTTTAAATGTTTTCCAAAAATGTGAATTTTAAGCTCCTTTGCACTACTTTCTACAAGTCCTGAGGAAATTAAAGCAAAAATACACCAATAAAAGAGGTCTTTTTTTTAGTAGTCCCTATGCAAATGATAACTATGGCTAATTGGTGCTTAGTAATGCATAAGCATTATTGAAGAGGACTTAAGTAGGTGGCTTACTTGGCCTTAATTTGAATGGTGAGGAAAAAGCCAAGAGCTTGCTGAGTAAAAGCAACACAACGTTCTCAAAATAATTAAGTTGTGGCTAAATAGTTTAAAAAGAAATCAGGTAAACTTTTTCTGAAGGACAGAGGTATAAGTACAAGTACAATTTTAGATGTTGAAAGAGGAGAGCTATATAATTGTGACTTGATGTGAAACATTCAGGAATGGCAGAGGTTATAAAGTTACAAGAAACCTAGCTGAACCAGTTATGGTAGACAACACCTTGAGTTACAGTCCATTGTCTACTGTCCATACTACAAACAGAAATCTATTTTATCCTCTCTGATATTCTGAAACCAAGCATTTTCTTACCCATTGTTCTAGAACAGTCTCAAAAGTGAGGGTTTCAGTGAAATGTATTCTTCAGAACCTGCAGTCTCCCTTTTGTTCTCATTGCCTTCTGTATTATAAATTACAGTGAAAGGGCTTGAGCCATTTGAACTACAAGATTCACTTTATTCCATGTGGATCTGCTGTGGATGAGCACATTACTCAGGAAGAAACAACAGTTTTAAAAAATAATAGACAAATTAAACATCCACTAAATATCCACAAAGTCAGTTAAAGTATTATACAATACATATATACTTGTGATTCCCCCCCCCCATCCATTTACTCATGATAGGGTTTAAAGCTAGATACATTGAAATAAAGCAGCCTAGGTTAATTGCTTAGGTTTTTCTTTTTAAATCCTGACAAAGTGAAGAGAAATTTCTTAAAACAAGTGGCTTACTCTATTTTCTGCCCCAGGATATAGTACAAATGTCTCTAGGGAAATTAATATCACTTAATTGGAAAATAAACTTTAAAATTATAGAATCTTAGAAGTCGCTATGTACCTCGAGAGTTACCTTGTTTAACTCTGTCATGTTATGTAAGTAAGGAAATTAAGACCTAAGATGAGTTATGGAATACAGGATGAAACACTGGCTTTGGAGACAGGGAGCCCAACCTCAGACACAAAGTAGCTGTTTAAGGCCAGACAAGTTGCAACCTCCCTGGACCTCCCTTTTCCCATTTGTAAAAATAATAGCACCTATCTCAAAATAGATTCTGTGTAAACATTATACATTTTAACACTGACATTGTAAAATGATCATCTAGGAATTCCTGTCAGCAATTCAGTGATCAAGAACAATCCTGAGAGATCTCTTATGAAACTGCCACTTAAATCCAGACCAAAAATGGAGTCTGAATACAAAGCAAAGCATAGTATGCTCACTTTTTAAAACTTCTTAAAAAAAATAGCTTCTAGGGGAACTAGGTGGCACAATGAATCTAGAGCACTGGCCCTGGAGTCAGGAGGACCTGAACTCAAATCTGGTGTTAGACCCTTACTTAGCTGTGTGACTTTGCAAAAAAAAAAAAAATTCTCTATGTAGAGGGTTTGACAAACCTGAAAGCTAATTCCTAGGAATATCAAAGATAAGATAAAATATACCAGGAAGCTGTTTTCATGACTTTAAATAGTTTCTGCTACCAACAAGTACTAAAATCATCTATTTACAAAACATTTGCAAATCGCTAAATAGGGGCAGCTAGGTGGCGCAGTGGATAGAGCACCGGCCCTGGAGTCAGGAGTACCTGAGTTCAAATCCGACCTCAGACACTTAAAAACTCCCTAGCTGTGTGGCCTGGGGCAAGCCACTTAACCCCACTGCCTTGCAAAAAAAAAAATCGCTAAATATGAAATGACAAGGGGCTATATTTACTAGTTATCAGCAAACAGCTGCAGTGAAGTATCCATCTGGCCTGGTGAGGCCAAATCCATTAGACAGCTTAAGCTCCCAGAATGAAATTGGAGGGATCATGGAGATCAGCTGGTTGGGAGGAACCTTAATTTTTTTATGTGTTGTGAGAATAAAATCATTTTTTTTTCAGATTTTTGCAAGGCAAACAGGGTTAAGTGGCTTGCCCCAGGCCACACAGCTAGGTAATTATTAAGTGTCTGAGACTGGATTTGAACCTAGGTACTCCTGACTCCAAGGACGGTGCTTTATCCACTATGCCACCTAGCCACCCCATAAAATCATATTTGTAAAGAACTATATAAATTTCAAAGCACTGCATAAATACTAGTAGTTTATTACTTTGGGAGTCTGGAAAAACCTATGGATCCTTTATCAGAATGGATTAAAATAAATGAGGGAAATAATAGATTTCAGTTAAGGATGGAGGGAAGAAAGACATCCTCCCCTTCCTCCACCCCCCCCCAAATCTATACATGAATCCATTGGGACCACAGACTCCAAATTAAGAACCTCTCATGTGGTTCAAACCACTCAGTTTGCAGCTCAGAGTACTTCTTGATTCAAAGTCACAGCAATAATACATAGATGAAAGAAAATAGCAACAGCCTAAAAAAAAAAATCACAGTACCAGTTTGATGGGTTATATATCTTAAAAGGTTTATTTCCATTTTTACTGGCCTACAACCCAATTTCTTGGAGGGCTAACAATCTTTCCAACCCTGGATCTCTGGACCTTGTGTTAACCGTGTCTTTACATCCTTTCTTCAATAAAGTCAGCATCATCCATCATGATTCACATTTTGAACAATTCAGCAAGTTAAAATTGCTAATACAACCCTTGAAACGCAAGTTTATTGAATTAAGCTGAGAAATGCAGTAAACAGACAGATGCATCCACCTAAATAAAAAAGTCACTTATTTACAAAGTTCAGTAACTATGTAAGTTTTCACATGCAAAGGTTAATAAATGCACAGGGAAACAGTTGGTAATAGTAGTGTCTGGATGCCTTAAAATGCTGAAAAGCAATGATTTTGACACAAACACTTCAAGTTCGGCTATAGGTCAGTTAATAAAATGTGACCTGGTCCCCACAAAGAGATTCACACATTTTATAGTTCAGTTTCCTCCTTTTAGGCACAAGCAAGTTGCTAAATTAACTGTTGCAATTCATAGAGAACATTAAAGATGTTCCACTATAGCAGCAAGTTAATATCCCCATATCTAACAGAACCCGAACCCCTACCCAAACCCACACCTCGCCAAAATCATCTGGGAAGTATGCAACATGCTTTAAGGGGGAAAAAAAGGACAATTTCATAAAGCCCCAATTTTTCTCTTTTAAAAAAATGCAAATGGAGTGAAACCAAGTAGTGTCTGTGCAACATGGTGCAGTAGTTTGTACAGAATATTAAGGCCATGGCAGTCTATAAATTAAAACGGGTACTCATTAAAAGAAGTCATTGTTGACCACACTTTTGAGTGCTCAACGATTTTGGAAATGCACTGTCTATATTTAAGTGCTGCTAAAAAAAAAAAATCACACACAGTGTGAGGCAACACATAAGCAGGTGTACCAGAGAATTTTATCTCCTACAGTGGTCTACATCAATATTTTACAAATGAACCAGAATTAACAAGTGTGTCCCTTTAAATATATGGAGATCTCTAAAGCTACAAAAACATATCCATTTTTAGTTTTTAACCCACCCATCTCTACCTTATAGAAGTGAATCAATTAACAGGATCAATTAATCAGCTCTCTTGTGCTTAGACACTTCTGTCTCAGACGTCCTACAACCTGTCAACGTGGCGCATGATTACATTACAAAAGCAAACAGGTCTAGAGTTGTCACAATAACCAAGATGTCTGGGGGGAACCAGGCAGTGTTGCCAGGCCTGAAATCAGAGAGAAAAAAAAACCATTTTTTATAGGTTCCTTTTGTGCTGAAAGTCTTATTATGACTGGATATGAAAATTCAATAGTTTGAAAGTCATGCAGCAGCACTGACTTATTGACATGGAGATAGAAAAAACATAGGGCTTTGAGCAGTAACATTCTTCTTCTTAAGTTTTATTTGACTGGAATGCTCTAAAACCTTGGAAGTTTTAGAGGAAAGTCAATTCCCATTCCCTTAAAAAGGAGTTAAACAAACAAACAAAAAAAAGATACAAGTAATGATCTGGACAGCTACAAAATGGTATGCCTTAGTTTCTCCCCCCCTCACAACCACTACTTGTGTGGCTACTAAGCATCACCAGAAAATAGTTTATCTCTAAAAATCCCTGGGTGAGATGCCAGGAGAGAAGAGAAATGGTGACATTGACCTTAACGAGCCTTTTGTGCTCCCTTTGCAAACAATTTCCATTTCTATGGCTTAAAAATATATATATATTTCACATGCATGTGTGAGATAAGAGAAAGAAACAATATTAGGTTTCTATCCCACAGGAGTCAGGCTTAAAAGGTTTCTAAATACTGTAGGTGGAGCTAGAATCCTCATGCTGTCTCAGTATCAAGCTATTGAAATCTAATTAAATATCATAAACACTTGCTGAAAATCAATATAAAAATCTGGCCAGAATCAGCCAAATTGAAATCTGCAATTTCCTTGATTTCAGATGATCAAGACAGCTTTCCACAGCTCTTGGGGGCTGTTGGGGAGCAGCCTTTTTTGTGCTGACTTTATCATGACAACTCTAGGTGATGCTTTGTGACAGGTGAAGGATACACATCTCCAGCAGCGCACAGGAGAAATTAACTCAGACAAAAGGCCATTTCTTGGATGGAGGAAGGACCATATTCTGGGTAGCACGTCAGAGGAACGGACGACAAGTCTGGGATCACAGCCAGCGGGGTAGGGGGTGGGGCTCCAGAGGGTGAAGACCTCAGCTTCTTCTAGATTTCGAATGCTGAATAAGCCACTGAAGAGTGATGTCTAAGTGGATAAAAGAAAAATGGTGTTAAGACAGAGAAGTAAGATCATTGAAAGGACTGAATACAAAGTAAGAGGTAAGCATGGGAACACTGGAACAATGTCTCAAAGATGTAAAAATCAAACCTAAATTAGCTTGAACATCTGAACTCAACTTTTAGAAACATGAAGCAAGAGGCAAAACAAGATATAAAATGCTGACTGGGAGACTCTTGAAACATTTTGCCAAGTCATCCTCCAAAGCCTCACTGTATCAAGAAGAAGAGGTTAGGCTGGACGACCCACTCTTCTTTTTGCAATCAGGGTTACGTGACTTGCCCAGGTCACACGTGTGTGATGCTGTATATTTGAACTCAGATCCTCCTGACTTCAGGGACAGTGCTCTTATTGACTGTACCACTTAGCTGCCCCCATGCCCTACCAAGAGTCAGAGGCAGCTCTTTGTGATCACGACTTGTTTTTTCTAGATGTTTAATAGCTAACCCTTAATAAGACATTATGGAATTTTGCCAGGAACTGAACTCACTAGCCTACAGTTTGGAGGACATTCTTTCCCCTCTCTGATGCCTTTTCCAATTTTGCAACCTATTTTTTACAATATTTCAAAATACCAACAGCAGTATCTCAACCATGACAGCTCCAAATGGTATCAATACCCTACTAAGTAGCTATGTTCTATTGTGCAGAGATAAATAAATACAAAACAAATAGAAAATGTGTTGAGGAGCGAAAGTAGAGGGCAAGGAAAAAAAAAACCTAACAAAGCTTCTCCATTTTCTGGATGTTGCAGGAGGTCTAATGCTAGGACCTAGGTTGTTCCAGAGCCCAATTGCAGACCATATACATCAAATGGTAAATCTAAACATTGAGGATGTATCCTAAAGACTATGAGCCAAGACTTCATTTTCAGAACTAAGTACTATCTCTACTCCCTAGAAAAGTTGCCCAGGGTATTATCTGTGACATCAAGATCTCAAAACAGAACCCTGATTACTGAGTTCAAAGGCTCCCTGGATGCGCTCAGGTTCTTTGACTGTATAGGCAATGTAATAAGACTTGAGTGCACTCAAAAACATTTCTTAAGAACTAATACTGAATTCGCACTTAAGGGGCATATCAAGTTACCAGAATTTCCTGAGTGCCTGCCTTGACTACATCCTTTGCATCAGGCACTAACTCAGTATAGGATCATGAGCAAAGAATCAGCCCGTGCCTGTCAGCAAGTATTTTAATAAATGCCTCCCATGTTGGAGTCGGTGTGCTAAGGGCTTAACCAAGTCATTTTCCCTGTAGGCACTTCAATTTCTTCATCAATAAAATGACAGAGCTGCAGTAGGTAGATTCTGAGATCCCTTCCAGTTAGAGATCTGATCCTAGGATCCACAAATTGATAGGGTGAGACTAAATGATCCCTAAGGCCCCTTTCCAGTTCCAGGTATCTACATGTTTGTATTTCTATCAAGCAGAATATTTAAGTAAAAAGAACACTCCATCCCTTATCATGCAGGAGAAAGTGTTAAAACCTTTATGATCATTAACTGATATCTATGGGGCAGCTAGGTGGCGCAGTGTATAAAGAATCAGCCCTGGAATCAGGAGAACCCAAGTTCAAATCTTATCTCAGACAATAATTGCCTAGCTGTGTGACCCTGGTTAAGTCACTTAATCCCATTGCCTTGCAAAAAAAAAAAAAACCCAAAATAATAATTGATATCTACTAGTAAAGTAATAAAGTGGTGTTAAGACAGAGAAGTAAGATCATTGAAAGGACTGAATACAAAGTAAAAAGTGAGCATGTAAGTAAAAGTTATGGGTTTAGATGGATGAAGGTCTAAGATATTCATTTGGCAATTAAGCAAAGCAACCTGTCCTATTCAACAGCTACAACAGGTCACTGAGGTATATAAGTAGCAAAATAGAATTTGATTAGTTAAGGAATGGGGCAAGACTATATTAGTGAAATGACTGAATTTATCTACTTTTCAATTGTTTTTTCCCCCCACATTTATAATCACTAAACAAAGGACAAGTCCGCAAGTAAGATGAAGAATAAGGCGAAGTCATAGAGATATATATTGGGTTATGCATGCTAATAAGAAATAATACTCCAAGAATGATTTAGTTATCCCCAGAAAGAAGCCATTATACTGAAAATATACTATATTGTTGACAATCTCATAGGAACACCCAAATCTATGAAAAATTATATGCCACTATAAAATTAGTGTTATTAAAACATGCTAAAATGAAGAATAAAGATGAAAGTATAGTGACAAATGTCAAGAGACCAATCATTACACTGATGTGGAACAGAAATTAGAATGTTGGTGTTTCTCCTGGCATTACCCCAAGGGAAAGAGAAGTGTCCTAAGCAGTCAACATGAATATTTCAGGCAACTCATGAGACATTTCTCAAAATAAATAAAATCACATTCCTATTGATCAAAAAGTTTTAAATTTAGTTGGCATTCATTCACTAAGGCCCTTTAAGAACTTTAAAAAGATTCTGAAATAGAAAAACTAGGGATCAGACAAACCTTACTGACCCTACAAATAGCATACTGTAACTTGCAAAGCATTTTCACATAGACTATCAGATTTGATACCCAAAACTATCCTATAGGTTAAAGATGAGAAGGGATCGAGAAAGTAAAAAAAAAAAAAAAAAAAAAAAAATGGAATGAGAGGAAAAGGCTCAAACTTTCCTGAAGTCTAGAAACAAGGCTAACAAATCATCTCTGGGCCATTCCTAAAACACTACACATGGATACTTTTGTTTATGAAATAAATGATTATTCAAGTATATTAAAGCTCATGGGTATTTCTGGCTTATTGCTCCAAAAGTGTGCTAAGATATTACAGTAATATACTCAGTTTTAGCAAATGAAAATTTTTTAGTTCCTCCTGACCAGTCTTTATAAAATCCTATTTCAAAAATACTATTTTAAGACACAGCACAGTTGGATAACAGCACCAAAAAGATTGCTACGATAAGTATCATGCAACAATCTCTTTAAATAGTTAGGAGGAAAGTCTAGCGACGGAATACTCAATGTCAATGAGTTTAAAGTCTCCTCTTCATAAGGGGGAAAAACAATACCCTGCAAGTCTTTTAACCTATAATGAGGAAGGTGAAGAGTACAAAAATAAACAAATAATTCTGAAAGAAGTACTAGACATTACTTACCTATATTATCCTTTTCTTTGCAAGAAATTGAATAGCAGCAAATTTCTCTGTCCTGAATAGCAGAGAGATTCCTAGAAAAGGCAAGATTTACAGATAAGTTTGTATTTAAGAACAGTCTGACGGGCCAATTTTGCTTATATACTTGTGTTAAAAAACAGAATGAAGAGACCACTACTAACCACCACTAAACACAAATAAATAGCTACAATATCTCTTAACATCTTAAAATATCAGAATTTTCAGCTATGAGGATAAAACCATTACAGGTACAAATGCTGAATAAATCTAGGGTTCTATACAATTAAAAGAGCAGCAAAGAGTGCAAAAAAAAATCATCGAATATGAATAAAATAGCCTTTATGCCCAAAGAAATGAAGACTAAGGGAAATTCAAAGAAACCAGTAAAGATGTGCATGAACTGATATAGAGCAATGAAAGCAAAACTAGAAGATATTCATAAATTACTAAAATTAAAAAAATAAAAAATGAAAACCCACATTAAAAGGAAGCCACTTTAGCTTAAGGGAAATTAAGCTTTAGTCAGGTTAACAAATAAGAAAATAGTATCTTTTCAAAAAAGAGGTATGAACTTTATCATTTATGACCAATTTTATTTAATTCTTTTGTTGTTTTAGGGGACAGTTCTATGATTGAGAAGAAACATGTCAAGAAATGATTTGCTAAAATAGCTATCAATAAAAGAATGCAATTTAAGTGAATATGATACAAAAGAAAATGTACGTTGTCAGGAAACATACATTTTTTCAATTAGTTGTTTCTCATCCAAGGCATTGGGTAGGTCTCTCTTGTTTCCAAGTACTAGCACCTTTAAAAAGAAGGGGGAAGAGGACAAGGATTAATGAAAATACCTTAAGTATAGAGTCAAGAAAGATTACCACTTCTACAGAACTTGATACTTAGAATTCAAGATATTTAGATACTTCAACTAGAAGTCCTCTTCACCCTCTTGACACAGGATGAGGCGTTCATGATTCTGTTATTTCCGAGGAGAATCTTTTCACTTGCAGGTGAAGGACTGACTTCTACCATGACTCTAAAATTGTAATCTTGTCTCTGCATTCTACTTGTAATAAATTTCACTGGCTTAGGAATTTTTCATAAAAGTCAATAAAATCAAACTCTAATTTAGGCAAGCTTAGAAATGTATTCGCTAATAACTTTATAATCCGAGCATATCTATTACACAGAATAAATATCTGTATACTATGGATGCACCTGGGTTAGATAAGCAGACCTATGTGAACTACTAAATAATCCTAAAGACTCCAAAATTAGATCAATCAGAAAAGGAGGGCAGCAATCCCGAGCTGGAGACTTTAGTGAGAATACTCAGAGCAGATCCTTTAAGGGTTATCCTGACAGCTCTTCCAGTTTTGCAAATCAACTCATGGCTGCTTCCACCATCCCTCTATAAATGGGATGCCTCTGAAGTTCAGTCTCCACACAGTACGCTCAATTCTAATGCCATGATCACTCTACCTCCCCCCTTTCTTAGGAAGGTCAATCCCTAGCTCAGGCCCCCTTTGTACCACAACTCCTACCCTCAGAATCCCAGAGGACTTGGAATATGCATGCTGGCTGATGTTTCCCCCCAATACTCTTAACTTCCTAGTTTCTCATCTTTCCAGTTCCTAATATTATATTCTCCCACTCCATGTTGGCTACATACAGAGACAGTCATACTTTTGTTATTGTCACCTTGTACAAGTGTTCCTCTTTCATACTTAAATCTAATCATTACTTTTTATCCTTTTGTAAATAACCTAAAACTATTCCTAAATCTATTAGTTGTCCTCACAGTTACCTCTGATTCTTCCATGCCTCAGTATTTCCCAGGCCATCACTCCTGCTCTGTCTACACTCTCCTCCCTTCCCAATCATGAATTATTCAACTAAAAGTCTACCAAATCAACTCTATAATAATCTCTGAAGGAATCAGGAAAGCAAGTAGATAATTGTGAGAAGTGAACAACACCAACTCCATCTTGTGACTCAATTCTGAAGCTAGCTCAGTTCCGTTTCTATTCAATGTTTCTAACCCAAATTTTGTCTAACGAGAAAGTTTATTCAACTGAGGGAACTGGGAGAAAACCTTATTGTACTGTTTGAAGCTAGTCCTGCATCACTAGGAAACTCTCTCCCTGCTATTTAGAGACCCTTAATTAACGACCCAGGTTATACGGACCAGAAACTGAAGTCAGATTCAAAGATTGATGAAAGAAGTTTTCTCACAATTGTCTATCTCAAAGCAATTCAGATATTTATCTGAAAACAGGTCCTGTTCTGCTCAATCAGTTTTTGTTTCCATATTCCTTTAATTAATTATAGATAATTAGGGCAAGTAGGACACCTCTTTTTCTAAATTCAAGGAGCTAATTTATAGTAATATGAAAAAATGGTCTAAATCACTATTGATTGGAGAAATGAAAATTAAAGTAACAAACCATCTCAGACCTTCCAGAATGGTTAATATGAAAGAAAAGGAAAATGACAAATATTGGAGAAGATGTGGGAAAAATTGGAACATTGCATTGTCAATGGAGTTGTGAACTGATCCACCCACTCTGGAGAGCAATTTGGAACTATGTCATAGGGTTATAAAACTGTGCATGACCTTTGATCCAGTAATATCACTACTAGGTCTGTATCCCAAAGAGATCATTAAAAAAAAAAAAGAATAGGATCTACATGGAAAAAAAATATTTATAGTAACTCTTTTTGTGGTGGCAAAAAATTGGAAATTGAGGGGGATGCCATCAATTGGGGAATGACTGAACAAGTTGTGATATATGAACATAATGAAATACTATTGAGCTATAAGAAATGATGAGTAGGTGGATTTCAGAAAAACTTGAGAAGACTTACATGAATTGATGTGGAGTAAAGTAAGTAGAACCAGGAGACATTGTACACACTAATAGCAACATTGTGTAATGGTCACTGTGATTGATTTAGTTCTTCTTAGAAATAAAATCATCCCAGAAAAATTCCAAAAGACTCAGGACAGAAAATGCTATCCATATCCAGAGAACTAGGAAGTCTGAATGCAGATTAAAACATATTATTTTCAAAACTTTTTTGTTGTTTTTTGTGGCTTTTCACTTTTGCTTTTTTTGTTTCTTTTTTCACAACCTGACTTAATGTGGAAACATGTTTCTGTTATTGCACATATATATATATCAGATTACTTGCCATCTTAGAGAAGGAAGAGGAAAAAAGAGGTAGGAAGAAAAATTTGGAACTCAAAACCTTATAAAACTATATGTTGAAAACCAAATCTTATAAAAATATATGTTAAAAACTATTTTACATGTAATTTGAAAAAAAATACTATTTACAATGGATGAATGAATGCAGGTTACTGTACCTATTTCCAACTTGGAAAGTTCTAATATTGTTTCCTTTTAATTATTCTTATTTGACTAACAGTTTTTAAAGTAAAAAAAAGTCTGTCTCCCCGCCCCCATATTCATAGTCCACATCTAAGCTGAGGAGGTCTGTCCCTCTTTGTTGGGCAGTTAGCTAACACTGTTTAATAAGTTAAACTGATATGCTTAAAAGATCAAATCTATGTTTCCTCAAACATTACATCTTTCACCTACCACATCTCCATTTTCAAATCTCTTATCCTATCATATTATACTTTCTAAAGGCAATCCTGGTTGCTCACACCATTCACTTCATTTGCTGCTACTATTCAAGTGATACTGAACAGAACTGAACAAAGTCACAAAACTCTGGTGACTGAATCCACTACAAAAACATGCTATCCAATCTCAACTGGGTCCTCATCATAGCAAAGTAATCCTCCTATTTGGGGCAGCTAGGTGGTAGAGCAAATAGAGTGCCAGGTCAGAAAACTCCTAGTATTGAATTCAAATCTGGCCTCAGACACTTACTAGCTATGTGACCCTGAGCAAGTCACTTCACCCTGTCTGTCTCAGTTTCCTCATCTGTAAAATGAGCTGGAAAAGGAAATGGCAAACCACTCCAGTATCTCTGCCAGGAAAACCCCAAATAGGGTCATGAAGATCTGAACATGGCAGAAACAAATGAACAGCAACAACAAACTGTCCTATCTATAATACTGTATAGAGCTGGAAGTGCTCTTAGAAGTCTTCAAGTCCAACTCCCTTGTTTTACAGATAAGGAAATTAAGTCACTAAGAGATAAGGCAAAGGGTTCAAAGCTAGATAACTAAAAGTATATAAGGCAGGATTTGAAACCAGTTCTTTCTGACTCCAGACCCAGCACTCTATTGTATCAGACTCATCTCTAAACAATTTTCTATTCCATTAACCAGAGGCATTGTTCCAAACCTTCTCTTCTCTCTTGAAGTCTCCTACACTATATAACCTTTGGTGACTCTCTCAAATAAGGAACTTCTCCCTTGTGCTTTCCTAAAAAATTGAGACAATTTTCCATGAGTTCCCTCTTTTCTTCTCATTTCACATCTAGCTGACATCATTCTCCACTGTCTTTCACTTATCTCTAATAAAGAGTGCCCCTTCCCCTTTCAAGGCCAATCCACAAAATATAATCCATCTTCTCCATTACACTGCCTCCATTAACATCGTTCTCTAATCTTTCATTTCTTTCCATTACTTTTCCTTTTCCCTGTTGCCCTTAGAAAACTTCAATACATCTTACAAATAACCGGGCAGCTACTAGTCTTCCACTTCTCATTCTCTTCTAAGCCTTCCAAAATTTTGATTCTGATCTCATTATTCAACTGAAACTATTTTTTCCAATGTTAACAATTTTCCAAGTCAAATATTCTCTCCCTCACTCTTGATCCTTTTTGAACTCTCTGTAGTATCTGACATTGCTATCACTTCCTCTTCCTAGATATGGGGGGGGGGGGGGGGTTCTACTCCTTACCTCTGACAACTCATCAATTTTCTTTGGTAATTTTTAATCAATATCACTGATACCAACTGTGGTTGTGCTCTAAATCTACTTCCCTTTTTCCAGTCTCTCATTTTATGTTCTCGTGTTTCCATGGGTTCAAAAGGTTCAATCACCTCTGGGTATCTAGATGATACCCAGATCAATAGATCTAGCCCAAATTCTTTCCTAAGTTCATATTCCACATCACTATGTGCCTATTGACATCTCAAACTGGAAATCCAAGAGGGATCTCAAACTCACTATGTCTAAAACATAACTCATTATTTTCCCCCCCAAAAGACCTCCTTCTTCAAAACTTCCCCATTTCTGTCAAGAGCACTGCATTCCCTCAATTCACCTAGGTCCTTAACCTTGGGTATCACCCTCAACTTCTCACTCTCTCACCTTACAGATCCACCAATCAGCTGCCTAATCTCATTTCTTTCTCCACACCTTTCATCCCTGGCCCCTTCTTTCTTCCCACAGTCACTACCCTAGTGAAGGCCCTTATCACTTCTTACCTAGACAATTACAATAACCAACTCACTGGTCTCAAGTCTCTCTTCATTCCAATCCACCCCTACACAGCTGCCAAAATGACCAGCCTAAAACATAGGACTGAACAATTCACCCTCCTACTCAGTAAACTATAGAAATTCCCTATTGCATCTAGAACCAAAAATAAAGTTCTCTGACATCTGAAGCTCTTCATAACCTGATCCCTTCCTAGACTTCTAGTTTTTGCCTATATTACTCCCCGTTTGCATTCTAGATAGAGATCTGGTTGCAGAGAACAAACTCACGACTAGTTCCTGGCTTTTGCACTGGATGTTCCCCATCCTTGTATGGCATCATATCCCTCCTCACTTCTGCTTCTTCAGTTTTGCTGTCTTCAACTTGTGCCGGAGGTCTCTCTCCAAACGATAGTGTGCCTTCCCCTCTCAGGTTACTCTGCACCTTCCCTGGGTCTTAGCTGTATTTATGTACATGCAAGTTTGTCTTACAAATTAGAATGAAAGCAGGTACTGTTTTTACCTTTACCTGTCTCCTAATCTTAGCACAAGATCTGACACATACTAAGTGCTTAGTAAATATTACTTGCTTGATTGACAGTATATTGTCATTTTAGAGTCTGGACTACAGCAACTCGTCCTCTCCTGCCTCTTATCTCTGTTCCTTTCCTAGGTGGATGCTCCCTTCAAAGTTTTACATGAAGAAGACAGAAAATGGACAAGATCAGAGATGGGAAAAGCCACCTGACATTCCAGTCCAATTCCCTGCCCTGACTCACTTGCTCCCCCTCAGCTCTCACCTCCTGCTCAGACAAGCCTAAGCCTCTTCTGCCACCAACTTTCAGAACTGGAAAGCCCTTTCCTTCTAGGGTGAATTATCAACACAGAAAGCTCCTCTAACCCAAGGCTTCATAGAGTCACCAGACTTTCAAGATCTTGCTCTGTCCAATGTCAACTCGGACTGCTCTTCATCTTCACCCCACCCCATGCCTTTACCTATACTTATCTCTAACCAGCACAGCAGGGGATAGGGTGACCACCCATTTGACTATCTCCTAGGATACAGCCCCAACAGCCCCTCACCACACAGCCTTTATTTGTGGCCAGTTTAAGTCCTGTCTCAACTTCGAAGCAGCCAAAGTGGCATAGAAAGAACGTGACCTGAAGGAAGCTCGGACAAAATTCCACCAAGTCTGATTCTCTGTATTTCATTTCAAGCCCAGCCCACAGCAGATTCAGAAGCAGCAAATCTGAGAGCAGAAGCAGAAGCATTACTCCAAGCTTCTGTGTCTGTGTGTGTGTGTGTGTGTGTCACTGTGTTTATCTGTGTGTGACAGCTGACAAGGAAAACTACGGGTTAGGACATCCTGCTGCCCATCACTCTCTCCTAACTCTTAGAGTCCTCCTTTGGTGTAATGGAAGATGACAGTTACCTTCAGCCTTTCAACATATCACACCACTCCAAGAGTATACTTCCTTAAGTGATATTTAAACCAGTTCCATTTTATTATATTCACACCTTACATTTTAAGCAACATCTTCTCCCTTTCCTGAAGATCTAGCTCCATTTCAAATGCTAGGGAACTTCATTAATTATAATCAAAAAGCAAACTTCTCAGACTTACTGGAATGCCTTGTAACTGTGGTTTGTCCAGAAGATTATGCAGCTCATTCCGAGAAGCTTCAATCTTTTCACGATCTGCAGCATCCACCATGTAACTTAAGAAGTTGAAGGCAAAATTCCTTATTAATAACATCTATGAGTATTATTCTCTTTAAAAATTGTCCTAAACTATTCAGGGCAGGGGGAAAGACTAGCCAAGAATAGGAGTGTCCAGAGAAGGGAAGAGCTGGGGCAAAAATCCAATCCTAAAAAATTTAATAATAGTAATAATAGAAAGCATTTTTATGGTGCCTGTTTTGCATTGGGTAATCTCTTTAAAAGTTTTACATTAACATCTCCTCTGTTCTTCTCTACGAGAGGCATTATTATTAGCCCCCATTTCACAGGTAAGGAAACTGAGGTAGACAAGTTAAATGATTTGCCCAAGTTTCCACAGCTAGAAAATATCTGGGGCTAGACTGGAACTCCAGTCTTCTTGCCACCAGGCCTCGTATTCATAGCTACTGCAACACCCAGATACCTATTAGGGTACAAGCACCCACAGGGGTACTTATATGTACCCCATTAGTGGCAATTAAGGTCACAGCTGTCATTTAAAGTTTTCAATCCATAGTTTTCTTTCAAATACAAGTCAAATATAATAAAAAATCATGCTCTTACTTTAAATTTTCAAAATTCACTAAAATGAATTTTTAAAAATTTTTACCTTGTGGTCCCCATCTTGGAAAGGAAGGAAAGAGGGAAGGAGGGAAAGTGGGAAAGAAAGGAAGGGAGGGAGGGAGGGGGGAGGGAAGAAAAGAAAGGAAGGAAGGAAGGAAGGAAGGAAGGAAGGAAGGAAGGAAGGAAGGAAGGAAGGAAGGAAGGAACCTTTCCATTGGACTTGTAAACTCTTTTGAAGGAGGGAATCATTTCATTCTTTGCATATCCAGGGCCCAGCCCAACACAGAGTAAGTGCTTGGGCACAGAGTAAGTAAATACTTGCTGCCTGAATCCAATAAAACAACGAGTTTTTCCAAGAGAACAAACTGGAAATCTGCCCCTGCCTCACCCCACTTACACAATTGCATTGACTCCTCTGCAGTACCGTTCCCACATGCTTCGGAATCGTGGTTGCCCTCCTATGTCCCAGATCTTTAAACCAAAATGAGACCAAAACATTTTTTATGAGAAACATTTTGATAAGAGAGAGAGAAAAGATGGAGAAAATTTCAGAAGCATTTCCCAGTTTCTTAGGAAAGATAACTCCATCCCATCCCTCCAAAAAGAAAACTTATTTGCAAGTTTTATGAACACAGTAACATTAGATATAATAGCTTTATCAACCTATGGGTGGCACCCATTGCAACCAACTTGCAATGGGCTCTTGACCATGTGGAACATCAAGAATTCACATCATTAGCATTCCCAAACATTTGCTAAAGGATTCTGTAATTTAAATCAAAGATTTCAATCCTTCTGAATCTTCTTTGAAAAATGATTAATAACCCTAACAAGCCATTCAAAATGCATTAAATCATGTTCATACTACATTAACAATATCTGGATATGAGTACAAGTACTTCCAGGTTTATTAAAGCACATATATGGTATAGTGTCACCTCCACCCAACACAAAGATGGAAACTGACTTTCAGACAAAAAAAAAACATATTGATATGTTTGAAGCTGTATTTATACAGATTCTCCCACCATTCTTTGACAGCTTCACATTTAACTGCATCTCCCACAAAGTCATCTGCCAATTTCTTCCCCATCAATGCTTAAATGTAGCACAAAAGCCCATCAAAGAGACTTCTTACAGTATGATTTCCCCTTTACATATTTGACTCCATCAATAAGCAAAATTTAAATCTCACAAATAGAACAGGAAGGTGGGTAACTTGAGCAGCAGCTTCTCAACCAGGATTTGAACATCAAGAAGACTCCTGAATTTTCAAAGATGTATCATAAAAATAAGAGGCAAACAAACTAGAAGAGAGCTCAGAAGAGTCCCAATGTCCTAAACCAAAGTGATTCCATTCAAACATATATTAAGTGTCTAGGTAAAAGGAAAGGGGGGGGGGGGACAGAAAGATGGCTAAGGACAGGGAAGGGAAGGGAAAAAGCAATAAGATAATGTGCCATGAAGTTTACAAAATTATCTTTTGTTTTGACCTCACAACCCTTTAGTACTACTATTATCTTTATTTTCAGATGAAGAAACTGAGGCAAAGAAACATACATTATGCATCAATCACATTCAAGGTACTGTGCAGGCCCCAGAGATACAAAGACAAAAATCCAACAGTGCCTGCTCTAAAGGAACTCATTCTACAGCAGGATAGAACATGCACACGAGTAAATGCAAAGTATATACAAAAGAATAAAAAAGTGATTTCAAGAGGGAGATTGTATCAACTCACACTGAAGGTCTCACCTGAAGGGTAAATCTTGAGTTCTCCCCTCGGGGGCTCTACAGAGTAAAGGCACAAAGAAGTATGTACAGGGAAGGGGAAAGGAAAGAGATATCCAGAAAGGCACCAGGGCAAAAGATGAACTGCAGCATATGAGAACAGCCAGCAAGCAGATAAGATTAAATAGAATGAAGAATGCAAAATGGGCAATACTATGAAATAAAACTGGAAAGGTAGATGGGACCCAACAGTATAAGTCTTTAAATGTATTTTATTCTAGAACAAAGAGGAAATTACTGGAGATTTCTGAGTAGCAAGCAGATGTGGCCAGATATGTTTCAGAAATGTCATTTGGCAACAATGAGGAAGAAGAATTAGAAAGGAGATTAGAGGCACCAATTATGAGGCAAATTCAGTGGTACCACTGGCAGGATGAATGTTTAGAAGAGGGGGGAGGCATTGTGTAAGTGGAAAGAAGATTATGCAGAAGAGAAATTAAAAGTGGAAGAAAGAAGAAGTCTTGGCAATTGATAGAGGGACTGAGGGAGATGCCAGTGTACACCTTAACTGCAAGATTAGGAATCAAACAGACAAGAAGGATGGCAGAAAAATCACTGGAAATAGTAGGTGTGGCAGGGGGATGGACTTTTTTTTAACTTAACTAATTTTCATTTTTTTTCACTTTTTTCCTTCTTTTTTTAATTTTAAAGATTTTATTTATTTTGAGTTTTACAATTTTTCTCCATTCTTGCTTCCTTCCCCCCACCCCACCCCCCCACAGAAGGCATTTTGTTAGTTTTTCCATTGTTTCCATGGTATACATTGATTTAAGTTGAATGTGATGAGAGAGAAATAATCTCCTTAAGGAAGAAAAATAAAGCATAAGAGATTGAAAAATTACATATTAAGATATCAGGTTTTTTTTCCCCAAAAATTAAAGGTAATAGTCTTTGGTCTTTGTTTAAACTCCACAATTCTTTCTCTAGATACATGGTATTCTCCATCACAGATAGCCCAAAATTGTCCCTGATATTTGCACTGATGGAATAAGCAAGTCCATCAAGGTTGATCATCTCCCCCACACCACCGTCAGGATGTACAATTCTGCTCATCTCGCTCAGCATCAGTTCATGCAAATCCCTCCAGGCTTCCCAGAATTCCCATCCTTCCTGGTTTTTGATAGAACAACAGTGTTCCAGGACATACATATACCACAGTTTATTAAGCCATTTCCCAACTGAAGGACATTTACTTAATTTCCAATTCTTTGCCACCACAAACAGGGCTGCTATGAATATTTTTGTATAAGTGATGTTTTTACCCTTTTTCATCATCTCTTTAGGGTAGAGACCTAGTAATTGCTGGATCAAAGGGTAAGCACATTTTTGTTGCCCCCTGGGCATAATTCCAGATTGTTCTCCAGAAAGGTTGGGTGAATTCACAGCTCCACCAACAATGTCTTAGTGTTCCAGATTTCCCACATCCCTTCCAACATTGATTACTGTCCTTTCTGGTCATATTGGCCAGTCTGAGAGGTGTGAGGTGGTACCTCAGAAATGCTTTAATTTGAATTTCTCTAATAAGTAGTGATTTAGAGCAATTTTTCATATGACTATGGATCACTTTGATTTCATCATCTGTAAACTGTCTTTGCCTATCCTTTGACTATTTGTCAATTGGGGAATGGCTCTTTTTTTTTTGAAAATTTGACTCAGTTCTCTGTATATTTTAGAAATGAGTCCTTTGTCAGAAATACTAGTTGTAAAAATTGTTTCCCAATTTACTACATTTCTTTTGATCTTGGAGGGGGATGGACTTTGAGAGCAGCAGGAGGGTCACTTTAGACCTGTGAGAACAAGGAATAGTGCGCCAGAAGGATAAAAAAGACAAAAATGAAAATGTGATTAAGCACAAGGAAATCTAAAGATAGAATGATATCTGTTGCCTCAGAGGACCAGCATCTTCTGGAAGAAAAGGGACAGGCCAGAAGAGGCCAAGAGCAGAGGCTCAGAGAAGGGACCACAGCATCATGGATCTAGAGCTGTCAAAGACCTCAGAAATAAAGAAAAGAACAATCAGTAGAGCAAGGTGACACAGAATATTTGAATAAAGAGTAATCTGAAGTTGGGGAGGGTCCACTAGAGTCAGAATATGGAAGATGTTAGTTCATTAGGATCATTAATTCTGGCAATTGAGCACCAATAAAGGGTTTTTGTTTATGTGTTTGCTTGTTTTAACTGTAATTAGTGCAATGTATTCAGAAGCTGATTGGGTAGGGTAGGAAGAATGGACTGTAGGAGAGTCTAGAGGCAAAAAGACAGTAAAGAAGCTGTTAACAATATCCTAGGGGAAAAGACTAAAAGCCTAAACTAGGATATAGAAATGGAAAGAAGAGAAGAGAATATTTGCAGAAACAGAATAAAAAGGACCTGGCAATTAGAGTAAAAGAGGATAAAGAAGAAATAATTTTTTTGTTTGAAGGAAGGGGTCTAAACTAAGGTTTTAAGATCAAGTTTCAGAACTGGGAAGATGATGAAAACAATAATAGAAAAATCAGCATAAGAGCAAGATTTCAAGAGCTAAAGATGATCTATTTGGTTTTGGATTTATTTTTTGAGACTTAAGATGTCAATGGGATATCCAGGGAGAGCTATATATAGATTTGGAAGTCTGTACTGTCAAGTCAAGAGAATAAAGGAGATCTCACCAAGAAACAAAGAAAATGAGGCATAAGCAAATTTAACTGCTGAGATTTATGCAAACTCACCACCTCCATAACTACCACAATCCCACTTAAGACTCACTTTTCCATTCTACCCCATTTGACATCATAAAAGCAGCAGTGAGGTTTTAGAATGTTACCTTAGATAGTTATGGCCTAATAGCCATTATAAGATTGTAACTTGAAAAGACATTTTCCAATGAGCAACTGATTTAAAGTTTTTGAAATATAACCTACTTATAATTTGGAGACTTTTAGAATTAAAGAGGGGAGAGGTGAGGGAGAAACAAATCCAAACTATAAGGAACAGAAAATTTAAGTACAATACAGTGTGATTTTTTACATACCTTTATCGTGACGTTACCTTTAGTTACTTTCCTCATGTTAAAGCCCACTGTTGGGATCATATCTTCACTGAACTGACCTGACTGAATAAAAAGAAAAACTGTATTAGACAAATCTGAATTTGTACAGATTACCTAAGCATTAAAACTTCCCTCAATCATTCTACATCTGAGACTGTTCTTGGTAATACACACCAACAATAACAATTTTATTTTTGAAACAACATTTTTCAAAAGCACTGCTTTGAGAGTGTCTTATTATTAAAAACCCATTTAGAAAAGGAAAAGAAATATTTTAGAGATCAGTTATAATCTTCTCCAAGGTTGACTTGGGGTTAGATCACAAAATAGCTGGTGGATAAATGAAGAGTATTCCAATGATTGATATTTGTTGTGGTTCAATCCTTTCATGTCTGACTCTTCTGGGCCCTATTTGGAGCTTTCTTGGAAGAGATACAGGAGTGGTTGCCATTTCCTTCTCCAGCTCATTTGACAGATGAGGAAACTAAGGCAAACAGGGTTTGCCCAAGGTCTGAAGCTAGATTTGAACTCAGGAAGATGGGTCTTCCTGGCTCCAGGCCCAATGCTCTTATCCACTTTACTACCTAGATTCCCTAATAACTGGTTTTAGCAAAGTCAATAATATCTACTATACAGTTATGTATATGGTGTGACAATTAACTAATCAACTGGTATTTGGATCCCTTCACAACCAGTCCCATCTCCCTTTCCAGTCCCCTTCATTTGTGTTTGCTAATTTTTCCTCCTAGCTTCTTCTCTTTACACATAACAATCCATTTTCTGATGCTATCTCTATACCTCTGCTCAGATTATAACCCATTCCTGAAAAAGTCCTCTCATTTCCACATCTTGGCTTCTTTCAAACACAACTTCTAACATGATGACCTTTCCTGATCTCCTAATTGCTAAAGCCTCCCCACTGAAAAATTATTTTGTTTATACAAATAAAGATAACACACATATAAGTTTACAGGTATATATGTAAGTATGAATGTATAAGCATGTTTCCCCTAATGGAATGTAAGCTCCTTGAGGGAAGGGATCTCATCCTCTTTGACTTTGAATTCCCAAAACCTAGCAGGTAAATAATAAATGCCTGCTGATTAATTGGATCTGTAATTGAGAAAAAGGTAAAAGTAAAACATATGTGTGTGTATGTGTATATATATATATATATATGAGAGAGAGAGAGAGAGAGAGAGAGAGAGAGAGAGAGAGAGAGAGTGAGTTAGTTCTCATTTACCTAGCATACGCAGGGAATGCTTGGGATTTGATGATATCCCAAGGACATACAGGATCAGCTATAAGATGGCCAAGCACAAAGGATAAAAAATAGATAGCCCAAGTGACTCAGTGATATGAATGAAATACAAAAAAAACTGACATTCTACATTACAGCATAGCTAACCCATATATATACACACACCACAATAGCAATGTCTGTATTATCAAAGAACTAGAACCAAATTCATGCTCTCTAATTTATGACATAGGAATTAAATGGAATATGATATTCCACAAACAGTAAAACTGCATGAAATTCATCATAGACATGGGAGGACCCAGGAATTGAGGCAAAGTGAAGTAAGAAAACCCCAGAAAATAGATATAATGAATAAAATAATCTAAATGAAAAAAGAACAGCAGTAGCAGCAAAACTCAAAACTGACTGCAACAGAATTATAAAGTTTTGTCCCATAAAATGGATACCAGAAAATACTCCCCCAACTTTTCTTTGAATCATAGCAGCAGAACACAATATATAGTGAGGTACTGACTATACTATTGATGATAGATACTCCTTCCTTCCTTCCTTCTTTTATGTTTGTGCTTCATTAAAGGGAATGACTATTCCAATGGGTAGAGAGGGAATATTGGAAAATGAAGGCAATATAAAAACAAAGATAAATTACATTTTTTTCTAATTTAAAAAAATAAAGAACTTGGTCAAGAATTACAAGATTTCATAAGTTATGGACAAGTTGAGGTCCAAACTAAGGAAAAACTCAAGTGTGATAAGATCACAGATTTAAGTTAAATAATGTTCAATGTCAGTAGGACTATATCTAGTGGAACGCTCTAATGGGTCACTAATCTGAGAGATCTGCTAAACACATTTATTAGAATTGTATTCTGAGGGAACACTTAAATTGCCTCCTCGGTTGTCCAGAACTCTTTTTTACTTCCTATTAAATTGAACAGATACAGACAATAGTTACTGTACAATAACAGTCATATTTATCAGTCAAATGATCTTCCTGATTCTCATCCCTATTGCAGAGAGTTATAATTTGTCATTGAGGAAAAAACTTATATTTTTATCAAAACCTTTCCCTGTGTCAATTTTGAAGTTATAATAGTTAATAAATGCTATTAATTTTAATATTTGATTTCATAAATAACAAATTGCCTAATCACTTGGAGAAATCATTTCTGCTTACTTAAGGTGGTCTTAAACTTCCTTTCATTTGTATGCAGAACCCAGCCCCCTACTACTACCACCACCACCACTACCACACAGTCAAAATGACTCTCCAGGCTCTCAAATCTAAATGTGTAACTAAAATATTATTGGTGGATCTGTCCAATGGTTCAATTGTTTGGAAAAGCAATTTGGAGTTATATCCCAGAGTTTATATCCTGAGGACGAAAAAACTCATTTTTGTAAAGCTATACACAAGTAAAACTCTGGAAAAGCAAAAAGTTGAAAGAACTATGTGTCCAATTAACTAAATAAATTTTAATAATGAGTGAAGAATTTTTAAAATGTGAAAAAAATTGTATAATATGATGCCAAGTGAACAAAAGTCAAAACAACACACAAATTGACTATAATCCTGTGAAATTAATATTAATCAGTAATAAAACATGTCAGACTTAATTTAAAACACACACACTTCCTTTTAAGACAGAAATTACAAATTACATATACTATTATTCTCAGTTGTTCATTTATGCTAATTTTTCTCAATTTTTCAAGCTACCTGGTGTCTCTGGTTTGTGAGTTCTAAGGTTGATTATTGACAACAAAACAATCTATCAATCTTTTTCCATGATGCTAATTAGTATAGAAAATCTACTCTTACCAATACCCTTGTAAGCATCTTGAAAATAAATTAAGGAAGAAATAGAGCACGGAAAATTTCTAAGTTATGAACCCAGACTCTTCCTTCAGATTATTATACTATTATGACACCTCTAATCAAATATTATTATGTGAAAGATAAAGGTAACTTTGAAATTGCTAACAATAGCATGCACAAGTATAAAAATTCAAAGTTAAATTACATTTACTCTTGCAAAGCATTAAGAATTTACTAAATTGTTTCAGAAGAAGTCTTTGGAATAATAGAGGGAAAGGGATCCTCGGAATCAGGAAAACTGGGTTCAAAAACTTAACTCTGAACAAGGATGAGTCCTCTGGTCCTCTGACAGGTGACTTAACTTTTCATCTCAGTTTCCTTTGGCTTTTTTTTTAATAAGATGCTTCAGATTCTCAATTGATTGGGCACTCAAGGCAGCCTCTCAGGCGAGGATGCAACGAAGTATGGATCTATTATCTGCTGCTTGTATTAACTTTGACCTAACAATTAATAGCAAGAAAAATCAGGCTCTCCACAAGCCAGCACCGCATCATTCATAATGGAACTTTGTTCTAGCAATATATGGAGAAGTTTTGAATACTTTGGATATTTTCCAGTATATTTTCTAAGGATGTTCACACAGAAGATGAGTTTGACATATTATTGACACAGCTAACTCAGGAAGCTCTGAAGGAAAGTATGGGATAGAAGAGGTCTTAGACGACTTACCCAACTGAAGGTCTACAAAAAGCCTTTGTGCTGATCTCACTGTCATATACCTGCAAAACCTGGACAGTATACCAGTGCCATTCCAAAAAACTGAATTGCTTCCATTTTACTTATCTACCTGGCAAGAGAAGATACCAGACACTGAGGCCTTTCTCCAGTTAAACTGCTTCCAATTCTACAACAGAGAGCACAGCAACACTAAACTGCCCACACTGTTCAGAGGTCAAATGTACTTCTGCCTAAAAGACTCTTTTATGGAAAACTCACACAAATTCAGCCCTCACATGGAAGTCAGATGAAGCCATACAAGAACACATCAAGGTCTCTCTGAAGAATTTTGGAACCAACTGTGTGACATGGCAGAGATTGGAGCACAAAAGAAGGCGCTGTATTCTATGAGCAATGCAAAATTGCAGTAACTCAAAGAAACATGAGATGCCCATATTTACAGACCTCTCTACTCCAATTGTTCTTAAGGACTATTTGTGCCTAATCTATTTGAGCTACTATTCATCTGGTCAGAGGCAGTCGGACACACTGGACCTTGATTCCAATATAATGTCATTTTGGTCCTCTGAGAATGAAGAACACCAACCAACCAAACAAGGATTCTCAATTGTTAACATATCTAATAATGCCAGAAAGTTAGCCACACCAGTTTAAAAATAAATTTTATGGCAAAATTTAGGCTGAGGGAGACTGTTCAATCTTTAAATTTATTCCTTTGACATCAAACTTTTGAATTACATTTAGTAAACTGAAAGCTTAAAATTCTCACAAGAACTTTTAAAAAAGCAGAATGGCAGAGAAAAATTTCTCCAACTACCAATAAAATCCATTACTGCCATTCTAATTACACTATTCTTGATAGTACTAGTTATAATACCTATAACTAACAGCAATGTTTGACTAGCAGCAAATTCCTTGACAAAGAATTCTTCCTTATATTTTCAATTAACTTAAAACTCCAACTATGACCCTGACAGATTAGGACTGATGCCCTTAATACATACTACATATTGCAATACAACTCAAGAACACTCTAACCTGAGGAACTATTAACGTTTAAAAATAAAATAAAATGCAACTAATATCTGAAAAGCCTTAATGAAAACACAGGAAATAGTCCTTTTTAACAATAAGACATTTAAATGTTATTTTAGGTTTTATCAAATATTTTACATACATTTCGAGGCTCAAAATTTATTTACTTAAGGTCAAAAACTATTAAATTGCGTAACTGTGACTAATCTACATTTTTGGACTACAAATCCAATGTCTTTCTTATTACTCTAAGACAATAACTGTCATTTAGATTCACTGGGATGTTTCTGGTATGTGACACTGAATACAACTAATATCCCTTCTAAGAATAATTAAAGTCAATTCAAAGATAGTCTAGGTTTAGGAAGCAGAGATATTCTTTCTAGTACTGAAAGATTACTAATCTCCCATAGAATCTTATATGACTAAGTTCATGATAAATTTGTGAAAGGAATAACCAAACCTTATGGCTGATAACAGGTCATTCACATTTTTTCTTTTGGATCAGACCACAAAATTCATCTTGTTGGGAGCTCCGGGAAAGGGATTCCCTAAAATGATCAGATCAGCCCTACTCTGCAATTTATTGTTTGAGAGTAACCTAAGGACACTAGGTCCCAGAGACAAGTATGTCAGAGATTGAAACCCAAGTCTTCCTGCTATCCACTCCATACTGCTTCTCATTTGCTCCTTAATGGGAACAGATCTTCTTATTTAATCACTTTTTTCTTGGAAGTAGGTCATCCCAAACCTGATTAAAGCAACTCTTGCCACGTAATTAGCATGGCTCAGCATTCCCTTTCCACTTTGGTGACTGCCCAAGCAACACCACATGCCTGAATCGCACTCCCTCTTCTCCACCTTGGAGGGATCTTTCTCTGGGAGGATGAGCCTCTACACATGGTTAAACAAACACCATATTTCTCACTCCAGGCCCCAAAGAAGGTGGATACAAGGTATCTGCCTGACACTGACCTGTGACCCAAGGACCTCCCATCCATCAACACTCCTTCATCCCGAGCCCTAAACATAAGCTGAGGTCATTATGTTTTGAGGAGTCACAGTTTTCACTGAAGAGAATTAGAAATAGATTACTTTTAACAAACTACTTAGAGCACACAAGTGTATGACATATAAAACTTAACATCTAAGATCTTCAATATAAGCTGTTACCTGTCATAAAAATGCCTAGAACTATAAACTCCCAATAATTTTAAAAGTTTACATCTAAAATCCTTGGTCAACAGGCAATTATCAGTAAGTTGAAGAATATAAAGCAGAAAAAATAACATAAAATCATGTCTTCATGACTCCAAACAACCTTCTTATTTGTAAGGTCAGAACAAGTGACTAATCTCTGGACAATAATCACTATGAAAGTTTTCTTTTTTTCCCCCTTTTTCATGAGTACTAACTTTCCTCCAAACATGTAAAAAAAAAAGCACAAATTCTAATTAAAAATGAAATATGTACTATGAATTTGGATTTCAAGCCAAGACCAAAAGAAAAGAAAAGCAGCCTATTTTCCATTAAGGGCTCTTAAAGCAACTTAGAAGCTAAAGAAAAGGCACAATTAAAAGTTATTTTAACTCCTTTTACAGTAGAAAGAATATGGGATCTAGAGCTAAAAGGAACCTAAGAGGCAAGCTAGTTCATCTTTTTTCATTTTACAGATGAGGATGGTTAACCAACCTGCCACACAAGAAGTAAACATCAGGGCAGGATTTGAATCCAGGTCTTCTGACTAGAGCTCTCTCTAATGCATCATCTAGACAAATCAAGCCTTCTTTTAGGCATATCTTAAATCAAAAATAAGGACTGAGGTAAGTAAAACTAATAAAAAAAATTTTCTTCTAATGTCTCCTCATGGAAAGGAGGTGACTTAGGACTTCTTTAAGGCTATGTTAACAGAACACAAAGTCAAATAGTTATTATCAAGTCTGAAAGGCAAAAGGTGGTCAAACCAAGTTTAGAGAAGTTCATCACTTCAAGGTAATTAATTTTGAGCCATAATTGCTCTCAAAAATCATTTAGCAGAGCAGCTAGGTGGTGCAATAAATAAAGCACCAGTCCTGGAGTTAGAAGGACCTGAGTTCAAATCTATCCTCAGACTGTGTGTGACCTTGGGCAAGTTACTTAACCCCAATGCCTTGCCTTGCCCCCCCCAATAAAAGCACAACCCCAAAAAATAAAACAAAAAGTGGGGGGTGGTGAGGAACATTTACTTCAGTAAGCAAAACTAGCCACAATGAAACTATAAATCCTTGAAATCAAAGCATCTGAAAAAAAATATATTTTATTATAATTGTTATTATTACTTAAAAATAAGAATGACAAATATTTTTACCTATTTGTCTATGACCACTCACTGATTCTACACATATTTTGCTTTGGATAGGAATAAAGTTACTGAGTACCAAGTACTGAGAAAGGGCATTCCAAAACTCCAATGTCCAAGGGAGATAGTAGGAAATATGGTTTGACTGGTTGGTTCTTGTCCTTCATTCTTGAAGAGGACCAAAATGACATCACTATGTCAGATAAGTTATAGTGTGATCAATACAAGCTTAGAATGCTCTATCACAGATCAGGCACAAGTAGTCCATGTGAACCCCTGAATGTGCACATCTCAGGTTTCCTGCATCCATTTTGCCTTGCTCATAGAGCCCAGCACCCTCTCTGAGGAGGGCATGCCATGCTGGGTTGGTCCTGTGCCAGTGTCTCCCATGATGCACGATCAATTCCAAAGTTCTTAAAAGAGACCTTCAGAGTGTCCTGGTTTCCGTTTTTCTGACCTCCCTGGGAGTGCCTGCCCTGTTGTGAGTTCTCCATAAAATAGTCTTGGCAAGTATACATTTGGCATTCTAATATGTCTAGTCCATCATAATTGCACTGTCTGTAGTAATGCTGGAATGCTAAGCAGTTTAGCTCAAGAAAGGACCTGAGTGTCTGGAATCTTCTCCTGCCAGGTGATCTTCAGGATCTTCCTAACACAATTTAAATGGAAGCAATTCAATTTCCTGGAATGGTACTCAGACTGGTTAGGTTTCACAGCCAGACAGCAATGAAATCAATACAAAGACTTTGTAGACCTTCAGTTTGGTAGTCAGTTTGATACCTCTCCTCTCCCACACTTTCCTTCAGAGTCTCAGGTTCAGGCAATGAATTTGTCAGTCTCCTTATCAACATGTGCCTCCCTGAAAAGGGCACTGCCAAGATAAGAGAACTTGTCCACAGTCTACAAAATTTCTCCATTTGCTATAATTACTGGTTCCACAAATGGATGATGTGGTGCTAGCTGATGGAGCACTGGGCTTTCTTGGGATTACTTGCTATCACAAGTTGCAAAGAATTGATCCATACTTGTTGCATCTCAGCTTCAGAGGCTGCACTGAAGGTACAATCATCTGCACCAACCCTCCCTCCACTTTGGTCTTGGCTTGTAGCCTTTTCAAGTTGAAGAAGCTGCCATCAGTGCAGTAGCTGACCTTGAAGCCATGTTCACTCTCAATGAAGGCATTAGATAACATGGCTGGAAACATCTTTCTAAAAAGCATGGGAGCAAGGGCACATCCATGTTTCATTCCACTGGTGACCAGGAAATCTCAAGAGCTTCATCCACTATCCATGGGCCAGGATGGGGTCATGAAACTAACGTAAAACACTGATGAAGTTCTCCATGTAACCAGGGTTAAATGACTTGCCCAAAGTCACACAGTTAATACTTATCAAGTGTCTGAGGTCAAATTTACACTCAGATCCATCTGACTCCGAGGTACCTGGTAGTGGATCTACTCTACCACCTAGCTGCTGCATAGTTATTAGTTATCTGCAAGGACATATTTTAAAATTCCATTATGAAATACACTGTTCTGAGTATGATCAATACTTAAGTAAATCAAGAGGAGATAAATTAAGAAATTGAAAATCTACACTTCAACAACAAAAGGTATTTACAAAAATCCATTAAGATAGCAAAAGTGTGGCACATTAGTCAGAGCTAGTTATGTTGTTTCAGATTTCATAACTAAATACTCAATGTATCTTAGTGAAGGTGATTGTACAAAGGAATGTAAGGTGAAAGCCACTGAAATTCTCTGAATCAAAAGTTTTTTCAAAGTATTTCATTATCATGAAACACTGTCACTGAAAAAATTAATGAAACTGCTGAATTGGATTGGATTGGAAAAACCAATAAAAATTGGAAAATTCTCTGATTTAATCTATTGTGGTCCAGATAGCAAGAAGACTAATACAAAGCAGCCATATTTCTTTGAGCATGTGGCAAAAATCTTACTGTGAATGAAGAATTGTTTGAGATTCTTTCCTCTTAATGCTACAACAGGTGAAGATATTTTAAAGAAAGTATGTGGACTTGAACAAAAGTATAATCTTCCACCATCAAAACTAATGTGTGTAGCTATAGTACAGCAGCAATGACAGAAGATAAATGGATTTGTAGTTCAGTTACTAGCTAAACAGAATAAAGTTGCTCCTGATAGTTCATCATAGTCACTGTATTGTAATACAGCTACAAATGTTGTGTTTAAAAGGAGTGAAAACAGAAAATATGCTTAAGTTTTTAAAAATAATGAATTTTATAGGTTCTCAAGAATTGAACCAATGAGTTTTCTTCATTAGTCTTGGAAAGTTTAGTTTTCTCATACCAAGGTTGGCTAGTTTTGCTGTCACCAGATTCTGAAGCAATCTTAGCAACTTCACCATGAAATCAAAATGTTTTTAGAACTAAATAACATAATGACAAGAACAGCTTTCAGAATCTGGTTTTCATTATAGGCATTTGGGGCAATTAAATGAGTTGAATTTAAACTTTAGGGTCAAAAATGAGGCTGTAACACACCCACACACATAATACATACACACACACACACATACACACACACACACACACACACACACACACACACACACACACACACACACACACACACAACTGCTTTAAAGCATGTAAACTAAAACTTGGTCTTTGGGAAAAGAAATAAAAAGTTTTTTATTTGACTCATTGTCCTATATGAAAAAATTATCAAGAGTTACTTGTAATTTCAGCAAGTGCAGAAACTCTTATTTGAACTTGAAATATAGAGGATTCAAATGAAAACAATCATTTACTATTAATTATCCTTTGATGTTGAGAATGAAAAGTAATTTGCTGAAATTCAATGTAATGGTGGTGCTAAAAATTTAATTCATTTAAGTGTTCCACACTTTTATTTTTCTACCAAGATATTCTGTTGAAATGTGTATATTTGCTACAAAAATCTTAGCAATATGCTTGGCAGTATATACCTAAAGGAGCAGTTATTTTTATCTCTGAAGAATATTAAAAACTTCACAAGGGTAAGATTATCCAATGAGTATTTATCATCCAAACTGAAAACTTCATTGGATAAAAAGTCTTTGAAAACTGAGTGATAAAAGTTTCTAGCAAAAAAAGTTCAGTGATTTTGAATCTTCCTGAAGTAATAATTTGAATTTACTGGATATTAAAAAATCTTTTTTAATCTAACTAGCTCCTATCTGATTTGTTGGCATATAATAATTAGATACACATAAATAGTGAAAACAAATTGTCTAATAATAATAATTAATAATAATAGCTAGTTTTATAAAGCTCACTGTGTGCCAGGACCTGTGCTCTTTACAACTCTTATTTCAACTAAGCTTCCTAATAACCCTAAGAGCTCTTCTTATCACCATTTTGCTGATAAAGGAAACTGAGGCAAATAGAGTTAAGTGACTCAACTGGTCACCTAGTGAGTAAGCATCTGAGGATAGATTTGAACTTGGGGTTTTCTGATTCCAGCGCTGATGCTCTATCCACTGAGACCCCCCCCAGCTGTTCTTATAATAACATAACTATAAATTAATTATAACCTAATATAAGCTGTCCCATAGTAATAATAATATTTATATATTAGTATTAACTAATTTCAATCTAATATTAGTACAACATATTAAAAATATATAAACTTTTGATTTCTGAAATCAATACGCAGCCTGCCTGCAGGAGGGGGATACTTATTTGTAGTCTAGTGGCCTACATTTTTATTGGCGTTTGCCATCATTGTTGGTAAAAGGGCAAGTTTCATTCATTGAAAGCAGAAGATCATTTTCCACATATTAATAGTCTACCAAGTGATAGTGTGCAATACTAAATCACTGAACACTCATCAAATGCCAAATTACCATGTCTTCACACTATCCTATAGATAGCATTTACTCATTAGCCATCTACAATCATGCTTGCAACCACTACAAGAAGCCTAGTGTGGGATAAAGAGCCTGAGAGATTGGGATATGGATGTTCAGTTTGTTGCACAAAATAAAAGAACCATTAAGGAGTTGAAAGGATCCCTGTTAAGGGGTCATTTAGTCCACTATAACATACATCAAGGCTGTCCAAAATACTGTACATGGGTCGCATGAAGTCACAGTGAGATTTTATGTGGCACACAGGTTTTAATTTTCATGAGCAAAAAAATAATTTGTATGGAATCCTTATTAGATTTTTTAAATTTCATCACTAATAAATAATCACATCGATGTTCATTTTCTTTGGTGTTTTTAAGCAGTATTACGGACAGAACATATCACATAGAATTTTCAATCAATCTATGGGATGTGTTCCACCTGACCAAGAAGACATGTCAGTATGCACCTACCTTTATTTATACTGTTGTGCTTGTTTTTGCACTTCACACCTTCATCTGCCATATTGTTAGCACACATTTCCCCCACTTTCTTTTCTTTCTTTTTTTTAAGGTTTTTTGCAAGGCATTGGGGTTAAGTGACTTGCCCAAGGTCACACGGCTAGGTAATTATTAAAGTGTCTAAGGACAGATTTGAACTCAGGTACTCCTAACTCCAGGACCAGCGCTCTATCCACTGTACTGCCTAGCCGCCCTCATTGCCCCACTTTCTAAGAAGTTAAAAGTACCATACTTTTCATAATACTTGTTAAACCTAAGGTAAGATTACAAATTAACTATTATATTAGTGTACAGTATTTCTGAATCCTGGGTGTGACCCTCAAATAATTTATTTTAATTCAGCCCTAAGTTAACCTAAGTTTGGACAGTCCTGAGATACATGACAAAAGTGGTTTGTAGTTTACCCCCCCCCTCTCTCTACAAAGAGATCTCTAAGAAAAAGGAAGGAGCCACCTTTGCTGGAATGCTACACTACTTTTTGACTACTGTAATTGTTAGGATTTTTTTCTGACATCAAGTGTAAATTTATCTCTTTGAAACTTCTATTATTCCTAATTCTTGCCTCCTGAAACCAAAAAGAATAAATCTGATTGGGGCAGGACAGTGAATAGAGCACCAGCTCTGGAGTCAGGAGTACCTAGAGTTCAAATACGACCTTAGACACTTAATAATTGCTAGCTGTGTGACTTTGGGCAAGTCACCCAAACCCCATTGCATTAAATAAATAAAAATTTTTAAAAAAAGAACAAGTCTGATTAATCCTTCTTCCACAGAATCAAAGACAGTTAACTCTTGTTTGCCACCACCTCCACTAACCTCTCTCAGTCTCCCAGGGCCTTATCTTCTCTGGGCTAAACATACCTGGGTTCCTTCAACTACTTCTCAAAGGATCTGGACTTCAGGTCTTTGATCATCCAGCTGCCCTCCTCTGGGCACTCAAGTTTGTTAATATTCTTTTTAAACTAGACACCCTGAAATGAATAATTCAGATGAAAGCAGAGGACAGTGGGACTATAAATTCCCTATTTTTGAAATCTCTGCTTCTCATTGCATTATTAGCTTTTGGCTCCAACATCCTGTGTATTGAGATTGAAGTCCACTAAAACTCTCAGATCAGGGCGGCTAGGTGGCGCAGTGGATAGAGCATTGGCCTTGGAGTCAGGAGTACCTGAGTTCAAATCTGGCCTCAGACACACTTAATAATTACCTAGCCGTGTGGCCTTAGGCAAGCCACTTAACCCCATTGCCTTGCAAAAACTAAAACAAAAAAACCTCAGATCCTTTTCAAAATAATGGCTAACCATGCAGCTGTAAAAGTGATTTTTTTAACCCAATTGTAAATCTTTACATTTACCCCTCCAATTTTAACTTATTAGATTCTACACTGCCAAGTCCTTTTGGATCCTGATTCTTGCCCCTGAATTAGTTTTACCAAGCAAATGAACTATGTATGCCCTCTATACATTTATTCAAGTCACTGATAAAAATATTAACCTGTAAAGAATCAAGCCTTAGATATTCCACCATTTTCTGAATCTAAAAATCCAACCATCTATCTAATGAACTATCTAATCTAGGGGTTTCTAAAGTAGAGATTCTATTAGAATGACTAGAGAAAATGGAGGGAGAGATTTAACCCAATGAGGGGGGGTGATCGACTGCTTCAGAGGGTTAGTCATATTAGTTTGCAATACAATGGCACCATTCTTTCAGTAACTGTCCACTCTGTACCTTCCCCTCACCTCCAGGCTTTCTTCCTATGGATTTACTAGGTAATGGACTTCCATGGCAGTAAGTATCTGAGTCGATTTGACCCAGTTACCTCCACCAAGTGCCCAAGCAAACTACCACCCTCCCAACACTAACCCACCCTGTGTCCCCAACAGCTGCCCCTGGATCATGACGGCTACAGCTTTGCCCTGGGTTACAGCTGCTAATAAGTCAATACCATCACACTTTTTTCATTTTTTAATGTAAATAAATAGCACAGATGAATAAATATAGATGGAAAGCAGTTCTATAATTACCTCCCCCCCCAAAAAAAAAACCCTCTTCTGGAATTTCCTGTTTCCTTAAAGGAAATCACCAGCATTCCACTCTCCCATGCTCCTTCTTCCTGATTTTCACTCTGTTCAAAGCTATCAAGCTCTAATTAAGAGCAATCAGCTAAATCTAAGATCCTTCTCTCAATCTTCATGATTCCTGACCTCTTGTCAACATTTATCCATGCTCTCCTCTCAGATACTTCCTTTCTCCTTCTAGTTTGTCCTGACCCTGATCTCTGTCTTCTTTCCTTGTCTGACCATTTCTCGGTCCCCTCCGCTACATGGTCATCCATACCATGTGTAGAACAAAGTCTTCATCTTCTCATAGTAAATTCTCTCTTATTTCATCAGTTCCCAGGGGTTTAATTAAGATCTAAACACTGGTAATGCCAGAATCTTTCTTCTGAATCCCAGTCCCATAATCATAGACTATCTAATGGGCATTTCAAAATGAATGTAGAAAGAGAAGGGTGGAGAAGGGAGGAGACAGCCAAAGAAACCATTTATGAAACTCCAGGCACAGTGCTCAGGGCTTTACAAAGATGATCTCATTTGATTCTTATGGCAACCTGAGAAGGGGCTTGATTCTCCCCATTTTACAGAAGAGGAAGTTGAGGCAGCTGTCAAATAACTCGCCTCAGATTACCTAGCTAGCATGTATCTGAATCAGAATTTGAATTCAGGTCTTTCTGACTCTATGAAGTAGCAATAGGCATCTCAAACTCAACAGATTAAAATAGAACTCATTTTCTCTCCTCCCAAATACCACTCTTCCAAACTTCCCTTTTATTGATAAGCAAACCAAGAGCCTTCTAGTCAGACAGGTTTGTGACCACTTACCCTGGGTTCCTCACTTTCCTTCAGGACACTTAACTTGTCATTTCTACCTCCAACAACTTCTACAGACTTCCTTTCTACTTACAAAGGTACTACCCCAGTTAAGGACCTCATTGGGCTTTGTGATTCAAAGAGCCCTCTACTCCAATCTCTTCCTACACTTGTCTGCCAAAGAGATTTTCTTTAAAGTACAAGTCGAATGATGTCATTTCCCAAGTATTCATCTTTCCATTTTCTTTAAGTTTTATTATGTACTGTAATACATGTAAATCATTATGAATAAGTAAATACACATTTATTGGTAGTGTTTGCAAAAACTTTTTACTGAGAGATAAGGCACCCAATTAAGAGTTCAGAGACCCCTCCTTGCTCTCATCCACATCTATCTGTTCCACAATAACAGTCTGAGTCATTTTATCAATGCTTTGCTAAAATCTAGGGCAACTGTCTCCCCAGGATTTCCCTTGCCTACTAATTTAATAAAATTGTTAAAAAAGGAAATGAGGTTATTCTAGCTTGACCAGTTCTTGACAAAGTCAGTAAGACTCTTAATAATTACTACTTCCTTTTCTAAATTTTTGCCAACCATCTTTTTAATAATATGTTCTCGAACTTTCCCTGGAATCAAAGCCTAACTGGCTTAGAGTTTGCTTAATTCTGTACTTTAAAAAAAACAAACAAAAAATACTGGGAGATCTGTCCTTCAACACTATATTAGCTCTTCCATTTTCTGTGACCTTTCAGCTCCCAACCCCAGCAGCTAGGGACTTTCAGTCCCTAAGGCTAGAGTTGCCCTGGGACAGGTGACTGCAAGGGCTATAGCAAGGTCTTATTATCTCTCCTTTCTTATCTTCAGTATCACTCCCGGTAAGTAATCTTTGTGCATTAGTTACAAGACAAAAGTAATTCTCCTTGTCAAAACAGAGAGGCAAGTACAGGGTAATTTTATCTTCTCTTTCTTCTTAGTAATCATCAGCCCAAGGATCACCCAAAGCTCCCCCCCACCCAGTCTGAACTTTCTCAGAATCCAGACTTAAAAATCCTTTGGTGTTGTCTTTAGAACCAGTATCAGTCTCAGTTCCTGTTGAGATTCAGCCCCACTGACACAGCATTAACAGGCCACGTTCTTCAACCTCTTTTTTTCTTTTACCTGCTTTGGATCCATTCTCAGTCCATTGCTGTTTTAAATCCAAACTCATTGATCTGTTCCATGCATATCTGCATCATCTCTCCAAAAAATTCCCATTGTTCCTCATAAGAATTCTGCGCAATTTATGAAACCTAGAGAATGCCTCTTTCATCACTCAGTTTTATCACTTTGTCTTGGAATAGTTTTGTGACTTAAGAGATCTCAAATACTTACATGTCTCCACACAATGAAAGGTAACCCAGTATTTGTGGGTAGAGAGCAGGCCTCAAAGCCTGGAAGGTCTGGGTTCAAATCCCACCTCTTGCACATTTCTGGTTATAATGACAATGGGCAAGTCACAATACCTCTGAGTTTAATGGAAGTTACAAAGAAGCAAATTCTATAAGGTTCAAAGCTACAACCTAAATTGGTAACAACAGCTTTGTCACCTGGAAGATTCACCATATCAATGAAATGAAAGGTCCTAGAGGGTTCCTACTCTATTGAAATAATGAGGAGACAAGCTAAATAGGAAAAGGAGATTTTAATAGTATAACTCTTATGTCAAAAAACAAATGAAATTACAGATAGATGAGTGAAAGATATAATGGATATAAACTACTCCATGAATAGTCCCAATCAATTTTTGAACTGGTTAAGTCAGATTGATGAGTTCAGTATATCGAATGGTAAAAACCAGAATGTACAAACACAGGTCCTGAGCGGCTTCTCTCTAGGTGACCACTTGGTTAAACCAAGGTTCTCAATGGGCACATGATCTCTAAGACCCCAGACAAATCAAATTGTCACCTCCAAGACCTTAGAGTGGAATCAGAGCATGTTACCTCAACTCCCAGTCAAAAAGGGCAATTATGAGGTAGTTCAATCCAATGTTTTACAGTAACTGATGATAACATGAGCTGGCTCTTCAAGAGCAGGAAGTAACAGGGTACACAAAGGAACTGAAGAGGACCCAGGGTAGCTCAGTAGAAGACCCAAAACTAACTAGGTATGACATCACGTAACAGGGATCATGCTAGGCTCAAATGGTAAAGTCATCAGTGCTATCATCTGAGTAGAAGGAATATAAAGTAATGAAGGATATCAAAATACAAAGACCTAAGACTTAAGAAACTCAGGAAAGTCCCAGGCATTGACAGCCTATGGGTTTTAAATAGAAATCATTCAAAATGGACTTCTGTGGAAAGACAGTAAACAAATTCAAGTCCCATGTTTTTTGGAAGATGTGGCTATTTCTATTAAAATCTAATAAAAATCTAGTAAGCCTGTAGGTGAGAGAGCCACGTCAGAGGCAGTTATGGGCAGAATACATAGAGCACTAGGGGACCAGAAGTCAGACGTGTCCCAGATACACGGGCTACGAGTCCCTGGGCAAGTCCCTTCACCTCTGCCTGCCTCAAACAATAATAGCACCTACCTTCTATTGTGTTGTAAGGATAAAATGAGATCACGTTTAAGTGCTCTGTTAATCTGAAAGCAGTGAAAGGGTTTTACCCTAGCATTTCTGAGGAACACAATTTAAATTCATGACCTCTTCAGGCTTCATTTTTGGTCACAGAAAATGTGGTTTTGAGTCATTAATATCAGCAATCTGATCATTCAAAAAAATGCTTTCACTGAGAAAGAAGCCCCTAGAACTCACCACCTAGAGAGGAGTCAGATGACTGACACCACAAGTTCCTCCTAAGCCCTGCCCTATTGAAGGGTCTTATGCAGTAAAGGTCTCAAAAGTTGTTTTTTCCACACAGACTTTCCATGAAAAGGCTCTCCCAATATGCAGACCTTTAGTCACCCAACCTTTGGGGTGGCAGTCCCAATGACCTAGTTTCTATCAGGCATTCACAATGTTCCCAATAATGAGAAGTACGGGTCCAGGATGATACATGGGTGCGCTGTCACAGTTTCAGAGCCATTATGACTACATACCTTACCAACACAGGGGTCTGGCGATTGATACCTGTTCCTCTAAAGACTTCCAATAATTTTCACCCTAAACATCTCCTATAATATTTTTCTCTACTCTGAAAAGAAAGCTGTAATTGGGTAATCCATGAGACTAACACAGGGTAAGTCAATAATTTCTATACTGTGAACATTTTTTAAGTCACTGGATGGAGAACGAAATCCCACGGACCTTTCAAGGGCCAATATGCTGCTAAAAGGTGGGAATGAGGGGCAGCTAGGTAGCGAAGTGGATAAAGCACCAGCCCTGGAGTCCAGAGGACCTGAGTTCAAATCCAACCTCAGATACTTATTAATTACTTAGTTGTGTGACCCTGGGCAAGTGACAACCTCACTAACTTGTAAAAAAAATGAGAAAGAAATACAGATAGGAGTTGGTCTCACAGGGACATGAAGTGACGCTGTGTTTACTAACATGGAACCTGGAATCAGGAGATATGATTTCAAATATGACCATGGACAGGCATTTTAAGTTGGGTGACCCTGGTCAAGACTCTTTACCTCAGTCTGCTTCAGTTTCTCCATCTAAAAAGTGGAGATAACATGACCTCCTATAAGTGGTAGTGAAGATCAGGTGCATGATTAAAATGAAATTATGTGTAATAGGATTGTTCATGTATAATCTATATCAGATTGCTTGCTGTTTTGGGGAGGAATAGAAAAAATTTTACAAAAATGAATGTTGATTATAAATGATTATAATGTTGATTATAAAATGATTAATAGGTGACATGTTAAACACCAAAGTACAGGAACAACCTTTACACAGGCTATTTGTTGCATGGGGAGGCGGGGAGAGAAGGGAGGGAAGTAGAAAAAATGTGTATGTAACTCATAACTTTGCAAATTTCTGAATGTTGAAAAATTACTATAGCATATAATTAGGAAAATAAAATTTCAATTTAAAAAAATTAACATTGAAAACTATCTCTACTTGAAAGAGAAAAAAATAAACATCTTAAAAGTTATATCAAAAACAAACACAAAAGCCCACTTCTCTGAAGCACCTCAAAGCACCTTCCCTTTTTTTCAGAGTGGAATCTAAAGTAGTCTATCTTGGGCATTACTGCTGGCACAAAAACATTTGTTAAATATGAAACTTACCCAAATTCTACTTCATCTTAGCTCCCCTTTTGAAAGAGATGCTATGGTTTTCTAGCCAGTGTATAAAATCATACACAGTACTCTAATGGATCTATAATTTTATTGGTAAATACAGATTTTTCTACTTCTTCCCAGCTATATGAAGTGAATACATGAGTATAAAATTCTTCCAATTAAAGTTCTTACTAATACAATCTTAATTAGTTGAATTATCAATGACTTGTAAATTATGTTTGAGTGTTGGAGTTTAAATCATTTTTTCCAAATCCTTATAAGTAATCAAGAGCAGATTGAGAATTTTCTACCTTCCTACTTCAGTTCTGAGAAAATACTCATTAAAACAAGTTATTATTGCAATAATACAACTTCCAGTAATAAAGGTGTCAGGTCTTATTTCATCCTCTAAGATAATCAAATTCGAAGTATAATTATGTGTCTCACACAAATTACTACCCAACCCTGAAATATAATTTGTCTATCTCTTGCAAAGTACCCTATGTTAAGTTTATACATGTTCAGAAATTTCTGAATTAAAATAAACCAAAATAATCCAATTCATAAAGCTAAAAGGTAAATGCGTTTAAAAAAACTACACTCTCAAGAATAATCAATAATCAATCTGAACAATTCTCATTATTATTCAACATTTTCCAAACATAGCTATCACAGAATCTTCACATGCTCAAATTTTGAGACTCAAATTCCTACATCCTTAAAAATGACTTTAACTGGCAAAAAAAGCCTTCAACACTTTTAATTTCTGTGCAAATCACCTTGTAATGTTATCAAAATTAAGTTATGACAATGCAGGATCCTCAATATTAAAGGGCATTTTTCAACCCCTCACATGAAAACAAAGTTCCAATTGCAAAGAGAGATCTAGTAACTGATGCCTATTTCACCAGAAGTTATTTATAGAGGAAAGGAGAGCAGGAAAACAAGATTATTTTTCAACAAATACAAAAACTGATTTTTAAATTAGAAAAACAAAACAGAAAGACCAGTCCACTGCAGGACATCAAAGGGAATATCATCTTTTGAAAAAAGGCTGGTCAAATGCTGAAATCAGATCCAGACGCAAGAGCCATATCTAATTTAAGAAACAGCTAAGTTTAACAACATAACAAAATGGAGTGCTGTGTTTTTACTTAAAGAAACTGACACTTGAACCTAAAATCTTTAACCCCAAACAAGATTTTAATGCAGTTCAAATAGACCTTGGGAAGCAGTATCTAAATCTATCTAAAATTAGTATCTGGTGTGTCATTTAAATCTAAATGACTGGGCGGCTAGGTGGAGTCAGGAGTACCTGGGTTCAAATCCCGTCTCAGACACTTAATAATTACCTAGCTGTGTGGCCTTGGGCAAGCCACTTAACCCTGTTTGCCTTGCAAAAACCTAAATAAAAAAAAAAAAATCTAAATGACTGTGTACCCAAGTTCATGTTTTCCCCCATAATTCAGAAGAAAAAGATTTTACTTCCAATGTTTTCAGTCCCAATATATTAATGTATTTGAAGAGTCAAAGCAACAGTCAAGTAATAATATAACACAAATTTAAAATAACTAAGATTTCAATGTTCTTTTATCACTTCTTCTAGGGGTACAGACACATTCATGTCTTCTCATGCTCTTTATGTCCTTTGTTAAATCCTCCAAAGTAAGGTCTACCCAATATGCTGGGTGGTTCTACTCCTGATCTCTATATTTTGCAGGAATATCAACACAGGCTGTCCATCCATTAAATTTCTACCCTGATATATATTCTCGGATAGCTTTTGACATTCTTTCTGAAATGCAATTCTTCCATGATAACATCACACAACTTGTTTGTGGCCCACCGTGAATCTCTCCATTGCCACGTATGGCCCATACTTTAATCCTTCAGAGATTATGGTATCGCAGGATTCTCAATCAAATGGCACCAACCCAAAGACAATAAATGAAAGATCAGTTTAATAACCTGAAATATTTTCAGAAATAAAGTCTGCTTTGTGAAACTGCTTGGAATTCATCAAAACCCACAGCTGTTCTTAATGTATATCTCCAAATCAGTCAGTGATGTTCCAGCCTCCACCAAAGACCGTGAGGTCAGGTAAGGGATGCAGAGAATAAGTAATATTACTGTCCTGAAAGGTGAACTAACAGTAAAGTCCACTAAGAATTTTAAAGCCAATTAATGCTTCCATAGTACCACAACTACTAGAAAGACTAAGTTATAATTACATAGATTGCTTTCCAACTTAACAAATGAATGGGGGGGCAGGGTGTGTGTGTGTCTGTGTGTGTGTCTGTGTCTGTGTCTGTGTCCCATTTTATAGCCCTAGTCTAATTAGTGATAAGCTTTAGAACAGAGGTGTGTGTCCCACCTGAGTCGATTCACTTAGTTGTGCTCATTAGTGACATGGGTTGCATTATATTCATGAATGGGTATTAAATTCTGTATGTAGCCCTTATGAAGTTTTTGTTGGTTGATGGGGTTCAGAAGAGCTAAAAATTTGGACACCCCTGCTTTAGAAGAATCAATTTAAAACAGGAGAGTGCTATGCTACTGGGCCTTTCTCTCAGAAAAATAAGAAAATCTTACTCAAAAATTCAAAACTTTACAATACCAGAATCTGTTCAGATAATCACCTAAATGACCAAATTTCCTAAATACCAATTCTATTTCCTATAGAAATTCATGAATTTTTAATTGATGTTCAATGGATGGTCCACTTAACATGGAACAAAAGGTTATGATATAACCTCTATAAGGAAGGTAGCAATTTAAAATGCAATAAAAATGGTTTTTAAAAAATTCAGACCTTTGATTTCCTTGATAGTCTAGAAAACATATCAACACAAAAGACAGGCCAGCAGATGAATAAAATTGAGCTAATACCCAAGGGACGAGGGCTGTTTCATCCTTGCCTTTGTTATCCCAGCATATTCAGTAGTGAGGCATATAGGGAGTCCCAATACAAAAGCAGAGTGTGACAATCCTGTGTGATGCTGACATGGTCCGTGTCTTTAAGGAGTTTCCATTCTAGGACAGAAATGGATATACATATATATACATATATATATATATACATATATATGTATATATATGAACAAAAATAACTATAACAAGAAGTAAAAGAAAAGTGCATGCAAGCATTTGAGAGCCAGCAAGGTAGGGGCTGAATCAGAACCTGAGTCAGAACCCTGGCTCTTCAGAGCTTCAGCTCAGCTTGGGGAGGATCACTTAGGCCAGGCCTTCATAATCTCTCTCTCTTGTATAAACATCCCTTTGCAAGTCTGATGAAGACTAAAGATGCTTTCTCAGCAACGTTTTTAAATCCATAGAATAAATACAGAGGAATGCAAAAGAAACAAATTACACAGAGACAGTTTTCAAAATACTGAAAAACCAAATTCCTGAATAATAACTTAAGAACTCCTACCTCTACTAGAGGATCCCTAGAGTCTCTTCCAGCTCTAGGCATATTCCCCTAATCCTTAGGAGTTTTCTAAAGAGGAAGACAATATGTAGCTTCAGAATCCTAAATCTCTTCATTGAAGTCTCCAGAAATAAGAAAATCCTGAACCTCTAGGAAAAACTAACTGCAACTTACATAGTATACTCCATCAACAGATTTCACTCTTTAGTTATCTCTAGATTTGTAATATGTCACTTAAACGTGATTTTCCTTTAACAATTGCTTTGATTACTTTTTTGATGAAAACACTGAGCAACTATTCAATGTATAGTTTAATTGTTGCTTTAAGGACAGTAACTCAATTACTTTCTATGTTAAATTGCTATCTATAACATTTTAAAAGTAACTATTTTCTTCCCTAAATCTTTTCAGAATGGTCTCTATGCTTCCCACTAACTGATAAACAAAGAATGTGAAAGATCTTGATAAACAGACCAGAGAAATGCCAATAAACAGTACCTAAGGGTTTAAAGAACAGTGAGATGACAAAGTAGAGTCTAGTATAAAGATTTGAAATCCAGTCTCAGACATTAGCAGTGTGACTCTGGACAAGTCAATAATCCATCTACCTCAGTTTCCTTATCTAAAAAGTGAGTTGGAAAAGGAAATGACAAACAACTCCACTATCTTTGCTGAGAAAATCTCAAATGGGGTCATGATATGACCAGAGTCAGACATGCCTGATAAACTACTGAACCAAAGGGTTTAGAAAGCAATTCAATACTCCAGCTAGTTTTTGTAGTTATCTAACACTTCTCTCAGTATGCTTTAGAACAAAAACAAAAGCAGAAAAGTCCTATAACATGAGTCAAAGTCAATTGATATAAGAATGTCTGAAAGTCAATGAAGGAAGATCAATCTTGATAGCATAAGCTCAGCCAGAGTTAAAGACACAAAACCTCCAGGCCTCAGCAGGAAACTTTTGCCAAGATTACCTTTTAACACCAATACTATCAAAATGGTAAGGGAGATAACAAAGGCAAATGAAAGCTTATAGAATTTCTAGGATGAAGCAGGCTCACTCATTAAACATACCTCATAAAGAATTTGTGGACTCCATAAATTTCCTAACAATTTAAGACTACTAATTAAAAGGAAATTACTCAACATACATCACACACACATCACATTGTACACAGAGCACATGATTCATTGTGCAACAACTGCTTAAAGAGAAGACTTTGCGTGGCCTTTGAGTTTAGGAGTCTTTCATTCCTAAATACCATGATTAGGAAATTCAAAAAGCAAAAAAGCTTTCCCCCTCAGCCCCCATACATAGAAGGAAAATGGCTGGGTTTCATTTGTAAAAATTTCAGTTTTTAAATTCCTAATTTCCTAAGTTTAGTTTCCCCCTAACCTAAGATCTGTTAACTTATTTTTTTAAATAATGGTATTCCAATCTAATTGGTTTTTCCCTTTGCAACCTTATCTTTTATTTTATATATTTAAAAACATAATTCTGAGGAGGGATCCCATAGGTTCTATCAGATTACCAAAGGGGTCCATGACATACCTTTGCCTTTAAAATTGGTAGTAAGGGTTTATGATTTTTGATCTTTACCACCCCCCACCCCCCACCCCCCACCCCCGCCAAAAAAACACATTTATTTTATTTAAAAGGATTACAAACTAAAGCAAGATTTTGATTTGATTAAAAGCTGATTCACAAGTTTAATGGCTCTAAAATGACCATTATTAGCTTTACCTAAGGCATTAAGTCTTACAATAAGCAAGTACTTAAGATAGGATTAATGAATTAGAATGAACATTTAATTTTTACAAATGACATATTATCTAAATATCTGTATTTACTTCTGAAGTCTAAAAATTAAACTCTGAAAAATCACACAAGGAGACTCTTGTTATTTTTAAGTGTCTGAAAGTCTACATAAATTTTTTAATAAAAAATTGTCCTTTGAAATAAAGTTCAAAAATTAATTCTTTTTATTAAATTTCACACATAACATGAAGTTTAATAAGGTCTCCTTTCTTAAAGAATGAGATATTCATGTGATCTAAAATTACAGTACAGATTTTATCTCAGAACATGAGACAGATACATTAGTATCTAAAGACTATTTGGTATAACTGACTTTTCAATTTAGTTTTTGCAAAGCAATGGGGTTAAGTGACTTGCCAAAGGTCAGACACTTTACAATTGTTAAGTGTCTGAGGCTGGATTTCTTTGAAATCAGGTTCTCCTGGGCTGGTGTTCTATCCACTTGCCACCTAGCTGCTCCTTATAAACAACTTTTCAACCAATTAATTTAACTTAAAAGTCAACCTAGAACTGTAAAAATGGAGTGATTGTGTGGATAGTCATCAAAAAACTGCCCTACTTTTATATGAAATATCAAACAGTATCATCAGAAATCAAAAACAGTTTTCAGAGGTATAAGAAGCTTTCTTAAGATTTCCAAAAGTTAGGGGTGGGTAGAGTACTGGCCCTGGAGTCAGGAGTCTCTGAGTTCAAATCCAGCCTCAGACTTTTAATAATTACCTAGCTATGTGGCCTTGGGCAAGCCACTTAACTTCATTTGCCTTGCTAAAGCTTAAAAAGAATAAAAATTTCCAAAAAGTTAGTGGTTTCTTTAGCACAAAATATGTCTTTTTTGCAAAAGATTATTAATCTTTTTAAAAGGATAAATAAACTCTAAATTTCAAAACAAGTTGGATGATCAGAACAGCCAAAAGAGAATTGTGTTATTTTTGGCTGTTCTGAATCTTCACTGTTGTTTACAATGCATTTAAAATTTGTGCTGTTTTGCTGTGTAATCTTCTGAGTAACCTAAATGTTTACTCATCTGAATGGGAAATAAAGTTATATATATATATATATATAGAGAGAGAGAGAGAGAGAGAGAGAGACATATATATGAAAATATATCTATGTATCTTATTGTCACTCATATATCCATATATTGGCTATGTATATGTAGGGGGGAATTATATATATATATATATATATATATATATATATATATATATATATATATATATATATATATGTATATGTGTATATATATGTATATATGTATATATGTATATGTATATGTATATATATGTATATGATAGACTATATATGATAAACATGATAAACTATATATGGTAAACTATGTATGAAAAACTATATAAACTATATATGATAACTATTTATGATATATATGATAAGTTATTATTTATGATTATAGTTACATAACTATATATGATAAAGTAGATATATGATAAACTATATATAATAAACTACATATATGATAAAGTATATATGGTAAACTAAACTGTGATAAATTATATATATGAGAAAGTATATATGATAAACTGCATATGTGATAAACTACATATTTATATTTATGATAGCCTATGTATGATAAGCTACATATGACAAATATATGCATGCTAAACTATATGTGATAAAGTATATGATAAGCTATGTATGGCAAATTATATGTATAAGTTAAACTATATAGGTGAAAAACTACATATGATAAACTATATATGATAAACTATGTATGGCAAACTATATGTATTAGTTAAGCTATGTATGTGAAAAGGTACATATGATAGACTATATGTGATAAACTAGATATGATAAACTATGTATGGCAAACTATATGTATTAGTTAAGCTATGTATGTGAAAGACTATATGTGATAAACTACATATGACAAACTGTACATGACGAAGCACAGACATGATAAGCCATAGCCATGATGAGCTACACGCATGATAAAGCACCGCTGCCCACGGCAAGCTCCCTGCCCATGGCATGAGCCGTCCACACGCCGGGCCCCGGCCAGGCTCGGAGCTGTCAGTGCCAGGCCCCGGTGCCGGCCCCAGCGGCGCCGCCGCCTCCGCAGCCCCGGGCACGCCGGCGGCCTGCTGCAGCTGCGCCGGGGCGGCCTCGCGGCCCCGGCCCGGCCCGGCCCCCGGAGGCCCCTGCATCATGGCCGCTGCCGAACCGGCCGGGCAGCCCGCGCCGGGCCGGGCCGTCCCCGAGGCCTGCTCCGGCTCCTCCCGGACCTGCCCGCGCCCCGCGGCCCCTCCCCCCGGCCCCGCCCCGCCCCCGGCCCCGCCCCGCCGGCGCTCACCGCGATGACATTGACGAAGGTGGTCTTGCCCGAGTACTGCAGCCCCACCAGCGTCAGCTCCATCTCTTCCTTCCAGAAGAGGGAGCGGAACCAGTCCAGCAGCCGCGAGATGAGCGCCAACATGACGGCGAGGGCGGGCGGCTTCCAGCGAGCGACGGGGCTCCGCGAGCCAACGGCTCGGCCGGTCCGGGCGGCGACGCGGGCGGGGACGGGACTGGGCAGAGGCGGCGGCGGCGGCGGCGGCGGCGGCGGCGCGGGGACGGGACTGGGCAGAGGCGGCGGCGGCGGCGGCGGCGGCGCGGGCGGGGACGGGACTGGGCAGAGACGGCGGCGGCGGCCGGAGCCAGGAAGCCGAGGGCCGGTCACATGACTCGGCCTCCCTCCACGCCCCGCCGGCCCGCGCGCACGCCGAGAGCGGCCCGGCCGCGCAGGCGCGCCCGCCGCGGAGCCCACAGCGCCCCCTGCCGGGCCCCGCCGCCGGAGGCCCAGAGGCGCGGCTCCCGTCACTCACGGGGCCGCCCGGGATCTCAACCCAAACCGCGTTCCGCAAGAGCGGCCCCGCGCGCCCGCGGAGACGCCACGGCATGTCTTTCTCCTCCAAGGGGAGACGTGCGAAAGGAAACCATGCCTTCCGGGCGTCTGCAAAAGCGATTTAAAGCGCCCCTGAGTGGTTCCTTGTTCGTAAAAGATACGATGGGAAGATGGAATAAAAGCGGCAGCAAAGAAACCGACACAGACATGGTTCTCTTCGCCTGCCACGCGATTTTTACGTATAAAAAAAATAGCTATCATTCACCTCCTGATTTGAGATTTCCAAAGATACAGGGGCGGCTAGGTGGCGGGGGGCAGCCGCCCCTTCTGGAGGCAGGAGGGCCCGAGTTCAAATCCGAACTCAGACACTTGGTAGGCTCCAGCTGTGTGGCCTGCCACGTCGCCTTGCCAATGCAAGAAAACAATGCCAAACTTCGGTAATCTGCGGTCATAAGTTAGGTTATTAGTCATCCGTAAAGTTACTCCACATACTATCTCTATTTCCAGACTTGTGCGGTTTACTTGCCACATATGCGTTACACAAATATGCAAAAACACGTCTTCTCTGTGTATGGACACCACGATGCCATAGGCTACTCGTTCGGGCCTCAGCGCACCGGGAGGAGGGCCGCGGCGACGCTCGTGCGGCGGACGGCAAAAACGGGGCTGGAGCGCATTGAGGGGCCAGTCCCGAAGCCGGGCTGCCTGGCCCCGGACTCCGGAGCCCTCCCCGCGGCCGCCCGGCAGCCGCGCCACGGAACTTGGCCTGAGCTCCTCTCTGACCGGGACGAGCCGGTGAACAAGTGGGAGCCGATTAAATACTCTCGCTGTAAAGAACCCACTCGTGAATCCGGGCTTTGCCCTGTGTGGAGCTCCCCTCTGCTGGTGTGGAATCAGATAATGCAGACGCGATCACGAGCGGGAAGGGGACAGAGAGGGTGGGTCACCCAAGAAGGAGGTTTGGGGCTTCAGCGATCTTCCAGCAGCTGGGACCCTCCAAACGGGACAACGCACAAGTCCTGCGGGAACGCATTTAGCTGATTTTATAGTCTCGGGGATATTATCTTTGCTTCAGCTTGGCACACAGTTCTCTGATGCACTTTACTTAACGGTTCAAGGAAAAAACGAATGTCCGTATAAAGATCTCTAGAAACTAAATTAGTACTAAATTCATTCAACATAGATGAATCAATATGAAAATCATAATTCCCTTTGACATACTCAGAAGTCCTGGACTGGGTAATACCAAGGCTCTAACTTCAAATAGTCACCTTACCTGCCCCTCCCCCCCCAGCAAAATAATTATGGGAGAACCATTTAAATTCACAAAACCTCAGTTTCCTTCTTTATAAAAATGGGGAATGGTGAGGTACTAAGAATTAGCCTAGTGTGTAAATAGAGGACCAGTCTTGGTGTGCTCTGAAAAATTCTGACTGTATGACCATTTCTCAGACAACTCTCAAAGATGCTTCATCATAAAAGAGTTATAGATTGGCATCAGGGCAAGGAGTATAAACTGATGAATTTGCAGGTCCAGACTTTTTATATCAACTTTCTCCTCCCATCCCTTCAAAAAAAAAATCAATCCCAACCCCTCCCAAAAACTTGCACTTTCTTCTCATAGAGTTGCTATCTCCCATATTTTGTAAACTTTCAAGGATTGTCACAACATGTGATCTGCATTCAAACAGTTCTAAATATGGTTTGCTTTTCTTTCAGAAAAATACAAGGTACAAGATACAAAGACTTTTCACTTGTTTCCTAAAGGAAAGGACAAGGTAGAAGGAAGCAATATATGAGGAGACTATGCAAACTTTAAAGAACAATTTAATTGTTATTTTTGTATGCTACAAATGGTAAAATGGGAAGAACCCTACTTTTAGAGTGATGGGACCTATGTTCAAATTTTAAAACTAAGGTGCTTAAGTAGCAAGGTAGATAGAGTTCTGGCCCCAAGTCAGGAGGACTTGAGTTCAAATCCTACCTCAAACACTTAGCTGTGTGAATCTGAACAATTCATTTAACTCAACTTGCTTTCCTCATCCCCCCTCAAAATGCAACTCCCTTGTTTACTTTCCATGGAACATTAGAAAGGTCATCCAGTTCCTCTAGGTCCAAGATTACACATCTGTAATATGAAGGGATCAGACCAAACAATTTGTGAAGTTCCTTTGCTCTCTAAATCTATCCTGTAATTCAGTCATTACAAGGATATAAGCGGGTGCTGCCCTCAAGGAGTTTATATTCTACTTAGGAAAATCAATTCTTAATTTTTTTATTTTATTAATTTTGCTTATTTAAGGTAATGGGATTAAGTGACTTGCCCAAGGTCACACACAGCTAGACAATTATTAAGTGCCTGAAGTCAAATTTGAACTCAGATCCTCATGACTCCAGGGCTGGTGCTCCACCTAGCTGCCCCCCAGAAATCAATTCTTAATGCTAGTATCCTGGTTCATATTTTTTCTTAAAGAAAATGACTAATTATGAATTTTTGATCAATCAGTAAAATTTCATCGAAGTATCCATTGCTGAATTTACTAACTAAAGTAGCTGTTTATACTGGAATGAACATTGGTTTCTACCTACTTGAATCCCATCATTTTATAGATTAAAAAAGGTGAAGCCAGAATGGTAAAGGGAGCTGACCAAAGTCATACAGGCAATGAGTATTAGAGTAGGGATTTGAAAACAAGTTTCCAAATTCCAAGTTCCAAGTTGTTTCTGCTTTAATCATAGTATCAAAGAATTCTAGAGTGGTAAATAGGAATGTGCTGATAAGCATTTAATAACTGGCTCTCCAGGAAATAAAATGCACCCAGAATACACTTTTAAATTGAATCTGCTTTATCAGCATTTTCTCCATCACTTTCTTAAGTCTGGACAACCTACAAAACAAGTAATTCCTGACTTGTAACATTTGCCATTTCAGGGGTATAAATACTCACTCTGAATATTTAACAATGGGCTCTTAATGGCCCACGAAGCCCACACAGCCCATAGCGATAAAGAAATCACTAGACTGGACATGCCAAGCCTTTGCCTGCATCCTCCAAAAAGAGGAGACCCCATAAGATCTCAAGGTGACCCCATCCACTTTGGATCTGTACTCATTAATATGGAGTTTTTCTTCACATCAAACGCTTGGCAGCATCCTGTCTTACTCATCCAGTCTTTCTCTTGGTCCTTCCCTGGGGGACCAAGCAGAACAAACCCAATCCCTCAGCTACAGGTACTGGGGAACTATCCATCATCGAACATTAAATCTGTTCCCTGTTAGCCTTCTTAAAAGAAATAAAAACAGAGAGGGGAAAAACTGCAACAATTCTGCATTTTAGGGTTAATTATATGTGTGAATGTTACATATTGATATATATACATACATATGTGTGTATACATATATAAAAGGTCATAAAAAAGCCTGCTGAAATGCCTCAATGAGATTGCGAGGTGCTCTGGGTTCTTTTAGGTTAGGCTAGAAGACCTCAAGATCTGGACTCCACTGGAAAGGTTATTAACTCCTACCTAACCAGATTATAGGCTATAGGGGGAAATGGTGAATTTGGGGCCAAATTCAGTGTCTGCTCATTATTATGTAACGGGGGAGTAGAGCGGTTGTATGCACAGAGCTCTTTCCGATAGTTTCTAAGGGATGGCTAAGGAGCATTCTCCAATAGAAAGTCATGGTTACAATATGTAAAAGAAAGTCCCTCAAGGAGCATGTGTAGCCATTCTATACCACTGGTTCTAGTTACTACTCAGTGGAGAAGAAGCTCTTTGCTTCTTGGGTCTCCTTTATTTGGGGGGGATTCCAGTGATGCCTTCACTCATGCCATCCGATGAAAAACTGCTCTCAGAAGAAAAGGGCTTAGCACAGGTCCTTAATAAATGTTGATTGCTTGGCGGCCTCAAGGGTCATCTACCTAGGTGACCCCAGAAGCAGTCCTCAGATTTTTGGTCTCTATTTTTTTTTCCATTCCAGGTAAAGGGAATATAGGTTCTGCAGTCTTGAAAGCCATGAAAAGGTTAGAGGATACCTTGACTTGTTGGAGATTCAGGCTTGCCAATGTCCTATGGAATAAGGAGCAACCTTTAGGAGTGACTCCAGGCCAACAGTAGCTAAGATAAAGACTCCTCAGATAGAGATGTCCCCTCTAGGCATCATCTTGATAAGACCAATAATATGTAGAACTGAACTAAATTATGCCTTCTTCCCCAAAGACCATTATCGTATGGGGGAGGATATGCCCCGAATGTTTTAGAGGGGGAAATCTTGTACTTTAGTCTTTGAAGAAAAGGAGACATAAAAGTCAACTACTGTAAAGCATTTAAATGTAACTGAGGGGTAGCTAGGTGGCTCAGTGGATAAAGCACTGGCCCTGGAGTCAGGAGTACCTGGGTTCAAATCCGTTCTCAGACACTTAATAATTACCTAGCTGTGTGGCCTTGGGCAAGCCACTTAAGCCCACTGCCTAGCAAAAACCTAAAAAATAAAATAAATGTAACTGAGGCTCTAGACACCAACTCCTAATAATACCAAGGTAAAACCTAGAGGGGCTCAAGCTAGAAGCAGTAGCTAATGGAGAACACTTGACTTCTCAGGCTAACCCAGAGCCCTGAAGAATGATATGCAGCAGATTGGACTCTGGGAGACAAGCACCTTCAACTATATGCCTATGTGACCTGGAGAGGTCACCAAGCTTCTATGAATCTCCATTTACTTGTCTATAAAATGAAAAGATTGAACCAAACCTTTAAGCTCTGAATCTTATAATCCTATGTCTCTGGCAGTGAATACAAAAAAAAAAAAAAAAGCAGGAAAAAAAATACTATTATGTAATGACCCACTTGGTTAAATGCAAAGAGGTTCAGGAAATTAATTATTTTACCCATGAAGAATTTAGAATATTTCCCTGTGTCCATCACGAATGTCTTCTTCAAAAACAGATTCAGGAGATGGTAGACCTGGTAGAATTCTAATGACATCATGATGAAATTAGAATTGATAGAAAGTGACAGGTTAAAGACACATCTATCATTCCAGAATCATCTGTCTGTGCAATCATATTTTTGATCAGTTTGTTGAGACATCAAAGTATATGCAAAATTGGGGGGGGGGGAATCAAGATAAGAATAAATTGTTTGCAATAATGAGATCTCAGTTTGATTTCTTTAAATAAACCCTCTTTAGTAGCAATGACAAAAAAATGGAACAACTGGGGGTTGGTAGAATAAATCATGGTTTCTGAATGTAATAAAATATTATTGTTTCTCTATGAAAGAATGGAAAAAAAATCCAAGATCCAAAAAGACAACATCTAACCTAATTATTTTAAGTCAACAAAGACAACATTAAATAAAGGTAAAAATCAGAATAAATACTATGGTCAGAACATGGCTCTTTTAACAAACAGTAAATGACGAAAGAGTAGCTCTGTATGTGGATTAGGGCCAGTGTGGGAGTCAAGATGACCTGCCTTCAGGTCCTCCTCTGGTACACATTAACTGCTGTTGGACCACGAGCAAGTCACTGAAACGTTCAGTACAACTGGTGGACTCTTTAAGACTATAAATTACAAATGCACTGATGAAGAAACAATTTCTTACAAAGGTGAAATAACAGGAGCAGACAAAAAAAATGACAAAAGTGTACTGTTTTGGGTACTATCAGTCACATAGGGGTCTGTGTATGTTTAATAAGAATTTGGCATGAGGGCTGCCAAGTACCCTTTACTACCTTTGGTGTTCATCTGGTCACCCAACTCTTATTTTCCCAGATCTCTCTGTGCTCTCAGCAAACTTTTCATTTGTTCTACATATCCTTGGCACTTTTCCATTGCCAAGAACTGGTCACTGGTCCACTAAGACCAACTTTCTGTCCTCCATACTTTTACCCCTTGTATTTCAGCGCATTTGTTGTCCTCTAGAGTTCTGCCTGCTGAAGTGACTATAGGCTGAATGGTGAGACGTCATGGTCTAGAGGATGAGACTCTAACCTGGGAGTTAGCTCAACTTAGGGTTCAAATTCCTATTTGGACACATTAGCCATGTGACTCTAGGCAAGTCATTTAAACTCTCCCGGCCTCAGTGACTTCATCTGTAAATTGTAGCTTGACAGATCCTAAAGTCCTTTCTGACTCTAAGACTGTTATCATAAATTAAATTGTCACCACTCTCCAGCATATGGCATTTTTCACTTTCCCCATGAGATCAGCTCTCTAGCAGCTGGTCTGGGTGGAATAATTATTTTGGAATGTGTCTATAGTTCTCAGACACCCCCAGAGTGTTTCCATTCCATTGCTTTTTCACTCAGATCCCAAAGCACTTGCCTTTCAACTGAGGGTCTCTAAGGAATCTGGGAATGTTCTTCTTGAGCTGCTCAAATGAGTACCTATCTTCAAAGTGATGTTAAATTAGTACCTTCTGTCTCTTCTGTCCCCTAGTATTTGGACAGGGTAGTATATCTTCCCCTTGTAATCAATAGCCTATTCCCCTTAGGCTTCAGAGTCCAGGGGAGCACCCTTAATCTCTCTCCACATCTCTCTCCATCCCTAAACATCCCTTGGGATGGTTGGGCGGAGTTATTGAAATTACTGTAGAGCTGCTTCTCCAAAAGGAGAAGGGGGAGGTGGGGTGGGTAGGGCAGAGATACTTGTTTCCAAGAAGAGCTGTGTTTGGGAGAGGAAAAATGAGTGTATTCCCTGATATAGAAGCAATATGAAAAATGTAAGCAGACAGAAGTAGGGCCAGAAAAGATGAGTCAATTATGTAATTGGAGATAATCAATGCACATGGAAAGAGATATAGAAGTCCCTGCCATCTGGGTGGACGTCCTATGAAAGATACATGGAAGTATACTTACAACTGTCATTCGGGATAAAAAATGCAAGGGTTCTGATTTTCATCCTTGGAAGAAATACAGCAATAAGATCACAAATCCAAATTTAAATATGTGCATAAATACATGCACATATATGTATATTTATATCATAAACATATTTTCCTAATATATATGTTAACAATTAAATATACATTTACTAAATAACTATCACATGTCGGCATTGTGCAAGATGCTAAGGATGCCAAGATTAAGCAAAATTTTCCCTTTCTTCAAAAAGCTTCCATTCTATTAACAGGTATATAATCATATTCAAGATGCATGCAGCATAGATATGAGGTGATTTGGGGGAGGAGGGAGAGAAATATGAGGAGCTGGTAAGATAAAGGAAAATCTCCTGCAGAAGGTGGCACCTGAATTGAGATTTCAAATAAATGAGGGATTCTAAAAGGTGGAGGGGGCTAAAGGGAGTACATGGGAGGGGTAGGTAGTGAACAAAGGCACATGCAAAATTCAAATGTAAGCATTCCTTTTCCAGGTGCTATAGATGAACAATGAAATAGACCCAGAATTTGGAAGGAAGATGGGATTTGATGGGATTGAAACGGAACAGAGCAAGCCATTCAGTGTTTGCAAATTACTTGCTATTGTAAAAGTTGAATATTGAAAATATTGGTGTTCAACACCAGTGTTTTCCTGATGATTTCATGTGGCTCCAAATGGAGGACTGTTACAGTCTTACAAGAATCAGGATTATCAATAAATGAATAATGGAATAATTATGGAGGGTGCAAGTAAGTTTGTAGTTTGCCACAAGAAACAACTCATGTCCAAGAAGTCCAACAAAAAAATCTATTCATATATCAAGAATGAGAGCTTAAATGATGTCTGCTTCTCATGAGAAATGAATAAAAACTTTCATTTTGTACCCCCCCAAAAATGAAAGTTTATGGATTAGATGCCCAAGCAGAGAAGCACACCAGTCCTACATTGAGATCTTAAAAGAAACAGAGGAAGGCCTGTAGTATGTTGTGTGTGTCCTCTATGGAAGGCTGTTTGAAAAGCAACAACCTTTAGTAAAACTTTGGTCACAAAGACCCTGAAAGTGGTTATTCTTCCCTGCTTGGGAAAAGACAAAGTCAATACAAGACAAGGATGGGGTGAGTAGATGGCAGGGGGATGGTTTGAAGGGGGAGAGGGGAAGGGGAGGGAAGGGGAGAAGATAAAAAAGAGAGGGGAGGAGAAGAGGGAAGGGGACAGACAAGGAAGGGAAGAAAGGAAAAGAGAAGGGGGAGGAAAAGAAGAGAAGGGAGGGGAGAGGAAATGGAGGGGAAGAGAGAAGAAGAGAAGAAAGGAGAGGGGGAGAGGGGGAGAGGGGAGGAAAGGGGAGGGGAAGAGAGGACAGGAAACAAAAGGAGAGGAAAAGATGGAATGGGAGGGAGTGACTAGGTTGCCCTAGAGTCAGGAGTACCTGGGTTCAAATCTGGCCTCAGACACTTAATAATTACCTAGCTGTGTGGCCTTGGGTAAGCCACTTAACCCCATTGCCTTGCAAAAAAAAAATGTATATAAAAAAAAAAGATGGGATGGGAGAGAGGAAGGAGGAGAGAAGAAGACAAAAGAAGGGGGAAGGGTAGGGAAAGGAAAGGGAAGAGAGGAGGGGAAGGTGAGGGGAGGAGAGAAAAGGAGAAGAGGAGAGGAGAGGAAATAGAAAAGGTAACTGGAAATGCCACAGTAGCATAACAAGTATGGCAGGCAGCCAGTGGTCACAACATCTGCAGTTTCCTTCTTCAAGACCATGAGAATCTAAATGGACAAGTAGAGAAATGTGCACCTTTTTTAAAAAATCACAAACTGAATCGCTAAAAGAAAAACAGACAGAAGGAAAGAGAATTTGGTATTTTTATTTCTTCCTTTCTTATTTCTCCATAATTGCATTATTCTGCTAAAGAATACATTGGATGGATTAAATATTACTTCACAGAAATAACTATGATTGACCCTGCCACTGTGGTGCTTGGCCTACCTTTGTTGGAGAGGGGACAGTGGGAGCCACACAGGAGAGAGGGACCCCTCAGTCCACTGAAAGAGACCTTTTGCTCTCTGACTGTGGACATAAAAATGAGCTACTTCATAGCTTCATGTTCAAGGGTAGAATCGCTATGAACACAGGCTATTTTTTTTTTTTAACAAAACTGCCTTATGGTATAGGAGTCTAATAGTAACCAAGGATGGCAGAAAGAAGAAAAAGACAGAGAGAGAGAGAGAGGTCGCAGTCTTTGACATCAAATATTCATTAATGTATCTAAATCAATGCATGAAGATCAAAGACCCAGTTGTCTTAGGAACAGGAGAGAAGATGGAGGAAAGTTGGGAAGTAGAGGTATGCGCACTACACCACAATAAGGTCTTCAGAATGTTCCAGAAGAGTGATAAAACAATCTGTTATCACTTTTTCCATTCTATTCAAAGCTGCATAAAAATGCAAAGAAGCCTGGTCCCAAAGGCAGGCTGGTGGCCCCAAAGTCCCTGCACAGTACAGGGAATTCCCAGAGCCCCAGATGAAGCAGGAGATATATGCAGACAACTGAACCTCCCAAGCATCCAGGAACAGGAGGGAGATGGAACAAAAAAAAATAATTCTTCATATTATTGCTGCTTATGTCACCAATGTTTTCTTAAATTGCTAGCGTGGGTCTTGTTGCAGAGGCCAGGCACTGATTAAATACTTTGAGATTATAACATTTGTGAGGTAGGGCATTGAAGTAGCATTGGGTCCCTTACCCAAACCCTGGAGAAAGGTTGGAGGGTTCTATCTTGCTTTTCTTATTCATGTTAGAGGCTAAAAAGAATTTAAAGGTGCTCTTGGCAATTGATAATTACTTTATAATGCTCATTGATCACCTAATTTTATCCAATCCCATGATTTTGCGGATGAGCAGATTGAGACTGAGAGATATTTCAAGTCTGAGAATCGAAGATGACAAACTCCTCCAGGACACAAACCATTCCCATACATCATAATCTCCATAGTGCCCAGCACAAATGGGGACTTAATTAATGCCGTTTTTTGAGTGGTTAGTGGGTTGATTGATTGAAACCAAGAAATCTTGGCTCTCAGCGTCTGTTATCTGAACTCCCAGTTGGTTTGCTCTATCCAAGGTGATAATGGTTCTGGCTAAAAAACAAAGCATGTTGGACATATCCCATATGGTCTTCCAGACATGTTGTCATTCTGATGGCATCTTAAAGGGGCAGCACGTGTACTTTTTTGCCAGCATGACTCTGCAACTTGTTAAATGCTAAGGCATAAAAATGTTTTAGAGTTCAGGTCAGCACTTTCTGAATTAGTGTCAAACATTAATTGACTATAGCTACTGTATCAATTAATTTTTTTGCAACCTAGACTCATGGCCCTTTGCCAAGAGTTATTACACTTTAAAGAAAATTAAGGGATAGTGAGAAATTTTGCAAGTGCAGATACTGAAAGGGAGTGGGCATTAAATGAATGAAATAATAATAGATTTAGAGGTTTATTTCTTTTATTTTCAATCTCTCCCGGTGTATTGGCTCCTTGTCTATTGCCCACAAACATGCCCACATCTCCCCTGTCCTTAAAAACACCCTCATTTGATCTTTCCATCCTCACAATTGTTCTAGATGTCTTTGATAGCTAATCTCCACAAAAGGGCCATCAACTATACATACCTCTACTTCCTCTTCTCTCAATCTCTTCGTTACATTTTGACTTCCAACCTCATCATTCTTCCACAATTCTCCAAAGTTACCAGTGATCTCTTAATTGCTAAATCCAGTGGCCTTTTCTCAGTTCTCAATCTCCTTGACCTCTCTGCAGCCTTTGACACAGTTGATCACTCTCTTCTTCAAACTCTCTTCTTTCTTAGTTTTTTGGATACCACTTTCAGCCGCTTCTCCTACCCATCTGACCACTCCCTCTCAACCTCTTTTGTTAGATTTTCATTCATACCGTACCCTCTAACCACAGGTGTCCCTCAGGATTCTGTTCTGGACCCTCTTCTCTTCTCCCTCCATACTACTCCACTTGGTGATCCATCAGCTCCCATGAGATTAATTACCATCCCTATGCTAATAATTCTCAAATCTACCCATCCTGCCCTAACCTGTCTGCTGACTTCCAGTCCCACATTTCCATAAGACTTTCAGACATCTCTACCAGATGTCCAGTAGACATATTAAACTCAATATTTCAAAACCAGAACTCATTCCCTTTCCCCCCTAAATCTTTCCCCTCTCCCAATTTCCCTTTTTCTATCAAGGGCAGCTCCATCCTCCTAATCCCTCATGTTCACAATTTAGGAGTCATCTTCGACTCCCTGCCCCATTACCCAATCTATCAACAAGTTTTTTTTTTATTTCACCTTTGTAATATCTTTCTTCTTACGTAGTCACCCCTGGGGCAGGCTCTCATCACAGATGATGTATCTGCCTGCCTCAAATCTCTTCCCATTCCAATTCATCCTCCACTCAGGTGTCAAAATGGTTTTCCTAAAGTACCAGTCCAATCATATCACCTGTTACTCAAAATACTCTAGTGGCTCCCTATTGCCTCCAGAATAAAAAACAAAAATCCTCTACTTGCAATTCAAAGTCCTTTATAACCTGGCTTCCTCTTACATTCTAGTCTTTTTACCATCTCCAACCAGTACTTTAACAACCTCCTGCCATTTTCTCTGGCTTTGAGATGAGAGCCTGCCCCAGAGGTGTGGCTACGTAGGAAGAAAGATATTACAAAGGTGAAATCAAAAACCTTGCTGATAGATTGGATAATGGGACAGGGAGTCGAAGATGACTCCTAAATTGTGAACCTGAGGATTAGGAGGATAGGGCTGCCCTTGATAGAAATAGGGAAATTGGGAGAGGGGAAGGATTTAGGGGAAAGGTAATGAGTTCTGAAATACTGAATTTAATATGTCTCAATCAGCAATTCTCTCTCTTCAACTCTACCTACTGGTTTCACTGGTTGCCTTTGAGGCCCCACTAAAATCTTCCAGTCAGCCTTCCTCTTAATTCTAATTTCCTTCTGTGAATGATTTCCTATTTATCCTCTATAGAGATGGTATATATTTGTTTATATGTTGTTCTCCCATCGGCTTGCGAGTTCCTTGAGGGAGAGGACTGTCTTTTGTATCTTTTGGTATGCTCAGTATACCAATCTGGCACTCAGCTGGAGATTAATAAATGGTGATTAACTGCCTGACGGATTAGAAGTGTGGAAGTGGAAGGGTCCTTAGCCGTTCAGACATTCCAGTCATGTCTGACTCTGTGCCCCCACTTGGAGTTTTCTTGGTAAGAGATATTGAAGTGTTGTGGCATTTCCTTCTCCAGCTTATTTTGCAGATAAGGGAATTGAGGCAAATAGGTTGTGACTTACCCATAGTCAGAGTAACTGAGGCTGGATTTGAACTCTAAAAGATGAATCTTTCTGACTCCTGGGCAGCATGCTACACACTGTGGCACCACTAAAGGGCATCAAGGTCATGGAGTCCAACCCTCTCATTTTATAGATAAGTAAAACAAGACCCAGAGAGATAAATCAACTCATCCACAGGGGCAGGGCTGGGATTTGAACCTTTCCAGTGAAGCTTCTGCAATATTATTATAGTTATGGTGATACAAATCTAAACAAGGTATTGCAATAATATAATCCAATTACATAGTGTTATTATAACAATAAGTGATAGAAGGGTTTCTCAAGACTATTTGGGGCCCCTGATTTTAATACTCACAAATTTTCATTTCAATCTGTAAGTCAATCAGCAAACATTTAAGAAGCATTGACTAATGTCAGATACCACTAACATTTCCCCCTCCTTTCCATCTCATCAAGCACATACAACTTGATGGTAAATGCAACAGAAAAATCAATTTATTATAAACATAAATAAAAGGCAAATAACAGCAACAAAATATCCTAAGGGGCAAATACTCTCCCATCAACCCATTCTCCCTGTTGCCTCTTCTCTAGGTTACTATCTCATTCCTTCCCCATTCCCCTTGTTTGATTATTCTTTCCAGCACTTCAGGACACAGACTCAATCAATTTTACCACTTTCTAATGAATCCTTGGGTCTCTTAAGATCCCATTAACTAATACATTGGATTTTGAGTTCAAAGCTAGCCTTAGACACTTCCTAGCTGAGTAATCCTGAACAAGTCACTTAATCTCTCCCTGCCTCAGTTTCCTCAGCTGTACAATGGGAACAATAATAGCACCCACCTCTCAGATTTGGAGCACAGACTTGTATTACTGTAAGATTGGAAGCTTTGTCTTGGATTTGAACAGGTAACATTTAGTCATTTTGAAATTATACCTCGGTACTGTTTTCCTTTCCTTTTATTGACTATGAGAGCTACTCCATTTCTTAAAGGATTCTTGCCCAGAGTTAGTGGTCACCTGAATTAAATTCACTCATTCCCCTACATATAAGTTCTCAAATACCCCAGATGTCAATGTTTCATTTTTCCATCTCCTATTTTACCACATTCAGTTTACCTCAGCGCAAATATCTTATATTCCAGGTCCCTATGCAATATTGATCTGTACAGCAAGGAACTTTCTTTTCATCATCAGAAGCATATGCAGCTGAGCCTCCTTTGAACTGTAGCCCACTGGCTTCATTAGTACTGGACCTATTTGTAGTTGTCCTTCACCCTTCCTCAGGAACATATTGAACACCTTTAGATATGCAGCTGAGCTTCCTTTGAACCTTAGCCCAGTGGCTTCACTAATACCGAAGTTAAGAGTAGTTGGCTCCCATTTATCCTTAGGAGTACATTGGACACCTTCTGACCTCTGGGGCTCATCTTCTAATGTCATCTCTTTTGTCATTTTAGTGCTGTCTGTGGAGTTTTCTTGGCAAAAATACTGGAGTGGTTTGTCATTTCCTTCTCTAGTGGGTCACTTTTGCCAGAACTCTCCACGGGTGGGTAATCCTTTATGACAGAGCTCATAGTTTCACTGAGCTACACAAGCCCCTCTGCCACAACAAAGCAATGATTGGGGCGGGGGGGGGGTGGAGAAAAGATCTGTTTGAATAAAAGACAAAATATTCAACATCATACTAATACACATCTAAGGGCACCTAGGCAGCACAGTGGATAAAGTACTGACCTTAGAGTCAGGAGGACAGAAGATCAAATTTGACCTCAGAATACTAGATGTGTGATCTTGGACAAGTCACTTAACCATGACTGCCTCGCATCCAGGGCCATCTCCAGTCTTCCTGATTCATATCTGGCCACTGGACCCTGAGGACTCTGAGGGGGGAAAGTGAGGTTGATGACTTAGTACAGCCCCCCCCCCCCCCACTCAGATCCAATTCTTGTCATGGCATCATCTCCCCTGAAGTCAAGGTCTTCTAGAATGAAGGACAAACATCATCAATACAAATCTACATTTCAACCATTGATGCCAAATAAGCCAAAGTTTGGGGGGGTTTTAGGTTTTTTGCAAGGCAAATGGGGTTAAGTGGCTTGCCCAAGGACACACAGCTAGGTAATTATTAAGTGTCTGAGGCTGGATTTGTACTCAGGTACTCCTGACTACAGGGCACCTAGCCGCCCCCAAAGAAGCCAAAGTTGATCAGTTCTAGGAAGATTTACACCACCTTATAGAAATTACACTAAAAAAATCACATTCATCATAGGGAATTGGAAAATTAATGTCAGAAATAAAAATGATTGAATAAAGAAAAGGCTGCCCATGGAATACAAACTGAAGCAGAACAAAGATTAGTAAAGTTTTGTCAAAATAATTTACTGATCATAACCCTCTTTTTTAATATTCCCAAAAGGCAACTGCACATATGAACCTCACCAGATGATCAATATTGAAATCAGATTGATTATACACTTTGTAGTTAAAAGTAAGGAATCTCAATTCAGTCAGTTAAAACAAGACCTGGGGCTGACTGTGGCAAAGATTATGAGTTTCTTATTGCAAAATCCAGATTTAAATTTAATAAAATAGGGAAAACCATCAGGCCATGCAAGTATGTCCTAAATAACATCCATCATTACTATGAAGTGAATATGAAACTGAAAAGATAAATAGATTTAATGATCAGATAAATAGAAAGCCTGAAGAATTACAGAAAGAGGTTCATAATATTTTTGGGAGACAGCAAACAAAAAAAAAACTCCAAAAAAAAAGAAGGAAACAATATGACTGTCTGATAAAGCTTTACAAATAATTGAGGAAAGGAGGAAAGGGAGAGGTGAAAGAGAAAGAAATACCTAACTGAATGCAGAATTCTAGAGAATAGCAAGGAGAAATAAGTTTTTCTTAAATATGCAATGTAAAGAAATAGAAGAAAACGATAGAATGGAAAAGAGATCTCTGAGAAAATTAGAGATGTGAAATGTGAAAGGCAAAAATGGATGATAAAACAAAAATAGTAGGGATTTAATTGAAGCAGGAAAGATCAAAAGGTGACAAGAAAACTATACAAGAAAGATTTTAACATCCTTATTAACTAGGAAAACATGGTTACTGATTTAGAACTGTACATCCTAAAGAATAAAGATTTTAAAGAATAAAGTCAAATGGGTCTTAGAAAATATTGCTAACAATATGACTAGTGGAAGCGATAAAATTCCAACTTAACTATATACAACCCTAAAAGATGCTCCTGGTAAAGTGCTGCTTCCAATATGCCAGAAACTTTGGAAAATTCAACAGTGGCTACTGGATTGGAAAAATCAATTTATATCACAATCCTAAAGAAGGACAATGCTAAGGAATGTTCAAATGACTGAACAGTTGGGCTCATTTTACATGCCAGCCAGGTTATGCTTAAGATTCTACAAGCTAGGCTTCTTCAATATGTGAACCAAGAATTACCAAAGGAAGAGGTTGCTTTTCCAAGAGTCAGAGGAACCGGAAACCAAATTGCCAACATTTGCTGTATTATGGAGAAAGTAAAGGAGATCCAGAAAAACATTGTCTACACTAAAAAGCCTTTGTGTGGGTAATAACAAAATGTGGCAAGTCTTCAAAGAGATGGGAGCACAAGATAATTTTACTTGTTTCCTGAGGAACTTGTATGTGGGCCAAGAAGCAACAGTTAAAACTGAATATGGAAGAACTGATTAGTTTAAAATTGAAAAAGGAGTGCATAAAGGCTGTGTATTGTCATCTTATTTATTTATCTTATATACAGAATATAAAAGTTGGGATTAAGATTGCCTGAAGAAATAACAATCTCAGGACTCAAATGGTCAAAAGTGAAGTTGTATTAATAAACCACTTGATGAGGTGAAAGAGAGGAGTATAAAGGCTGTCTTGAAGTTTAACATCAAAAAAAAAAGAAAACTAAACACTAAGATGTTGGCAACTGATTCCATCACTACCAGGCAATTAGAGAGATGAAATGTAAGCAGGCAGATTTTATATTCTTGGGCTCGAAGTTCACACAGATGGCTACGGCAGCCTTGAAATTAAAAGATGCTTGCTCCTTCAATGGAAAGTTATGGCAAATCTGGCCAAAGATAACACCTCCTAATAAAGGTCCATAGATCAAAACTGATTTTTCCAGTAGCAATGTATATTTATAAGGGAAGCTGAGTGCCACAGAATTAATGCTTTCAAATTGGTGCTGGAGAAGACTTTTGAGAGTCCCTTGGCCAGCAAGGTGATCAAATTAGTCAATACTTAAAGAAATTAATTCAGGATATTCACAGGAAGATCAAACACCGAAGATGAAACATAAATACTTTGGCCTCTTAATGAGAAGGCAGAACTTACTGGAAAAGACTCTGATGTTGGAAAATATTGAAGGCAAAAGAAAAAAGGGACACCAGAGGATAAGATGGGCAGGTACTGTCATGGAAGTAAGGAATGTGAGTTTGAATTGACTTTGAGAGATAGTGGAAGATGGAAGGACCTGGCAAACCATGGTCCATGGGGACATGAAGATGGTACTAGACTGAACCACTGAACAACAACTTCTCAGGGTTGCTATGAGGATCAAGCGAGATACTTGTAAAACACTTAGCACAGTGCCTCACATAGTAGGTGCCTAATTAATGTGCATTTCTTTCTTCCCCCCCAAGAAAAGAAAGGGAGAAGATCCGAGAAAAGGGATCTGGGTCACTACAGAGAGGAGTTGGGGATCATGCCCTTGTGTCAGGGTTCACTGGCTTCTCAGCATCTACTGCAGGTAGATCAGGGCAACCTTGACAGCTCCTCAGATCTTGTTCCACCTGTGATTCCTTCCCTAGTTTCTAGAAACTTTGCTTTTATACCATCCTTATCCCTAGAGCTGACAGTGCAAAGGGCCAAGCTGCTGCTGCTGCTGCTGCTAGTAAATACCTCATTACCCAAAACCCCAGGAGACACAGCCCTGGGGAAAAGTCCCTGGCTTCGAGGCCACTTTGTCTTCTTTTCTTTCTCTAAGCCTCTAGATAGTCCACAAAGTAAAGAACTAGGCCAGTAATCAGAAGTTGTGAATTCAAATCTTTCTTCAACTACTTAAAACCCCATGTGATCTTTGGAGAAGTCACAAGTACTCCTAGCTTCTGCCTCATTTTATTTATTTATTTGTTTGTTTGTTTGTTTGTTTGTCTATTTATTTATTATTATATTATTCTTTAAAAAGAATAACAATAGCAGCTACTCCCTCTGGGTTGATATGAGGATCAAAAGATGTTGTATGCACAAAATGCTTTGCAAACCTTAGAGGTCCCTCTCCGTGTTCACCACTGCACAACAGATCCTAGATTTAGAGCCATCCAATTCCATTTCCAAACAACTTAACTTGCTGCTGAATTGAAGAAGCATGAACAAAATTATTAAATCAAAGGACCTGCATACACTCACATACTTGGGTCTATGCATTTCATCCTTTAGTTTGAGCTTATGGATGAAGGGAAGGCTGCCAGGGCTTTGTCTGATAGGAAGTGAGTCAGAAATTAGGCTCTGAGCATTGTCTGGGGATCCTTTACAGGCCTGTAGTCAGCATCCAGACAGAATTCAAAGCCAGATGGGAGCTTGCTGTGGGGAAGGAGAAGAAATGCCCAGAAAACAAGACTGGTGACCTGCTCCATGGGGGTGCTGGAGGATAACTGTTTGAGAAGGAAAAAATAAAGTGGTTATTAACAAAATCTAGTTCTCCAAGTGGAAGCCAGCCAATTGCGGGCTGTCTTCCAACAGTTTAATTCAGAGTCCTCTGTGATCCCATTCTGCTTTTATAGAGTCTTTGGCAGATGATGGGGAAAGGAGTCAGGGGATGCAAAGGATTATATCAATCTTCTGCAACCCTTCAAGAAACTTGCCATCTTGAAAGCAATTTTTTAAAAAGATAAAGTAATGTTTAGGGGCAGCTAGGTTTCTCAATGGATAGAGCACCAGCCCTGGAGTCAGGAGTACCTGAGTTCAAATCCAACCTCAGACACTTAATAATTACCTAGCTGTGTGACCTTGGGCAAGCCACTTAACCCTACTGCCTTGCACCACCCCCCAAAAGTAATGTTTCTAAGTTCTTTATTGCCCTTTATTGCCCACCCCTCAACATTAATACTTCAGATTCTTGGAATACTAGAAGAGTGTTGCTACTATCAAAAAAAGAAACTTCCTTTCAAGGACAAATTTTTGTCATTAATAGAACTTTGCAACTCTCTAAAAGATCACTATGAAGATAAAATGAGGGGTAGCTAGGTGGCGCAGTGGATAGAGCACCGACCCTGGAGTCAGGAGTACCTGGGTTCAAATCCGACCTCAGACACTTAATAATTACCTAGCTGTGTGGCCTTGGGCAAACCACTTAACCCCATTTGCCTTGCAAAAACCTAAAATAGAATAAAATGGCATATTTGTAAAATTCTTTGGAAAGCTTAAAATGCTACTATTAATATTAGCATTGTATTTATATTTGTATTTATATTTCTAGTACAGGGAATAATGATAATTAGAATAACAATAACTAACATTTATATGGTACTTACTATGTTCTAGGCAATTTGCAATTGCATAAAAAGAATTTAAATGTTTGTTGATTGATCTGTTGGTTAATCATGAGGTCTGGTTCTAGAAGGGATAGCAGAAGCCAAATTCAAATGCTTTATTTTATAGATGAGGAAACTAAAACAGAAACATTACTAACCATCAATTATGTAAGAGAAGCCATGAAAAATAGATCATCAAAGAGGTATGTTACTGGAAAAAATTGGACTGATCATGTGACGAGAGGGAGGGACAACTCATGGACAGGCCAGTTGCTCCATTGATATCCATGTAATGTCAAGAAAAGTCAATGCAAGATCCTAGTTCTTTGGGTGAAATAATTGAAAATGTATGTAGTCATGAGTTTTTACAGAATGAGAGGACATGGATGGAATATAACCAGCCTCATTAAGAAATGCCCACATCAACAAAATTCGAAATTCATCAGAAGCCTTATTTTTATGCTAAAACAGTTATGGTAAATTAATTTTGGGGGTATACAATTCTTCCAAGAACAAAACCAACATATTTACATTTACATACAAACATTTCAGAGCTGGAACGTTTCAGAGATCATTTGGTCTATTATTCAGTCACGTCTGACTTTTTGTGACCCTACCTGGATTTTTCTTGGCAAATATACTGGCATTGTTAGACATTTCCTTCTCCAGCTTATTTTACAAATGAAGAAATTGAGGCAAGAGAGTTTATAGGTATCTGAGGCCAGATTTGAACTTGGAAAAATGAATCTTCTTGACTTTAGGTTGCATACCATCCACTGTGCCTCCTAGAGACCCTATTTCCCATAGTAGCTCTTTAGTGAAGTTACAGATTGATTTAAAAAAAAAAAGACAAACTGCAATCCAATCTCTATCAGAGATCTTAAATTCCAGTTATTTCCCACAGTTTTAAAGGATTGTGCATAGTTTTTTTTTCCTTTCCTTTGTCTCTGTGGAAACAAAACAAGGATTTCAAAAGGAGAAACTTCAGTTGTTCATTCTCTCTCTCTCTCTCTCTCTCTCTCTCTCTCTCTCTCTCTCTCTCTCTCTCCCCCCGCCCCATCTGTCTCTGTGTATATCTCTGTCTCTGTGTATATGCCTGTCTCTTTCTCTGTCTCTGCGTCTCTTAGACTCTTTCTGTGTGTTTCTCTCTGTCTCTGTTTCTTTGTCTCTCTCTCTATCCTTGTGTCTATCTTTCTCTATGTCTGTTTCCGTCTTTTTTTCTGTATCTCTGTCTCTGTGTATCTCTGTGTGTCTCTGTCTCTCTGTCTGTCTCTCTCTGTCTCTCTCTCTCTCTCTGTCTCTCTCTGTCTCTCTCTGTCTCTCTCTCTCTCTCTCTCTCTCTCTCTCTCTCTCTCTGTTTCTCATCTCTCAGAACAGCAGACCTGTTGGGGCTCAATAATTTCACTTATGTACCAACCCTTTCAAAGAACTCAGATTCTGTTCTGATACATTCTATTCTACTCTGATTCTGCTCTTGAGTTTTTTACTTACTCATTTCCCCATGTATAAGGCACATGCTTTTTCAAAAATTTGGGGTCTAAAAACTGGGAGTATCTTCTACAGTGGTTGTATATTTTTACTTGCATTTCCTGCTTTTTCACTGTTGTCTCTGTGCTCGTTGTTTCACATTTATTACCAATATATTAAGTTATGTTTTTCCACATTCTGCCCAGAAATGGCTCAGAAAAGATTTTCATCCCATGCTGAATTCAAGTTCAAAGTGATCCAGTTTACAAAAGTTAATGGAAATCATGCTGCTGAATGTCAGTCTAGTCCTCCTCCAACTGAGAAAACAATCTGAGCCTGGCTATGGGAAGAAGAAACCCAACTGAAAACTCCCCAGTAGAAGAAGACCATGGGGGCAAGGCAGCCAAATGGCCTGAAGTAGAGCGGTAACGGAGGACACGGATTGAAGAGCAAAGGGCAAGTGGAATTCCTGTGTCCACAAAGATGGTTCAGAAGGAGGCCAAGAATTGCTGATTAAAAAAAAAAAGAGATTGATTTCAAAGGACACCATTGGTACTTCAGGTTCATGAAATGGAATGGACTAAGCATGAGTCCACTCACCAAACTTGCCCAAAAGATGCCTGAAAGCTAGGAGCAAAAGGTCCTTGAATTTCATGATGAATAAACTTGAGTTCAATAATTTTATGCAATACATTTTTTTGATTTGGGGCCCTAAAATTAGGGTGCATCTTATACATGGGGAAATACAGCAAATGGTGCAGTTGTCCCTTTCAAGCTCCTGTACTCACATTTAGAACACTATTTCCACTTGTCATGGAGACTTGTTGGGCCAGCATGGAAGGGAATCAGGGGGGTAGAGAATGGAAACCCTTAGGAGAGTGTTCAGTCTATTTATTAGGACCTTGTGCCTGTGGTCCTCCCTTGTACTTGCCCTTGAACTATAAGAATGGACACTCCTTGAGGGCAGGAATATTGTTCCTTTTTTTCTTTATATCTCTACTGCTTAGTACATTACCTGGTACATGGTAGGCACCTAATAAATTCCTATTGCTTTATTGACCTGTTGTGATGGGGAAAGAGGGAGGAAAATATTGTAGAAATGAATCTGACTTTGTTTTAAGCTAAATTTTCACTGGTTGACTGTCTTTTTGCTGACAGGATTCCAGGACCTCTTTCAGAATATTTGTCAAATAAACTTATCACTGAAAGATTGCTCACCCAATCACTGCATTTCTTCTTTCCATCAACCTCTAAACATACACACTTATGAACCTAAAATTCTGACTTTTAGACCATTTTCACCCTTAATAGCAGAAAAATTAAAAGTGTAATTCAATAATCAATTTCAACCAGCACAGTGTGCCCCTGCAATTAGATTCTGTGATAGGAGCAAAGGTGAATAAAACATGGATCCCTCAGGGCTCCCCAAAATAAGATAGGGGTAAGAGTAGTGATTTCATAAGTTTAGGGAATTTCTAAATGACAAAGTTCCTTCTACCAGTGTAGGTCAGCACTTTCCCTATAACATATTCTTAGAGCACTCAAAAAGTCAAGAGACTTAGGATCCCATAATCAGTATGTATCAGAGGTAGGAGAATTTGAACTCAGGTCTTTCTGGCTTTGAGGCCATAGCTCTACCCAATACTATGATGCTTTCACTCTATATATCCATAACAAAACAAAAACAATATAGTCACCTAATGATAATGCTAAATTATTACTGATATATTTATTATATAAAACACATCGAGTTTATTGAAATGTGTTTCTTCATAAATATATTGACAAACAAGGAGAATTTATAAAGAGGAACAAATAAAGTACTTTTAATATTATTTTAAAGTTTCAAAAGGACTATAATGATAGTAGTAATAACAACTGCCTTTTGTATAGAATTTTGAGACTTGCAGAATGCTTTTGCATCAAATCCAGTGAGATGAGTATTATAGATCAATTAATTAACAAACTTTTAATAAAAACCTACTGTATACCAGAGACACACATACAAAGAATGAAATAACCCTATTCACAAAGAATATACTGAGTATTCTAAGGAGGAAGACCACAAACACAAGTATTAAATATATTCAACCTCAATATAAAAAGAAGAAACACAAAGTTGTTAAATAGAAGTCATTTGGAAGAAAGTGGTTGGGGGACTAGGAAAGTTTTCATGAAGAAAGTAGCTGAAGGTATGAAAAGCAATTAAGAGGCTGTTGTAATAATCCCAGCTGGAGGGGTGGCTAGGTGGTGCAGTGGATAGCACACTGGCCCTAGAGTCAGGAGTACCTGAGTTCAAATCCAGCCTCAGACACTTAATAATTACCTCGCTGTGTGGTCTTTGGCAAGCCACTTAACCCCATTTGCCTTGCAAAACCTAAAAAAAAAAAAAAAATCCTAGCTGGAGGAGAGAATATCCACCACTAAGTAGTGGTTATGAGAGCAGAGATAGAAACAGTAAGATTCCAAACAATTATTTGGAAATATGGGATAGATGAGATGAAGAGTGGAAGGTAACAACATTTTAAATCTAAGAGACTAGAAGAGTAGAAATGCCTTCAATAGATAGAGGGAATTTGAAGCGGATAGGAAAGAATGATGAATTACATTTTTGACAGGTTGAGTTTGCCATGTCTCTGGGCCATCTGGTTTGAAAATTCCAATAGGCAACTGTTGATGCTAGTCTGAAGTTCAAGGGAAGTTCAAGGGAAATATATATATATATATATATATATATATATATATATATATATATATCTGTAATTATCTACATAGACATGCAAGCTAACCCTCAGCTTATTGAGAGAGAGGGTGGAGGGAGAAGAGAAGGCTTCCTAAGACAAAACCCTTGGGGAAACGCCTGCAGTTAGAACAATGCTATAGATGATGAGTCATGGAAGACAGAGAAGGAGAGGTCCTACAGGTAAGAGAAAATTCAGAAAAGAGTGGTGTCATGAAACCCTGGAGAGGAAAAGTTTGCAGAAAAAGAGATGATCAACAATGTCAAAGGAAGATACACTGAAGAATAGGACTACGATAAGATCATCAGACTCGAGAGCACAGCAGGTTTGGAGACAGGAAGACCTGGTTCAATTTCAGCATCAGATTATAGCTTGCATGACAAGTTACTTAACCACTGTCTACCTCAGTTTCCTCAACCATAAAATGAGAATAATAATAGCATCTACCTCTCAAGCTTGTTGTGAACAGCAAATGAGATTAATAATTATAAAGTATTTATCATATCATAGTATTTTTCATTTTTAAAAATCTTTCAGGTTTTGGGGATCTGACTTTTTTTCAGAACATGACTTTAATATGGGATATTGTTTTATTTTTTAATTTATTTTTATTAAAGATATTATTTGAGTTTTACAATTTTCCCCCATCTTACTTCCCTCCCCCCCCCCACAGAAAGCACTCCATCAGTCTTTACTTTGTTTTCATGTTGTACCTTGTTCCAAATTGGGTGTGATGAGAGAGAAATCATATCCTTAGAGAAGAGACAAGAATTCTAAGAGGTAACAAGCTCAGACAATAAGATATCTGTTTTTTTCCTAAATTAAAGGGAATGGTCCTTGCACTTTGTTCAAACTCCACAGCTCCTTATCTGGATGCAGATGGTACTCTCCTTTGCAGACAGCCCAAAATTGTTCCCGATTGTTGCACTGATGGAATGAGCAAGTCCTTCAAGGTTGATCATCACCCCCATGTTACTGTTAGGGTGTACAGTGTTTTTCTGGTTCTGCTCATCTTACTCAGCATCAGTTCATGCAAATCCCTCCAGGCTTCCCTTAATTCCCATCTCTCCTGGTTTCTGATAGAACAGTATTGTTCCATGACATACATAAACCACAGTTTGCTAAGCCATTCCCCAATTGAAGGACATTTACTGGATTTCCAATTCTTTGCCACCACAAACAGGGCTGCTATAAATATTTTTGTCCAAGTAATGTTTTTACCCTTTTTCATCATCTCTTCAGGGTATAGACCCAGTAGTGGTATTGCTGGGTCAAAGGGTATGCACATTTTTGTTGCCCTTTGGGCATGGTTGCAAATAGCTCTCCAGAAGGGTTGGATGAGTTCACAGTTCCACCAACACTGTAAGTGTCCCAGATTTCCCACATCCCTTCCAACAATGATCATTATCCTTCCTGGTCATATTGGCCAATCTGAGAGGTGTGAGGTGGTACCTCAGGGAAGCTTTAATTTGCATTTTTCTAATAATTAATGATTTAGAGCATTTTTTTCATATGGCTATGGATTACTTTGATCTCCTCATCTGTAAATTGCCTTTGCATATCCTTTGACCATTTGTCAATTGGGGAATGGCTTTTTGTTTTAAAGATATGACTCAGTTCTCTGTATATTTTAGAAATGAGTCCTTTGTCAGAATCATTAGTTGTAAAGATTGTTTCCCAATTTACTACATTTCTTTTGATCTTGGTTACATTGGTTTTATCTGTGCAAAAGCTTTTTAATTTAATGTAATCAAAATCATCTAATTGGTTTTTGGTGATGTTCTCCAACTCTTCCTTAGTCATAAACTGTTCCCCTTTCCATAGATCTGACAGGTAGACTAGTCCTTGATCTTCTAATTTGCTTATAGTATTGTTTTTTATGTCTATGTCCTGTAACCATTTGGATCTTATCTTGGTAAAGGGTGTGAGGTGTTGGTCTAATCTAAGTTTCTTCCATACTAACTTCCAATTAACCCAGAAAACTCCCCAAAGAGGGAGTTTTTATCCCAATGGCCAGACTCTTTGGGTTTATCAAACAGCAGATTACTATAATCATCTCCTGCTTTTACACCTAGTCTATTCCACTGGTCCACCACTCTATTTCTTAGCCAATACCAAACAGTTTTGATGACTGATGCTTTATAATATAATTTTAGATTGGGTAGGGCTAAGCCACAGGATATTGTTTTATATGACTGCACGTGTGTAACCTATATTGGATTGTTTGCCATCTAAAGTGGGAGAGAGGAAGGAGAGAGGGAAAAAATTTGGAACTAAAATTTTTAAAAAATTATGAATGGCACATAATAAGTACAATATAAATGTTAGTTATTATCATCATTATTAATATTATTAATTGTCTGAAAAAATCATTTCAGCTGAGCCTTTTGCATCTAAGTTCTTTGAGGTAGCTTTCCCTTTCATCTCTATTCCTCCTCTCACTCTCTCCAATGTGGTTTTCAGTTTCATCCTTTGACCCTACTGTTCTCTCCAAATTTACCAGTGAACTTTTAAATGCCAAAACCAATGAATGGCCTTCTCTCAGACTTATGATCCTCAATTTCTCTTCAGTCTTGACCCTGTCGATCAGCTGCTCCTCTTTGTTATTCCATTCTTTCTAGATTTTTGAGACACAATTCTCTTGGTTCTTCTCTCTGGTCAGTCCTTGGCTTTCTCCCGCTTGATATTCATTCAGGTCACTGTGAATGTCCCACAACTTTGTCGTGGGCCCATCTTCTTTTCCTCTATGCCATTATATTTAGTGATCTCATTGTCTCCCATGGATTTTTATTAATATGCTAATGATTCTCAAATTTACTTCTCTTTCCCTAACCTCTCAGTTGACCTCCAATCTCATATCTCCAAGTATCTATCAGATTTCTCTAATTAGTGGTCTGTAAACATCTTAAACTCATAATGTTCTTTTTTTCCCTTAAATTTGTCTCCCTTCCCAAAACTTCCCAATTACTGTCAAGGGAAATTCCATTCTCCTAGGTCTTCAAACTGGCAACCTAGATGCCATCTTCAGTCTTTATATTTCACCCCATTCCACATCCAATCTCCTGCCAAAGCTTTAGATTTCACCTTTGCAATGGGTCTAGGGTAGGTTCTCATCACCTCGTATCTGAACTATTGCAATAGGCTGCTGGTGGGTGAGCCTGCCTCAAGTTTCTCTCCCCACTGCAATCCATCCTCTATTCAGTCAACAAAGTTATTTTCTGACAATGTTAATCCGTCCTCCCATCCAACTCAGCATACTCTAAGTGGCTCCTTATTACCACTAGGATCAAATATCAAATCCTCTTTTTGGCATTCAAAGATTTTTGTGACCTATGCCCCAACCACCACCACCTTTCTTATCTTCTTCCATTTTTATGCCCTCCTTCCCACCCTATTCTATCACATATTCTTTGAATCACTGACATTAGCCTCCTTGCTATTCCTCAAACACAACATTCCCTAACTCAGCTCCAGGTACTTTTCTGGCTATCTGTTACGCCTGGGATGAATGCCCTCATCTCTGCTTCCTGGCTTCCCTGGCTTCTTTCAAATTCCAAGTAATATACCATTTCCTACAAGCCTTTCCCAATCTTTCTTAATTCTAATGCTTTCTCTCTGCTAATTACTTCCTTATCCTGACCATAGCTTGCTTTATACATATTTTGGGGGCATGTTGTTTCTGTCATTATACTGAGTTCCTCAAAGGTAGCTAGATGACTCCAATGCACTTAGAGCACTAGTGGAATCCGTAACAAGTCAAATCCAGCCTCAAGCACTTACCAGCATTGTGACCCTGGTCAAGTCACTTAATCCTGTTTGCCTCAGTTTCCTCATCTATAAACGTATCTGGAGAAGGAAATGAAAGAACCACTCCAGTATCTTTGCCAAGAAAACACTAAATGGCCTCACAAATAGTTGAATTAGACTCAGAAATGACTAAAACAACAATTCTCAAGGACAAAGAATGTCTTTTACCTCTCTGTATATTCCCAGACTTAGCACAATTCTTTACACACAGTAGACCACTGATTGACTGATTGACCTAATGACTGAGATCAGAAGCCAGATTGCTAAAGGTTGAAAATTAAATGAGAAGTGAAAGCAGTAGTTGGTTGTTTTTTCTGGAATTTGAGAAAGGAAGGCGAGCTATGGAATGTTTTAAGGGCTAGTGTTTGTATGAAGGGTAGGGAAGACTTGGACCTGTTTAGTGGCAGGCAGGAAGACACACTGGTTAGAGAAAGGTTAAAGAATAGAAAGTGAATCTGGAAGGTAAGAAGGAGATGGGATCGGATCCACATGCAGGGAAGTTAACTTGGGCAATGAAGAGGGCCACCATCATCAGAGATTAGGGAAGAGGAGAGAGTGTGTCATGGCATCAAGGAATTTTGAGATGAATAAAATGAGAGAATAGGATGTTTATGGCAAATTATCTCAATTTTCTCGGTAAAGAGACAAACAAAGTCTTTAGCAAAGAGAAGAGAGGGCAGGGTGAAATCTAGGAGGACTGATTTCAGCTTCTCTAGGGATAGAGAACTGGATCTAGAAACAGAAGAACTTGAATTCAAACACAGTCTCAAATACTTACTAGCTGTGTGACCCTGGAGAAGTCACTTAACTCAGTTGTTTCATCAGTAAAATGGGTATAATAATAGCACCTACTTCCCAGAGTTGTTGTTAGGATCAAATGAAATAAAATTTATAAAGTGCTTTGTAAACTTTAAAGAACTCTAGAGAGCTATGTATTATTGTTAATAATAATATATGCATAGACAAGTAAATAAAATATTTATACATATTATATACATAGACAAGTTAATAAAATATTTATACATATTATATACATAGACAAGTAAATAAAATATTTATACATATTATATACATAGACAAGTAAATAAAATATTTATACATATGATATACATAGACAAGTAAATAAAATATTTATACATATGATATACATAGACAAGTAAATAAAATATTTATACATATGATATACATAGACAAGTAAATAAAATATTTATACATATGATATACATAGACAAGTAAATAAAATATTTATACATATGATATACATAGACAAGTAAATAAAATATTTATACATATGATATACATAGACAAGTAAATAAAATATTTATACATATTATATACATAGACAATTAATAAAATATTTATACATATTATATACATAGACAAGTAAATAAAATATTTATACATATGATATACATAGACAAGTAAATAAAATATTTATACATATGATATACATAGACAAGTAAATCAAATATTTATACATATGATATACATAGACAAGTAAATCAAATATTTATACATATGATATACATAGACAAGTAAATCAAATATTTATACATATTATATACATAGACAAGTAAATCAAATATTTATACATATTATATACATAGACAAGTAAATCAAATATTTATACATATTATATACATAGACAAGTAAATAAAATATTTATACATATTATATACATAGACAAGTAAATAAAATATTTATACATATTATATACATAGATAAGTAAATAAAATATGAACAATGTGATTTCAGGGAAAAGAAGTAGCAACAAGTCCAAAGTTTATCAGATGCTCCAAATAGTCACTTAAACTATGTCTGGAAAGGAGGGAGGGATTCCCAAAGGCAAAGGTGAGGAGGAAAAGCATCTCAGGCATAGGGGACAGACAATCTGTGCAAAGAATTTGAGAACTGAAGCATCTCCTGTGCTGGTTGAGTTTATCTCCATTTTACTAACAAAAAAGTAACAAACAGAAGCTGAGAGAGGACTGATGACTTGTCTGTGGTCTCACAGTTAGCAATTGTCAATATTCAATATTTGAACCCAGATCATGCTATCCAAGGCCACCTCTGACCATTGTTATGTCATGTTGCATCTCTTGATGTAATGGAAAGAGCATTGTATTGCGAATCAAAAGACCTGTATTCAAATCCCTGCTCTGCCACTTAAAATACTTAATTTCAGGACAGACAAGTAGTAATGGAGACAAGTCCCTCTCTGGACTTGGATTTCCTCATCTAAGAAAACAATACTTGCATAAGTCACTTTACTGGAGTTTTGGGAGACAAACAGAAACAACTAATGTCCAGGGGCAAGTTTTAGAGCATTATACCAATATATGATATTATTTTCTATGCCAACAACATAGTAATATGTAAAGGTCTATATCTTTACATCCTGGATGACCAGAGATGAAACTGACATTTTCATATTTTTCCACATTTCATTTTTTAAATAATGTTTTAGCCTCCTGGAATTATTTTTGCTGGTCTGCACATTACCCAACACATAGTAAAGGCTTTTTAAAAATGCTTTTTGACTAGCTGTGATGAAAACTACTATATTATATAACCATCTCCTAAATATCCATACAAAGAGTGAGTGAGGTAGGGAAAAGGTGAGGGCAGGGAACTGATCAAAAAACTAATTTCAGATGCTAGAAAAAATCCAAAAATAATTGGTTGGCTAATTGGCTAAATTAAAAACCATTTAAATTTCTTTAGATATGCCAGCTCCCACTCTCACTGGTAGGCCGAGTCCTCAGAAGGTAGTTGACTACTGTTCCCCTCAGGGTTCAACAGATAACCCTCAGAGTTTGTGGCTTTGAATAGTTACTGTTCATCAGTCTCCAAACGTAGTCTCCTCCATGTCTGTCAACCAATTTGTTATAAATTTATATGTCAATTTTTTTATTTATATGATTTGATTATTTTATTTCATGATTATTTTTCTATACATAAACTATATACATTTATTTTATATTATTTTACAAGTCAATAAACTTTTACAAAAAGATATTTGCTCAAATCTAACAATCGTAGCAATAGAGGTTAAAGAAACAGCTCCCCTAAATTGAGGAGTCATTTTCCCCTTGGTATGTGTTTTTTCCTTGCAGAGACATGACACAAACTTAAAGCACAAAAAGCAGAGAGGGAGTCACTACTCAAAGAAATATGGGTGGCTAATGGGCATTTGTAATTAGCCCCATCTTTGGGAGTTCCTTTCTCCCTTTGAGGAGTTCCTACTGTCTTGAAAGAAGGAGATCAATGATCTCCTCCTTATTCAGCTAGACTGGCTTCTCGTGGGCATTCCCCACTGCTGCTATAGACACTAATAGTCTCACTACCTATTTGGGTTACTGAGGGGACCCCTGATGACTCCTGTGACCTTTCAAGGTCATGACTTGGTTAGCTCCATCTTCAGATATTCATTCACCTAAAATCAGAAAATAATAAACCTCAAAGAAACTATATACCACAGAACATAGGATAATTCGGTGGTAGAGGAGAAGGGGTAGTTATCTGACCTTTCTCTCTTAGAGAAATCTCTTAGAGCAATCCTCTCTTAGAGGATACCAAAGAAGAAAAGAGGACATGACCCAACTTTTCAAACCTTTCGTATGCACAGGGTTTGTGCTCTCCTGTATCAATAATTCTTCCAACTCTTCAGCTCCTTTATGAAAATTTACAACGGACATTCCTTACAACATCCCTTCTTATCCTCATTTTACAGATGATAAAATTGAGGCTCAAGGAGCTCCAGTTAGCTTTCCAAATTCACATCTGGTAAGTTATAAAAAAAGCCAGAATATAAAAATCAGGTCTTCTGAGTCCAAGTCCAGTGTTCTTTCCATCATAGAACACTGCCTTTCTTTTAGTGAATCTTCTAGTGGAGGGATCACTACTGGACTCTGGAAGACCATGTAAATATTATGAAAATTGCAGCAGGTTCTACCAAGCTGGATAAGTTATCATTGGCTTGCTGAGCTTTCCAAAAAAGATTCATTCTCAAAGTAACTTCTGCATAATAAACTCTTTGGTCATGGCAACTCATTGTTTTCTCAACACAAACAAATAGAAATACATTTCTAATATCTATCTAATGCTGACTGATCAGAGTGAGGAAGAAAATCCAGCCTAGGTACTTGCAAGTCCACAAAAGCCAGCCCAAATAATCCATAATAAAAATCAGATTATCAAGAGCTGAAGACATGCATACAGATGACATAGAGATCAATTTCGCATAAAGAACAAAAACACAAAGCTAAAATACAATGGTATATGAGTAGGAATTGTCTTTTGCTTTTCTTTCTATTCCTTAGCAGCGTGCTTAAGACATGAATAAATCAATCAATAAACATGCATTCATAAATCAATACAGAAATACAATTAATACATGTTTATTGGATACCCTCCTTGCCCTGCCTCCCCAAAAGAGAGGGGGAACATTAATAATTGTACTACACACTTCATAGAGTTGTTTTGAAGATCCATTGCATGGAATGTAAAATCCCTAGCACCACACATGAACAACTGTACAAAAATAAGCACATTTTAATTCCTCTCCCTTATCATATTTTAGAGGAGGAGGCAATGTTCTAGGAAATCCTTAATGAGATTATTCTCCAAGGAGCTAGAAGGAACTGCTTGTATTCTTGGAAGAGGTTATTGGGAAACAAATGGATAAGCAAATAGATTCTGCATTTCATGAAATCATTGTATGTCAGAGGGGAAAAAAAAAATCACTGGGTTTCACATTGGAAGACCAGGATTTGAATATTGGTTTTGCCACTGTGTGACCAATGTGCATGACTTCTAACCTTGTTCAGTCCTGTGTCAAAACCTCTCTGAACTTCAGTTTTCCTATTTAGAAAACAAGAGAGTTTGATCTCAACGATTGCTAAGATTCCTTCTGACTCTAAATTTAAGACTGCTTGTAGCATCATGGGGATTATCTGATCCAAACCCATAATTTTACAGATGAGGAAACTAAGACCCAAGAAGGGGGAAATGACCTCCAGGTCACACAGGTAGTAAGTGGCACAACTGGGATTCAAATTTAGAATTCTTACTTCCTAATCCAGTATGCTTTCCACTTCCACCACAGATGTCAAAGTCAAGTAAAAATTAGTTTTTGAGTCTTCACACCACTATGTCTATTTAAAAAAATGCTCTTCTCCAATGAGCCTATATCAACCTGAGAAAACAACATGCATGCGTGTATGCATACGTGTACGTACAACATATATACAAAGTAAACACAGTACTTTCAGGGGTAGGGCAGGAGATACAAGTAGCAGGGGTTCATGGAGAAAGCAGAACTTGAGTGGAGCTTTGAAAGAAGCTAGAATAAGGTGAGGAAGCAGGACATTCCAGATAGAGGTAGTAGTAGTATGTGAAAAGGCTGATGAAATGTCACATATGAGACTCAAGCAGCCTAAGTAATCAGAAGTGTCCTGAACATGAAATACAACAATAGCAGATCTGGGATGGATGAATGAAATGGAAAATCCATTGGCAAAGCCCAAATTCATAACTTCTGCTTGGATATGATGACCTTCCTCTTGAACCCCTACTGATTCAGAAGTACCACTGCTGATCTCATGGTGACAGTTTCTACAGCTCACAGTGACAAGAACTATACCATAAAAGAGAAATATTAGTTTCTGAATAAACAGATGACCCTTAAAATCAAACCTTTTCATGGAAGAGAAATTTCCATCTATATTTGAAACATGTCAATTGATCATCTGAAATCATCTAAATCACCAAGAAATGAATTCTCAATATAGTTCTGCTCAATGTGACCTATAATTCTACTTCTCCCCTAAGCAAAATATACTGGCAAAATTTGTTCTTTATATTTGGATTTTTCAAAACTATTATTATTGGGCAGTTAATTCTACCAGAATGGCATGATATATATATACACACACACATATATATATACATGTGTGTGTATGTGTATATGTATATGCATATGTATATGTAGGTTGTATATGTGTGTATATGTATATGTATGTGTATATGTGTCTATCTACACACAGACACACACACACACAGACAAAATAGTCTCTGGAAGATTTAAGAGGATTAAATGATTGGAAGAATTTATTCAATTGACCCTCACCCTAATCCATACAAGAAATTTTGACCTTTTAAAATGTTTGTTCTATTCCAGCTATTTATTCCCCCCAGAATTCTGAGCAGGAAAATTGATTTGGCAGTTTTCTAAGAGATCAAGGTTACTCTTGCCCTTCTGGGTAGAAATGGTTGTACTCAATCCAGGATAACATTGTACACATTAACAGCAACACTGTGCTGAGCTAAGATGAACTTAGCTTCCTCCTCTCAGCACTTCAGTGATCAGGTCTAAAAGACTTGAGATGAAGAATGTCATCCATATACAAAGAAAAAACTATGGAGTCTGAATACAGACTAAACCATATTTTTTCACTTTTTAGAAATTACTTTAAGCTTTTTTTCTTTCTCATTTTTCCCCTTTAGTGATGCTATTTTTTCACAACAGGACTAACATGAAATTATGTTAAACATCCAACTTAGATCAGATTACTCACTGTTGTGGGGAGTGGGGAGGGAAAGGAGGGAGGTAGTAAGCTCAAAGCTTGCAAAAAGATGAATTTTGAAAACTACCTTTGCATGTAATTGGAAAAAATAAAATAAAATAGCATGCCCCCCAAAATATTTGTGATCCAAATAGTGAAGACACATATGTTTTATGACTTAAGTGAACAGATGATAGAAAATAAACTGGTCAACCACATATTTTCTGCAATATTCTTTTTTAAAAATGTATATTTATGAGATAAATTCATGATCTTTCTCATCAATGTGGATTCTCTCTTCAGCAATGAAGATTGGAACCCATATAGACTTGCCATCTTATGACATTCATGTCCATGTCTCTCTATACCTTCTACAGAAGAGACTCTACACTGTGTACTGAGGGCTGCCTTCTGGTATTGCAGATACCAGTAGAGCTCATGGGAGTGGAGCTCAGCAATTATCTCTGATAACCCAAATGTTTTTCCGATTATTCACCTAGTTCATCTTTTCTACCCTTTTGCAAAACTCTCATTTTTTAATGTGCTATACATTGTTTGCGTCCAATGTATATCAGTGGGCAGCAAGATAGAACAGTGCAGAGAGTGCTGAGTCTGAAGTTAAATCTTCACACTTATTAGTTGTGAGATCTTGGGTAAGTCCCTTAACTCTATTTATCTGTTTCATGGTCTATAAAATGAGTTGGAGAAGGAAATGGCACTATTCCAGCATCTTTAGCATGAAAATCCCAAATGGGATCATGAAGTGTTAGACACAACAACAAAAAAAAACTGAAAAACTACTGTCTGTCTGTCATCTATCTATCTATCTATCTATCTATCTATCTATCTATCTATCTATCTATCTATCTATCTACCTATGCTCTGTCAATTTCTTCCACTCTGACCTTAGACTTAAATCCTTGGGGGGGTCTTAGTTTTTACATCTGTAAAAATAGATTGATTTGGTTGAGCACTAATTTCTCTTTCAGTTCTAAATCTATGATTCTGTCATCTTACATTACATCTCCATTGAAAATCAAATTGCAGAAAAATTGTTTTATTGATCATTTTGTTTTGATGAAACATACCTCCAATTGGTCACCCGAACAAATTTCTCCATTAGAAACATTCCTTGAATAATAGTTAAACAAAACTGGTCAACAGTTGGTAGTACCTTTGACTTTCTACTCTTGTAACTTACTGATCCTTAACAAAAAGGAAAGCAACTGAATATTTATCAACAATTTCACTATACTCTTATCTGTTCACTAACAAGTTTCTTTAACAGCAATTAGAGCTTTCTCTCCACAGTTAGTTATAAGATTCAAAATGTAAATACTCCAGAGACCAGTAACATTGACTTAAATTCTCAAGCATGAATAATGATAGTTCATTTCCCAGGAGCAGGTTTGGACAGGATGTAAGGAAATCTCTATTTCTATTGAAAAATTCTCTAATTTTTGGCTAATTTGGTATATGGCTAAAGAATATCTATATACATTTTACTGTAAATTCATTTTATACAAGTTTGAACTTTAAAATCTTGGAAAGGAAGTAGAGGATTTGAGTGACTAAGAAATTGTCTGACTGGGGAAAAGACAGTTAGGAGGACTATAAATATGGATGCTTATAAGAAGGTCATAATTTGCCTTTTTCCAACTTTTAAAAAAGGCCATTTTAAAGGGAGAAATTTTATATGAAGTAGGAAGAGCAAATCCTTCTTGTATAACATCCCCTTTGGGCTACTTCATCCAACTTATACTTTCAAAAGAAGGTAGAATCCCCATAGGATGGTTGCTACTCTCCAATTCTACTGAGAATGAGACCAGAATTCTAAAATGAAGTTTATAAGCCCCCATTGGTGTGCTTTGCATTAATTATTCAAAACAAAGGTATTTAGGATGAATAAAAGGAACTTAAAAATTTCCCTATAAAATGGGGGTACATTCTCCCACAAACACACCATACATCTGAGGGGAAATTGGTCAAAAATCTGTAGTGAAAAAAAAAATAGTAGACACATGTGGCCAAGGTAGTTCATGTATGTACAAAATTTCAATATTCTTTCTATCCCTGTGGAAGTCTCATGTTTTATATTCCCATCTACTTTCCCCCCACCAACACAAAATCTGTGCTAGCTCCATCATTCAGCTGGGCTCCAAGAGCCTATATTCTCTGCCAGTTGACTCTCAATTGGGCTAAAACTCTTGTTTGTCTGAAAGCAAAAGTCTTATCTTTGCTGTCCAAGGTACTGTTCTGTGTGGCTTTTTAGGTCCATTTTTCTATGGCATCTATGCCTACATATTCTAATGAATGCATTGTCTCCAGTGGTTTGAATAATTGTACCAGAAAATCCCATCTCTTCTTTGATATAGGCATTTATAGCTGCAAAGTGGGCCAACAAAACTCAAAAGCCCTCAAGGCTGTGTCCTTTGTATCAAAGTGTTCATACTCTCTAGATGGAGGAAATTGTATTAGCATCTTTTTGTTGTTCGGTTCAGTCCAATCGCATACAATTCTTTATGACCCAATTGGGGGTTTTCTTGACCAAGATTCTGGAGTGGTTTGCCATTTCCTTATCCTGCTCATTTCAGATGCAAACAAGGTTAAGTGACTTGCCCAGGGTCACATCATTAGTAAAATGTCTGAGGCCAGATTTGAATTCAGTCTTTCTGACTCCAGGCCCAGCACTCTATCCACTGTGCCACCTAGATGCCCCATTAGCATCTTAACATATTAATGCCTCATCAATCTATAATTCAAGTCTGGTTGGGGAAATCAGTTGGTGTGGTAACTAATTTCTCCCCTTATACTAGAATTAGTAAAAAAAAAAAAAAAGTAATTATAGATGAGTTATTTTCCTGGGAAAGGTTATATTTCATTGAATATAATGCTTCACTATAAAAGCTTTATATCTCTATCAAGAGCCAATGATACCTATAATATCTAATGAGCTATGGTGACTGCATTTTTTCATGTCCTTTCAGAAGCAATGAATAAAACACAGACCTCTTAGTCCAACTGTTCCTGAAAAAGTTCAAGGTGTGAAATCATGTTTTCTCTTTGAATCAGTAATAGCCTTCATGGGACTTTATTTCCATTATACATGTACAGGAAACAGACCTCTTCCAAAGGGGATGTAGTCTAGAGATGTACCAGGATGGAGAATTCCATGAAAACTGTACAAGGCTCATTTATTAAAAGAGATTTACTCTAGTACAAAATTTCTTAGACAGATGGATATGTTTCTCTTCAGCATGCTCCTCTATTCAATTTTTTTTCAATTCTATGAACTCAGAAAAAATTAGCTACTATCCTCATAACTGATTATCTACAATCAAAGAGGATTCTCATCAACCTTTTAGAAAGTTTCTTTATATATAACTTGGCTCAGACTGTCACCTTTAATTACATATCTATCTATCTATCTATCTATCTATCTATCTATATATCTATCTGTCTGTCTCTCTGTCTATCTTCAAGAAGAGGAAAAATTTTTTAGGATTGAAGTTGTATCTGGAAGGAGATTATTGAACCCATTATTTGTGGGCAGTGAGTTTTGAATAGTTAAACCCCCCCATTCCTCAATCTTCAAGGCTGCCCAATTTCTTTTCTTTGTGAACACCTCTACTATCACATGTGCCTAATTTTGCCTTCTATACCTGATATTGCTCTCTAACTTGCTCAGTCATCAGCTGTCAAATAGATATTGAATATGGGATGAGACTGTGACTCAGGGGATTTCTCATATAGCAAGTGTCATGCCTTAGTGGATTTAGAAGTAATATTACAGTACTGCAAGCCTTTTAACATCCTTGAGAAATAAGCAGAATAGACCAGAGCACCGAGGAAATTGATTTCTCAGTACTTAGAGTTAACTGGAATGACACTTGGGGGAACTTGAGCTCTCTTAAACTGTTCTTGACCGATGCAAGCAGCAACGACATTTCATTACTCCCAGTGGACTGGGAATTGTCTATAGAGCTGGTCTTTATGAGAAGGCTTCCAAGGCCTGGTGACTCACTTCAGACGTCCCCAGTTAACAGATGGCGATAATGCCGTGACTTAATAGTGTAGCTTGGTTAATCAACATGGCATGTTTCCCCACTTCTCAGATGCTTATTTCTAAACATTATGTAAAAATGATGTTTTGACTATTTCTCTTTTGGTTGAGTCATAAGGAACTAGGTTGCATCCCGCCTGTGTGTTAGATCTCACCCTCATGTCAGGAAAATGAATTAAAATATGCTGATCTGAAAGAGGGAAAGGTTCATCAGCCTTCATTTTCTCATGGGTTTAGATAGGCCAAACTACTAAATGGATATGAAACTAGAAATTCATGGCTGAAGTGATTTTCACAAGATTGTCATCTTTAATTACATATCTATCTATCTGTCTATCTGATTATCATATATATATATATCCATATATAGTTACAAATATATGAATATATATATATATGTATTTGTGCATACATGTATATGTGTGTGTATGTGTATATATGGGACTGCTGACCTGACAAATAGTGGACATTTTAAGATTTGCAATACAATACACACACACACACACACACACATTATCTTATTTGAGCTCTACAGTAACTGAAGATAGGGATAGGGGACAAATACTATGGTATTGTTATCCCTAGTTTATTGATGAGGAAACTGAGATTCAGAGAGGTTAAAATATATTCACACAGCTCATCTGGGTCAGAGGTAATTAAAATTTGGTTCAGTGCTTTTTCCCCTAATCATTTTGTCTCTCCACAGGGCCCCTTCATTTCAACAATTCAGTATGACAGAGAGGTCATATACCCCCCCCAAATATTCATTTTATAATTTTTCTTTGCTTTTTTGTTTGGCTATACATTGATTTAAAATTACAAATAGTGTCCACTTTAAATCCAATGTACTTTCATTATTTTCTTCAATAATTATTCCTTATTCATTCTAAAGCACAGTGGTATTAATAGTTGTCCTACCCCATCAAGCCAGTAAACTGGCAGTGTGGTTTAGTCCTTGAATTTTAATTCAGAGCAACACAAATGCATAACAATAAATTATTTTGGAGTAAATATGGCATAACAAGATAAGCATACTTAAAAAAGTAATCTGTCCCATCCCCAATGAATAGACTTCAACTTAAATACATAGTTACATAGGTTAACAAAGCAAATTTTCACACTGACCGTAACTGAATGTGCATATCTCTGTATTCATCTTTTCTCTCTCAGAGTCGAATGTCCAATGTCATCTTCATGCTTTTGGATTCATAGTTTGCCATCGTGCTTTTAGTTCTAAAATATTTCAGAGTTGTTTTTCTCTGTAACATTGTTTTCAATGTGTAAATTGTTTTCCTACTTCTGCTCACTTTGCTCTGAATCAATTCATAGAGGTCATCCCAATTTCCTCATTTCATCATTTCCCCATAATATATTACTATTTCATTATACTTCCTTACTACAATTTTTTTAACCCCAATAAGATGCCATCTTGTTAGTTTCTGATTTTTGACTACCAGTAAAAACATTGCTAAAAATATTTTGGTACATTTAGTTCCTTTTCCTCTTTCTTTAGTCTCTTTGGGGTATAATGGCACAGTTGAATAGATACCCACTCTGGTAACTTTAGGGGCATAGTTCCAAATTCAAAGTATCAATGTAGCATTTGGGGTGGAGCAAAAAGTGGCAACAAAGTCAATACCCAATGATTAAGAAAGGTTGGATAAATTATTATATAAATATTATGAAATATTTGTACAATAAGAAGCAACAGAGTTGAGAATGAAAAACAAAGAAAACAGTCTATACAATGACAATAACAAATGGGAAGAACAGTAAAATGAAACCAAATACTGGGTGATTATTAGGACCAAGTTTGGTCCTTAAAAGAATTGAGAAAATGTCTGCACCTTCCTTTATTACAAGTGTGAAGCTTGGTTGTATAATACTGCATATGCTATCAGACACAGTTGATGTGATGGTTGGTTTTACTATTTTTTTCTCTTTCCTTTTTTAATCTTTGTTATACTGTTTTGCTTTCCAGGTAAAATCAAGAAGAAATATTTGGACATTAATATGATATAAAAACAAAAAGCATCAAGTTAAAAATCTTAATAGAAAACATTTGTTTGGCATGTAGCCAAGATGTACTGTTTTATTTTGTTAGCATTTTCCCCTCCAAATGGTAACTGTATGGGCTGATGATGAGAAATGAATATTTCAGACAATGAATAATTAAAGCAAATCTTCTCTCCCTCCCCTCTTCTTCCACATATACATATTTTAACCCTAACTACCCTCAATTCATTTTTGTCCTTCAGTGATATTTCTTTCTCTTTGGCTGCTTTTTTTCTCACCAACATAATATTATTGATGATACTAAGTTAAACAAAATAGACTGGGAAGTAAGAATGAGGAGGAAATGACAAAATGCTAGATACTTCACAACTTGGTAAAGTATCAGGCCAAATTTATAGGAACATAGAACTGTCAGTTTAGAGCTGGGAAGCGATCATTTTGAATATAATTAGCCTTTTGGCCATGCCTACACTGGATAAGAGACTTGAGAGGAGGGACACACTGCTGCTGGAAGAGTGACCTTGAATTCCCTTTGCAAAAGGGGTCTGTGGGTAAGGAAAAAAAAGTCAATTAAGCAGCATGAAGAGACACAATATAAAAGCATGGAGGGTGGATAGCATCTGAAAGATCACCCAAGAAGACCTATCAAAAATTCTGAATTGGGGCGGCTAGGTGGCACAGTGGATAAAGCACCGGCCCTGGAGTCAGGAGTACCTGGGTTCAAATCCAGTCTCAGACACTTAATAATTACCTAGCTGTGTGGCCTTGGGCAAGCCACTTAACCCCATTTGCCTTGCAAAAACCTAAAAAAAAATTCTGAATTGTTCCTGTGCTAGGATCACAGTATAGTGAGAGGACCAGAGTCAACCATCTATTGCCTTAGAGTGATAAGATATGATTGAGGAATAGGGCTGATCCTGAAATGAAATCCCTTCTGCCTCTAACAGATCTGCTTATCCTTTTTTTCACTTAACCAGGAAAATTTAAGCTTGTTAGTTACTTTTCTGTTCTATTAATCCAGATTTTGTTCATCTACCACAAAACCCAATTGGACAGCAGAAATGCTAAACTATGAGTATACTTTACTTAATGCTTATGTATCAGGTGTTTGGACCCAGGTCAGCTAAGGTAGAGCTGCTCCTCTTGGGGACTCTGTGAAGTTGTCTCAGCAGGCTAGGCAGCCAGAATTGGCTGTGTGTTTTAAGCCACCCCATGAAGCACAGCCTCTCTGTTTCCAATGATATACAGGTATGAAGGACTTCTTCACTCATGGGAGGGATAGCAAGTAGAAAGCTGATGAAGAAAGAGCCAAAGGTCTACTTTCTCTTCTTCTGTACCTGAAAAATGGGCTCTGGATTTTAGTTTCCTGAACCAGAATCTTGGCAATCTTGGCGTCCAGACCAGATGTGGCAATCAGTCAAACAGAAGTCAGGATACCTGGATGCAAGCTGAAGTGGGGAAGGTGGAGAGGGAAGACTTTGGGGTGGGAATAATACTATATAGGAATTGACTCAAGCTGTAAAACCTAACTCCCCTCTGCTCTCCAAAGGGGGAAAATTATGCCCTTCTAGTTTGGGGGAAAATGTATGGTTTTTTTCCCTTGTTTTGTCTTTGAAGCAAATATACCTCTAACACTAATTTTATTGCCTGCCCAGTGGTTAAATGAAACTGGGGTGTTTAGGAAAAAATTCGGAAACATAACTGATAGGAGTTTGAGTCAGTGGCAAGGATGCTAGACAACCCTAGGGGTGAAATGTAATACATGAAGGTTAATGAAATCCATGTTACATTTAGAAATAGAAATGACAAGAGAGCACCCCTTATTCCCCAGAGATGAGATCTTTACGTCAGATTGAACCCAAGCATGTGGAACAATTTGAAACAATTGGGCAAAGCAGAGAGACCAGAATTAGCCTGGCAAAGAAATCATAATTCAGATACCCCCAAAACACAATTACTGATAATAATAGAAGTCTTATAAAAGAGTAAAACCAAATATTTTCCTTCATTTCCATTACTTTCTTGTTAGCAGTCCTTTGCCATGTCAGGCTTTGGGGAAAAAAATACATACCCTTGAGAGAGAGTGAATTGCTTGGAAGGGAAATCTATTCCTCTGAAATAGAATAAGCCACTAGGGAAACAAGTTATGTGATCAATACCCAAGAGTTCCTCTGCTTAATGAACGATTGACAGAGGGTTCAACCTACCTAGCTTGCCTCTATCACTTGCAGCTTCCAGACAGATGAGGAAATTGAAGCCCACAAATATTAAGCAATTTGCCCTTTGCTAGGATTTGAAACCACAGCCCTCTTTCCAATGTGCCAATTTCTTTCCCAGGTACTGTTTGTCCTAGGCAAGAAGCTAGGAGAGTTTTGGAGACTTAGAAATTTAGCAAACTAGCCAATGCTGCTAAAAATCAATAGGCATTTGATGCAGCACATTAGAACTCACAGATGAAAAATCACCTGAAATGAGGCCCTCGTGACAAGAAATAATGGAGGGTGTGCAGAAGATATATTAAGATCATGGTACCCTCTTTTGAAAAATAGTTAAAACCAAACAGGATTCATCCACCATTTAGCCATAAGGGGGAGCCCGAGCCTTGGGTGAGATTATCTCTTGGCTTTAACAAGAAAACAGGATCAACAATCATGAATGAAGCATCTCTTACAGGTAGGTCCAACCCGAGGCCAGTGGGCCACGTGAGACCCTCAAAGCCTATTCATGAGGCCTATGAAGCATAACCTGAAAATGAAGGGACAGGTGAACGTATATGCCAATGTTACTACGTCACAGACCAGCTTACCCCTTAACTAACACGACTTGATTTTTTTCATACAACTAATATTATGTGGTTTCCCAAACTGCTAAAAGTTTTTGTTTGTTTGTTTCTTTTTGGTTTTGGTTTTGAGCTTTTTTCAAACAAAAGATATGAACATAGAAATTAGAATCTTTATTTTTAAAAGTTTATGATTCATCGTAGTTGCGGTATTATGCAGAATTAATTGCTATTTTGTTACAGTTTGAGAATAGATTTCAAAATTTTAGAAAACACCAAGTATATTTCAGTATATTTTCTATTCCACTCCTAGTAGACATATTGCCTGCAAACTAGCAAATAGAATGCACAGAGTAGCAAACAGATATGCAACTTAGAGAAAAATGTATTGGGTTTTTATAAGTTGTACCTGTCAAAAGAAAAACACCCCATTTCATGAGCATGCCTTGTCCAGGCTGTCTCTTTTGGGAAGTATGTATATTTGCAAATAACTTTTTTCCCATATGAGGCCAAAAAATTAGAATTAGGACAAAAATTTCAGCCAAGCATCATAAAAAATATTCCCCTCATTGCTATAACTTCTATCAAATCACATATAGGTACACAGATATCGAAAAAGCAGGTCTAGTGAAATTTAGATTGTTTAAAAAGTAAAGATTTTATTATTATATTCATTATTTTATACTTTATTACATCCTCTGATTATGCTCATTGATAATATGGGTTACATTGTAATCAAAAATAAATATTAAAATTCTATATGCAGCCCTTGACAAATTTTGTGGAATGATTTTGACCCAGAAGAGCTAAGAGGTTGGACACCCATGCTAGACCCAGCCCTTCTAATTCTGTCATTTCTCACTCCTCTCAGTTTGGGGGGGACTTAAGTTTTCCCACAAATTGAGGTTACTTGTAGTTAAAGAAGACCAAATATTTTACAAAGAGGGGCAAGGTCTCCATTAGTTTCATACCTCCTGTGGCCCAGGCAGTTGGGCACCAATTCACAAAAAGTCATGGAGTAGCTAGGTGGTACAAGTGGCAAAGTGGATAGAGCACTGGAGTCAGGAAGACTATTTTCCTGAGTTTGAATCTGGCCTCAGATGCTAAGTAGTTGTGTAACCCTGGGCAAGTCATTTCATCTGTTTGCTTATTCCTCCTTTGTAAAATGAGTTAGTGAAGGAAATGGCAATCAATTCCAATATCTATGCCAAGAAAACCCCAAATTGGTTGCAAAGAGTCTGAACAACAAAAGCAAAGAACTAATCATTCCCAGTAAGGAGTAGAAATGTCCAGAGTGAGGGTACTAGGTAGGAATAGAAGAATAGAGGAGAGACATATATATATATATATATATATATATATATATATATATATATATATGTGTGTGTGTGTGTGTGTGTGTGTGTGTGTGTGTGTGTGTGTGTGTGTGTGAGATTGTTTTTGTTCCCACCCACCACAAAATCTGATCTATTTTCTTTTTTTAACATTAAATCTGGACTCAAAACTTGCATGAGATCCAATCATCTAACCATTGTTCTGTACCAACCCTGGTGTAGCCATCAAATAAGAGAAAGAAGATCTGTTACTTTTTTCAGTTTCCGGAACTTGCAGTTATGTCATATGCCTGAGTTTGAATGACAGTTGGAATATTCATTCATTCATTAAGAAAATCAATAAACAAACATTTATTGAAGCATATGGGGGTTCAAAACAACGTTCTATGTAAAACTGAAAATTGGCTTTAATTCTATTTCCAAGACTTACTCAAACTAGATTTAATATTCTGCTTCATAGTAAGTTTTACTCAAGTAACCTCCTGTCACTTGTCTCACATCTTGCATCTCCACCAAAACTTACTAAAGTCAAGCTTTTGTCTTGTAAATTTGTGCTTCACTAATTTTCAATGGTGTTTGTCTCTTCTAATGCCATTTGGGGTTTTCTTGACAAAGATACTGGAGTGGTTTGCTATTTTTACAAATTGTTCATGATTCAGATGAAGAAATTGGGGTAAACAAGGTTATGACTTGGCCAGGGTCACATAGCAGGTAAATGTCTGAGGTCAGAGTTGAACTCAAGAAGATGAGTCTCCAGGTTCAAAACTCTATCCACAGTACCAGTGGATATTATATTATCAATGATAACTGCCCTTCCACCTTTGTAAACCACTTCCACCCAATCATCCACTTTCCAGAGAATCTTGACTAACCTTAAAGGTCTAATTTTTTTTAGGTTTTTTTTTTCAAGGCAATAGGGTTAAGTGGCTTGCCCAAGGCCACACGGCTAGGTAATTATTAAGTGTCTGAGGTTGGATTTGAACCCAAGTTCTCCTGACTCCAAGGCCATTGCTCTATTCACTGAGCCACCTAATTGCCCCCAAAGGTCTAATTTCAATTAAACTGCTGTAGCAACTCACATCCCCTGATAACTACTCCCATCACCTGGAAATCTTTGTCCTATATTTTGAATCATATGATTCCCTGGTAAAGGGAGCTCCAATTAATGAAATCTAAATTCTAGCTGAGCCATTAATAGTCAATCAGAAGACACCCGTGTTGTTTGAAATTTTATTCTGTCATCTTGCTTATTTTTATAATAGACCCTGTAAGCCCACACACACACACACAATCTCTTGCATAGCTGAGACATCGGCCCTCTTTATTAATTGTCATGTTCAATTACTAAGTGCTGGGAATTTTGTACCTCAGAGTACCTTATTTTCAGCCTTGGCACAAGGTGCTGATAGGGCACAAGCAAAGATATAAAATCTACAACTCTGACATCTAAGAACTTAACTATACCACACCAAGGCACAGCTAGGTCCACCTGTGTCCATCACAGAGATCTGAGATGTTAATCTTCAGTGCAGGCATAGCCTTCATTAATTTGGGTTACCACTAGTGCTCTCCAAGGAAAAGAGGAACTAAATAATAAACATCACAAAATTCAAAATGTTTTGCATGACAGATGGCAGAGAAAGAATGAGAGAACATTTTTCCCCATTTCTGAAATAACCTGCTTTGGGGGAACATAGCAAAAGTTAATCCTTCAAACTTCAAGCGGAAATCTGAAGATAACAATTTTAATCCATTCTCCCCTTCATTCTTCTACTACTTTAAAAGGTCTGTGATCATATCATTGTGGATAATTTCTCCTGTCCATGCAGATGATATCAACCTATTTTTCCCATCTAGGAGATTTTTTAAAAATGTTATTTATTTAAGGCAATGGGGTTAAATGATTTGCCCAAGGTCACACAGTTAGAAAATTATTAAGTGTCTGAGATCAAATTTGAACTCAGGTCCTCCTGACTCCAGGGCTGGTGCTCTAACCACTGAGCAACTAGCTGCCCAATAAGATTCTTTTCTGTTCCTTTCACCACTCTTTTATGGGGTTTTCAATACAATAAACTTGAGGATTCATTTGAATTTATTCTCTGAACATTGTATGTATATCGAGACTAGTCATCAATAATTTCTTACTATTGCCATATGACCATTTAACCTTTTTTTCTGGTTATACATTTTTTTAATGATGTCATTACTCTTCAAAAACCTTTGCATATATCCATTTGTCTCCCCTGAAAAAATGTAAGCTCCTCAAGGACAGGGGCCTGCCCTTTTAATTTTTATATCCCCAATTCTTAGTACAGTGTCCAGCTTGTAATAAACACTTAATTAGTACTTTAAATTGATGATAATTTTATACCATTTCCTCGTATAGGTCTTTGCTGAAACAGACTCTGCCTTCAAGATGCTTACATCCTGAATGAAACAACACTCCAAAAACTAAAACAGAAATGGAAGTGGTCAGTAATTAAATAGAATGTGCATAGCTTTCTTCCCTAGGAATGTATTTTGTCACTCTAACAAGGACTGTAAGCTCAGTGAGGATAGCACCATTCTTGTGTTTCTCCACAATGCTAAATACTAGTTTGCATAAATAGAATCTTATAGAATTGAATTCAATGGAATTGTTTTGATAGGATTCAAAATGTTATTAGTTAGAAAACACTAATGGCCAGCAGATGGTGTGAGTACACTATCCTATGTCTCACACAAGCTAGCACATAAGTTAACAGGTATGTTTTTTGAGGGGGAGACAGGGGAGTGACTTTACTAAATCTTACCCCAAGACTTATCAGTTACTCAAGAAGCTAAATTATACCCAATTCTAAAGTTCTTTTTTCTTAATTCTGATTGAGGCACTATGGAGTCACAAGATGAAGTTTGGTTTGGCCCTGGACTAAGAGTTAGGAAGCCTATTTTAATCAAGTCTGGGCCACTAATCAGTTATTTTAATTTGGGCAAGAGTGAAATTCTCTAGGACTCAGTTTCCTTACCTGTAAGATTAAGTATGGACTAGATAACTTCAAAGGTCCCCTCCGGTTCTGAATGCTATGAATCTATAATTTCATCTCTTTTGGTCTCAGTTTCCTTATCAATGATAAATGGATATCGGACAAGGTAAGCTCTAAGGTTTCTTCTAGTTCTATCATTTTGTGATTCTAGGCAAAACTTCATGAACAAACAAAATAACTTACTGATCTATGAGATTAAGGGTTGGGGTAGATAAGAACTAAAGTCTCTTCTAAGGATCTAACATCCTATGGGTATCTAATTCTTACTTGGACATCACATTCAACTCCTCTAAATCAACATTCTTGCCAGTATTCTAAGTAGACAATCTGCCTTTATTGAGTCAAAAGAGTCTTCATTGATCCCTCTTCCCCAAATGATTTTTCTCACTGCTCATAACAATGCCTGAAATACCAGCACTAGGAAGTCTTGTTCCTTTGAGCCTAGAATGCTTTTCAGTCTTTAAAAATGTCAATTAAAATTCAATACCCTAGAAAGAGAGATGATCCTACTAATTCATAAACTATTTAAAACTAGAAGGGATCTTAGAAATTATCTCATCCAATCTTTTCATTCTACAGAGAAAGAAACTAAGGTCTAGAGGGGCCTGGTGATTTCTTTGTTATTATACAAATGATTCTTTGGTATCTTTTTGGGTTTTTTTTAGATTTTGACAAGGCACATGGGGTTAAGTGGCTTGCCCAAGGCCACACAGCTAGGTAATTATTAAGTGTCTGAGACCGGATTTGAACCCAGGTACTCCTGACTCCAGGGCTGGTGCTTTATCCACTGCGCCACCTAAGGTATCTTTCTTAAACTCCAATTTCTCTTAAGTTTTTTCCAACACTTTTTTTCCAGGCAATGGTGACTTGTCCAAGATCTAGATAATTATTAAGTGTCTGAAGCTGGATTTGAACTTTGGTCCTCCTGACTCCAGGCCTGTGCTCTATCCACCGTGCCACCTAGCTGCTCCTGTCACTCTATTTTTTACCTAGAGTTTTAGAGAGTTGCCTAAAAGTATTAAGAGCTATATGTCAGATGTGGGACTGGAACAGGTCTTTCTGATTCTAAGGCTAACCTATCTATTCCATCACATTGCCTTTCTACAATTACATAAACATGAAGATAGGGAGATTATAATGAAGGATACTCATCATTTAGACATATACGTATACATATACATAGAAATAAGGATGGATCCTTATGAGATGAGGGATTTAATCCCATTATGAAAAGTTGGAAGAGGGAATTGAGAGTTTGCTCTTAGTGTAACAAACAGCTGGGCTCCTCCAGATTCAGTGCAGGGTTAAAACATTTGCATATGACATTTCATAAATAGATCACAGATGAAGCTCATACTGTGGATTTATACTCCAAGGACATCTACAAATATAACCAATGCTTCATTTCCTCATTAAGATCTTCATGTTCATCTCAGCTTCAAGTGACCCCAAAAGGCACATGTAAATTACAGATTATGTACATTTATTGCAAGTAAGTGAAAGATAATAAAACATGCCTTGAGATTCCCAAACGTTGCTCACTGCTCTAATCGGTAAGTCCTATAGGTTAAATGGCTAAGTTCACAAATTAATTCCACCTAGACAAGATGGTGCTCCTTAATTTGTTCCACCCAATTTCACAGACATGGAGAGAGAGGAGAGAGGGATGTTCTCACTGAGCTGTTCTATTGGTAGCCCTGCCCAGATGCTTATGAATTCATCTGACAACTGATTACTCTAAAGGCCAGGAGACTCAAGAGTCCTTGGAGCTCTCTAGGATCCCAGAACCTATTGCTTCAGACACATTAATCCTGCTTCTTCTCTGGCATGACTCACACAAATCTCACCGTTTCCCCAGAATTTCAGGCAGCCTACTGCTGCTTCCCCTAATAGGATTCTAAATATCTATTTATCAGTAATGCAAAAAGGGAGAACAACTCACAGGAAGTTACTAAGCCTATAGAAATGTACTAATACTGAAGGAAAGAGGACTTCATTGGAAGATCAGATATATTTTTACCCCATTTTTGATACTCCCTCAGACTACTTCTTCAACTTATGCAGTCAGATTTGCAGTTTGAGTCCCCCAAAAGATAGTTCCTAATCTAAAATTCTACAGGAGATATTCTTTGGGAATGTTTCCTTTGGACAATCAGACAATAAATTCAATTAAGTCTTAGCAACAACTTTTACTCAAATGACAGAGCAAAATGAATAATTATGAATTATCATTTCCCTAAACATGGGGAGCATTCTGCCCAAAATATACACTAAGTCCACAGAGAGAGTGGACGTAAAGTCAAATCATAAATGTAGTGACGCATACAAGTGTTCACATGTGGTCAAGGTTAATTCAAAACTCCAGAACTATTGTGCCTTGATATCCTTTCTCTCTCTCTAAAACTTTACTTTGGGTCATGGCATTTATACTAGACAGATTGCTCAATTGAGCTTACTCCTCCCAGGGAATATTATCTTCACTGAGTGAGTTAGGCTATTGCTACAGTCTTCCAAAAAGGAGTAAAGACCTAGAATACTTGTCACTTCCTAGACTGGAGGTAGGAAAGTAGAGGGTTAGCATTGTCTTTCAACAAAATTCCCTTCCAGATCAAAATTTGTGATCCTATTTCATTCTCCTGGTTCAGGACTAGATCCCTTTGAACAAAAACTTCACCCTAATTTATGGAGGCCATCTGATATATTTCCCAACACTTTATCGCTACAAACAAGGTCACAATCAGACAATGGCCATAAGCCCAATCCTCAATAGCTCTGGGGTTTAGTGTCTTCTAGATTTTTAATTCCAAATTTCTCTATGCAAAAGAATAGCTAGAGAAAAATATTATCCTATTCATATGCAAATAAGCCACTCAAACTGTCATATCCTTTACAGGATTAAGATCACTCAGATCTGAAAAGAGGTTCACCTTCTGCAAGCACAAATGGGTAAGAAGATCACTTAAATCTCATTGTCTCTAAAATTTACTAATATCTTTAAAAAACACATCCTTGCATTGGGAATTGTCATCAGTTAATAAGTCATGCAAGAAAATCAACTTTATGCTTTGTAGTTGAACATTGTTTTATTTGCTTTTATTTTTGTTTACTCTAAATGATATTTTTTGCTTTTATTTCCCCACTTTCCTCACTAGTCTTGCCTGTAGAGGACTTTTAATAGTTTTCCCCAAAACAATCTACAGTAGAATTGAAGGATGAAGAGTCATCATCTGGAGATAGTCAAAATAATTTGCTGCAGATGAAATATTCACTTGCATATATACTCAGTCTCTCTTGTGGGTCAAATAACCATTACTTGTCACTGTGTGACTTTGGGCAACTGCTCTGGTTCTTTGTTTATTTACTTGTAAAATGAGAATAGCCTTTTTTAGTTTATATGGCCATTGGGAGAATCAAATAAGATGATTTAAACACTAATTTAGACTGCCTCTCCTATCTCTACAACCTTTCACATGGAAGTTGCTATTATGAAATTGGAATTGGCATTTAGGAATAGAACAGCTGGTCCCTAAATAGCAGATGATGGCTATAGATTTTGTTACTGAAAATTGTTAACCTCTACATTAAGAAGTCCAAGTCTCCATCAAACCTAAGTGAATATTCATTTTTTAATAATCATCCAATGGTTAAGAATAACTCACAAACAAAACCAATTTATTTGGACATGTTCTCACAACAGAGAATTCTTGAAGTGGTAGATGAATAAATCATCTGATCCTTCACCTCTTTCCTGTCCTATGGAAGGTGTCAGACCCAGATTCAGTGTCTTTTTCAAATTAATTACCTAAATTCACTAGGGAGAGAATATTTATCTGGAGAAGCAAAACAAGACCAATGATAAAGATTCCCTCTAGTACTCTACTACCTCCATCCAAAAGCAAAAATCCTCTTCTGGTGCACAAAGACCCAATGTCAGTACTGGGAAATTACCTCCTCAAGGCTTCAGTTTTTCTTTCCATGTGTTAAATAATCTGTGCCATTTCTCCATCATATTTATTGTGGAAAAGAGCAGGCCCTAGTGTCCTAGAAGCCAAGCCAATCTGAATACCATCCAAATGTCAAAGATGGGTTTCTCAATATTTTGTTGGCTCACCACTGACTTAGAAACATCACTGCTAAAGAGGAAAGTCCATAGCTCCCCAAAGCCATTCATTTTGACCTTTTTACCCCACCCAATGAACCAGATCCTGATCTTTGTGAAAAGAACACCTGTCTTCTGGAACAGATAGAGCCCAACTTTTTTTATTCCTCTGTAGCCCATAGATCAAGTGACAGATGATCCAAAAAAAAATCTCCTGAGCTAGTCTGGAATCACTGACCTGGAGGTGACAAGCCCTAGCTCTTATTACAAGTTCCTGGAACCAGGCTATTTCCTAGGTAAAGTTCTTTTATGATTCATGCAATGGGAGAGCTGAATGTCAGGCCAGATCTTTTCTCTTTTTTTAAATACTCAACCTGAAAAGACCTCATTCCAATAGGGGAGACATTTTTTAAAACACATAAACACCATTGGAAATAACCTGGAACAATTTTTCAAAGGCAAAAAATTGTCAAAAAGAATTTTAAAGACGTCAAATTGTTTTCATAACTGGCACAGAACCTGGACACAGAAGATAATGATTTTTTTAATTTTTTAAACTGATACAAAATAAGAGAAAAAAGAACATCACATGTTGTATGCAGCAAAATATGAGAGGATTCATAACATACAGCAAAAAAATGCCACTTCAAGAAAGCCTATATAATAAATATTACATATTGTGTTCAAATTTTTCCATCTTTTCTTTGCCTCCATATAGATTTTCTTCTATTCTCTCATGGCAGGTATTTAATGAATGCTTGTGTACTGACTGGAAGAATTTTTACAAGCAATTCTCTATTAACGAGAAGCTGGTTATCTGGGCTCTGGTACCCTGTAAGATACCTTGAATTCATTCTTCTTAACACTACCAGGGTAATAGGGTAATAGGGTAATAAATGTTTTCATTTTTATCTCTCTAATCTCAGCACCTTGGACAGCACCACGTACATAGAAGGTGCTCCATAAGTGCTTATTGCATTCTGTGAGGTTCACATCTATAGAGCACTTTACAATTTACAAAGCATTTTCATTTCAGCCAAGGCTTCTGAATTCCAGACTGTGCAAACAGTGATGATCATCTCATTGCCCAAGTAGGGAAACTGAAACCTAGGGACGTCAAATGTTTTGCCAGTGGACATGGGCTAAAACTTGAATCCATAACATTTGGCTTATCTAAATCTTGTGCTTTTCTCATGACTATCAGATGGAATCATGGGAAGAGTCCCTCAAGGTTGATCATCACCCCCAAGTTGCTGTTAGGGTGTGCAACGTTTTTCTGGTTCTGCTCATCTCACTCAGCATCAGTTCATGCAAATCCCTCCAGGCTTCCCTGAATTCCCATCCCTCCTGGTTCCTAATAGAACAATAGTGTTCCATGACATACATATACCACAGTTTGCTAAGCCATCCCCTAGCTGAAGGCCATTTACTTCATTTCCAATTCTTTGCCACAACAAACAGGGCTGCTATGAATATTTTTGTACAAGTGATGTTTTTACCCTTTTGCATCATTTCTTTAGGGTATAGACCCACTAGTGGTATTGCTGGATCAAAGGGTATGCACATTTTTGTTGCCCTTTGGGCATAGTTTCAAATTTCTCTTCCGAAAGGTTGGATGAGTTCACAGCTCCACCAACAATGTAATAGTGTCCCAGATTTCCTATATTCCTTCCAACAATGATCATTATCCTTTCTGGTCATATTGGTCAGTCTGAGAGGTCTGAGGTGGTACCTCAGAGAAGCTTTAATTTGCATTTCTCTAATAAATAATGATTTAGAGCAATTTTTCATATGACTATGGATTGCTTTGATCTCATCTGTATTAACTTTAATTTAAAAACATTCTTATTATGTAATTTTGCTATCTCTTATAATAAGGATATGATCTCTCTCTCAACACATTCAACTTAGATCAATGTATAGCATGGAAACAATGTGGGAGTGGGGGAGGGAAGCAATATTAAGGGAAAAAGTAAAATTCAAAAATAAATAAATGTTTGAAGTAATATTGTGTGATGATCAACTATGATGGATTTACTCAGCAATATAATGATTGAAGACAATTCTAAAGGACTTGTGGTGGAAAATATCATTCACATCCAGAGAAGGAACTATAGAGTCTGAATATAGACCAAAACATTCTATTTTCAATTTTTAAAAGTTGTTTTATGTTTTAAAAAAACAAACAAATGCTTGTGGACTTGACTACTTTCTGCCAGATTAGATCCTGATTTGTATTACACACACACATACACACACACACACACACACACACACACGCACACAACACAGAGGAGAGGGGAGAGAGAGGGGGAGGGAGGGAGGGAGGGAGAGGGGAGAGAGAGAGAGAGAGAGAGAGAGAGAGAGAGAGAGAGAGAGAGAGAGAGAGAGAGCAGGCTTCCTGGTATACTTCCTTCTCCCTCTTGTTTGAGATACTTTGGAACTTACCCTGTTCCTTAGCAGTCCTAATAAAAAGAAATCAAGGGAAGGAAAAGTAGATAAATCTCAAATCAATTGCATTTTATTGGAGGATTTGTTTACTATAAGGTTAGAGTACTTGAGGATTTGGCCCCAGAAGGGTGTAAATTAGAGCATTATCTTGATTTCTGTTTTGCCCCATATACTTTCTTAAATTGATTGGACATTCCAACTTTCAAATAAGACTTTCTGTTCTAGTAATTCTATCAAGTGTATAGTCTCTCTGTTTATAAAGGAAAACTGAGTTTCAGGGGGGTTGAAGGGGGAAGGATGGTTATTTGTTTTTTTAGCAGAAGAGCAGAGATGATTCATTTCCCCTGGTTCTCTCAGGAAGGATAATAATTTATTAGTTAGAGACAAGCCCTTTGCATTCAGTTCATTGCAGCAAATAGTTAATCATAACTACAGTATTCATGCTATTTTAGTCAAATAAAAGGAAGATGGGAGGAGGGGGAAAGAACCTAGTCCCTCCCCTCAGGGAGTTTACAATCTAATAATTGGCTATCATCCTGTGAAAAATTCTGATTGAAAGAAGACTTTATGAGGAGATTTCAAACCTGTATAATTCATATTTATTATTTATAAAATCAAGAGCTTTTCCTTTTTTTTGCAATGGAAAGAGGAAGGAAAAAGCATTTATGAAGGATTTACTATGTTCCAGATAATGTGCTAAATTCTTTTTTACAAATATTTCATTTGTCCCTTACAACAACCCTGGGAAGTAGATGATATTATTATTTTTTCCATTTTACAGTTGAGGAAACTGAAGCAAACAAAAGTTAAGTGACTAACCCAAGGTCATACAACTAGCATCTTTCCATTCTGGTCTCTCTCATTCCAGGTCCAGAACTCTATCCAAAATCATGACTAAGGAAGCCTATATTTTAAAGAGAGGATTTTTTAAAAGGAGATTTTAATTCACCCCAGGAGATCACTCATCATGTGTAGCAGATTCAGAACTGAACTCAGTCACCAAGAGCTGGGTCTAAGTCCCAATTTAGACATTTATTAGTCATATGACCCTAGGCAAATTTTAATCTCTCTGTACCTCACTGTCATAAAAAGGTAGCCCTAATTTAACAAGATACCCAGAGTTTTAGTGGCAGAGTTAAAACTCAAATTCTCTGATTATAAAATCAACGTTTTTGGATTTTTTCCCCTTAGACTAGGTGCAGACAAACATAAATGGAAGCTTTAGAATCAATCATAAGAGTGAAAGAGCCAGGAGAAATGTCAATGGTTATTCCACTCCTTCATTTCATAGCTGAGAAAGTTAAATCCCAGGAAGATTTAACAATTTGTTCAAAAAAATACACAGGTAAAGTAATTGAGTCAAGTCTAGCATCTGGGTCTCCTGACTTTCAGGCCCCTGGTCTGTCCATTCTACCATGCTCTTAATTCAGTTATTGGTGGCACTCTCACAACCATACCCCACCACATCTACCTCAATCTCTCTCTCTCTCTCTCTCTCTCTCTCTCTCTCTCTCTCTCTCTCCTCCTTTTCCTTTGTGTCTTCTTAGCTGTGTTTCCAAGAATCCCAGAATCTCAATTCTGGAAAGAACCTCAGAGACTCCTATCTGAACAAGCATCCCTCCCCTATAATATTTCTCACAAATAATCAACAAACCTTTGCTTGAAGACCTCCTTAAAAGGAGCCCATTGCTTCCTAGAATAGCCTATTGTAGTCTGAGATAACTCTAGTAGTTACAAAGTTTTTCCTGACTTTGCTTCTTAAATTCTACCTCTTTTCAGCTTCTAGTCATCATTCATACTGTTTTGGGGGCACAAAGAGCCAGTCTAATTCTTCTTCCATATATGATGCCCTTCAAAAATTTCAGATCTATTATCATGTCACTGCTAAGTCACCTTCAGTTTAAACGGTTCTGGTTCCTTCAGTACCAAAGATGAGATGTATTTGTGCTAAGCCAAATCAGGGATAAAAAGATGAATCAGATAATTCCTGCCTTCTTGGGGTCTGCAGATGGGGAGATGACACATATAACAAGGAGGAATATATAATGGTGCTAGGAGGAATGCAAGAATAATCTATTCAGCACTGGAAGGCAACTTTGAGTGTACCTAGTTCAATCATCTCCTTTGACAGATGAGGAAACCAACACTCAGAGAAATGTAGCAACCTACCCAAAGACACAGGGGTGTTAAATATATCTACAATGTGCATGCTGTTTTAGTCAAATAAAGGGAATATCTAAATGATCGTGCTGGGTCACTGACCAGATGATTACCCAAGTCATCTGACCCCAAACCTGCCCCTCTTTCTACTACTCCACACTGCTTCTCTCCATAATCATGATCCTCCCTAATTATAATTAGTCTCAAAGTGGAAGGATCAGGGAAGGTGTCAAAGAAGAGATAGCATTTGAACTGGGCCAAAGACCTGATTTCTTTCCATCTCTATTTTTCTCTACTTCTCTACTTCTCCTCTCCTAGTATTGCTGGGCCTGATAGTGACTGATCCTGAACTACCAACTTAGCAGGGGAAGAGGTTATGTTTCTGTAGCCCACTTCTCCAAGGAAGTTCAAAGCACTTTCTCTGTCAGAATGAGAGTGCCTGGATGTTTACACATGGGATACTCTGTGTTCATTTTTGATTGATCTTTAATTGGCAAGGACTCTTAACATTTAAGGTCCTACCAGTTCTGCCTCCCTAAGGGATTTATAATTATAAACAAAATCTCAAATGTATTTTGGGAAACTGGTATTTAAAAGAACCAATTAAAAATTATTTTGTAATGCAAAGCATCATCCCCTAGTTTTTCTGAATTTTGATAGACTGATTTTCTTAAGACTAGGCAGTCATTTTGAAGGACAGAGACAAAAAGAGAGAAAACTAACTATGTCATGAATACAATGAAATATTATTGATCTTTAAGAAATGATGAGCAGACAGACTTCAGAAAAATCTGGAAAGCCTTCCATGAACTGATGCTGAGCGAAGTGAGCAGAACCAGGAAAATATAGGAACAGCATCACATGCACAAGGATCAACTAGGATAGTATTAGATCTTCTCAACAATACAATGATCCAAGATAATTCCAAAAGACTAGAGATGGAAAATGTCAACTATAACCAGAAAAAGAAAGAACTATGGCATCTAAATGCAGATGGAAGCAGACTATTTTCACTTTTTTTTCTTTCTTTTGGTTTTCCCTTTTGTTCTGACTCTTCTTTCATAACATGACTAATATGGAAATTTTTGACATGATTGTACACATATTTACAAGTATAACCTATTAGATTGCTCGCTGTCTTGGGGAGAGAGGGAGGAAGGAAGGAAGAAAGGGAGAAAAATTTGGAAAAAATTGAATGTCAAAAACTGTCCTTACATATAATTGGAGAAAATGCTATTAAGTGAAAAAAAAGAAAAAAACTAACTATAGTCATGCCATTTTATACTGTGAGTATACAAAGAGTTTCACAGAATAAGGAGTCATGAATGGATTCCAGTTTATATCATTGGAGAGAGTAATCTGGAGATCATATGTCCATTGTGCTTTTAGAACATATCCCAAAATTCAAGTTTTAGAGGAAATTGGAAAACCAGGTTTAGAGTGAGATCTTTCCTAAATATTTGGTATCAACCCTGATAACAAAACAAACAAAAAAAAAATCCAAGACAAAATTTTTATCATAGAACATTAAAGTTAGAAGAAACCTTAGTTAGCATATAGGTCAACCTTATCCCTTATTCATGATTAGACATGTTAAATGACTAGTCCACAGTCACATAGCTAGTTGGTGGCAGAAGTGAGACTGGAGCTTAAATATGCTGAGACCCAATTAAATGTATTTTTCCCCCTCTACTTCACCCTATGCTCAAGAAGCTTTCCGTGTACATGAACATAGAGCTGGAGCCCTTCAACACTCAGAGCAGGTTCACTTTTCTCTCTACTAGACCTTCTCTACAGTCATCACTATTTTCTTTAAAATCCAAAAATGTAGGGGCAGCTAGGTGGTACAGAGCACCAGCCCTAGAGTCTGGAGATCCTGAATTCAAATTTGACCTGAAATACTTACCCTATTTCTCCATGTATGAGACACACCCTTTTTCATAAAATTTGGGATCTAAAAACCAGGAGCAACTTACACATTGGTTGTAGATTTTTTTTGATGTATATTTCCCACTTTTTCCGCACTTGTTGTCTTTGAGCTCATTGTTTCAGATTTGAGGCCAGTATATTAGATGACCCTTTGCCACATTCTGCCCAGAAATGGCTCAGAAAAGATTTTCATCCAGTCCTGAATTCAAGTTCAAAGTGATCCAGTTTGCCAAAGTGAATGGAAATCATGCTGCTGAATGTCGGTCTGGTCCTCCTTCAACTGAGAAAACAATCTGAGACTGGCTTGGGAAGAGAAACCCCACTGAAAATGTCCCAGCAAAAGAAGACTGTGATAGGCAAGGCGGTCAAATGGGCCGAGTTAGAGATGGAATTAAAGATGGCCAATGGATGGCCATAGAAATTAATTGTGTCCACCAAGATGGTTCAGCAGGAGGCCAGAAGAATGGCTGATGAAAAAGAAGTTACTCATCTCAAAGGAGGACAATGGGTGCTTCAGGTTCATGAAACAGAATGGACTAACCCTGCAACCCTGCACCAGACTTGCCCAAAAGATGCCTGAAAACTAGGAGCAGAAGGTCTTTGAATTTCATGATGAATAAAATGAGTTCAATAACTTTATGTAATTCATTTTTTTCAAATTTTGAGCCCCCAAATTAAGGTACATCTTATATAAGATGTACCTTAATTTGGGGGCTCAAAATTTATACATGTAATGTATAAGAGGAAAATATGGTAATACTTGCCTAGCTGTGTGACCTTGGGCAAGTCACTTAACCCCATTGCCTTGCCCCCCCAAAAAAATTCCAATAATTTTCATCAAACCCTATCCCTTTCTTCCCCATGGTGAGAGTAGAATCATCAATCCAGATGTGGCAGTTGTGGTGCACTTAAGGGCAAAAAGCAGAGTACTTGGAATCTACAGGCCTGGTGTAGAAGTTTAGCTCTGCCATTTACCATCTGTAGGACCTCAGGCAAATCACTCCTCATCTTAAAAATGAGAGGATTGGATTATCTTTCAGGTCCTTTCCATCTGTAAATCTAATGAATTCTAATAATCTCCCAGCTCTTTCACTTTCAAGTGGAAGTCACTTTATTTCTCTCAATTTCAATTTTGACTATAAAGTGAGGGTTAGTGATACTCCCTACCCCACCAGACTACTGTAAAGACAAGTAAAATAATATAAGGAAATTGCCTGGTAAACTACAAAGACCAGCTGATATTATCTTAGAAACCATCAGCAGCTTGAAGAGAAACTATTACTTGCACCCTACTCATTGACAGCAAATGCCTAATAATCAACCAGATTTAAGAGTGGGAGACTTCAGCATATGTCTGAACTTGAAAGAGTAACAAAATTACAGTTTCTTTTTTCAGTATGATTTTTTTTCCCCAGGCAGGGTTGCCATTCCTGTGATCTTCTCCTCTTCATTTCTAAAGTCCACAAAACCATATGGTCATGGCTAGTCTTTTATAAGTTCTAAATAAAATGCTCTCTTCCTCTCTCCCTCCCTCCTTCTCCTTTCCTCCCTCCTCCCTCCTCTCTCTCTCTCTCTCTCTCTCTCTCTCTCTCTCTCTCTCTCACACACACACACACACACACACACACACACACACACACAGTTAAAAATTTGGAACTAAAAGGGACCTTAGAGAACTTCTAAACTAAACCCTTATTTTTCTGGGCAGGAAACTGGGGCCTAAAGTTGTTAGGTCATGATCTGACATTTATAGGAGACCATGACATCAGGGAGGAGATGCTATAACAAGCACATGAATTGGATTTGAGTGAGGGGGTGCAGTGCTAAGTCACCAACTTCACTTTCTTCTCCAGAGCCATCTAGGTCCAATGATAGATATGGATCAGGATGACTGGAGATAGCAATGGATGTGAGGCAATCAGGGTTAAGTTACTCGTCCAAAGTCACACAACTAGGCAGTGTCTGAGGGCAGGTCTTTCTGACTTCAGGGTTGGCAGGCTGCCCACTGTGCCATCTAGCTGCCCATACTCAAGATCATGTAGAGAAACTGAACTGCTCAGATTCCACAGTTCTTTCTATTACACTGCTTCTCAGTGTCTTCTTCCACAGAGGTTAAACTCTAAGCTCTCTCCCACTAAGGTAGAATCTCTCTATGATGCCACTTTGCTAGCACCCTGGATAGAATATTAGGCCTAGAATCAAGAAGACCTGAGTTCAACTCTTCCATCAGATACTTACTAACTGCATGACCCTGGGCAAGTCATTTAACCTCTTTTTGTCTCAATTTCTTCAACTCTAAAGTGAGGATACTGATGCCATCTGCCTCCCAGAATTAGTTGTGAGGATCAAATGATATAATATTTTGCATGCATAGGGTCTGGTAAATAAGTGTTCAACAAATGCTTTTTTCCCCCTTCTTCCTTTTCCTCCAGGTGCTCATCTTGGAAGAGCTTTTAGATGCATAGGACAGATGTTTGCTCTGGAAGGAACTGTAGAGTTTGTCTTATTCGGTCTCCTCAAAGAAATGAAGCAACTTGGTGACTGTCACAAAGTCAGTTAATTGTCCAACCAGGGTTAGAACTAACTCTGATTCCAGGGTGTTCTCCACTTCGCTACACTACTTTGTCTCCCTCAACCTTTTCATCATTATTTTCCCAGAATCCAATTGCACCTGTACCTCCCATCTTTGAGATGTTAGGGTTTATAGAATCCATCCTACCCACCATAATTGTACATTCCTGGGGACAGTACCTGCTTTTTTTGTCTGTTTGTTTTGTATTTGTATTCCCTTGTTCATCAATGCTTAATTAGATTGGCTGCACTGGGTTCATGGGAACACTTTTTGTGTAGGCTGATGGTAAAAAAGAATTTCAGATGTCTGAGAACCTTTTGTCTAAGCACACCTGGGTTGGATTTGCTTTCAGAAAGCTTTCAAATGTCATCTGCATGTAGGAGCAAGTTTCAAATTGATTTATGGGGCACCATTAGAAACTACCAGAAATCATACCACTCACAGCTTCACCTGGACCATGTCCTAATCCCATTGTCTCCACTTCACTTCTTTCACTTAATGATGCCAGAGATGGCTGTCTGCAATGTGGGCAGTCAATGAAGACTTGTAGAAAGTCTGATCTGCCTCCTTAACATTTGATGGAGGGGCTCCAGGCCCATGTCCTCCATGAAGTCTCCCCTGACTATCCACAATGATCTCCTCTCGCTTGGTATTTCAGAAGACCATAGGATCCTAAAGGGACCTCTGAGATCAGCTAGTTCAGCTGCTGAGTAGCATCCCTCTAAAGCTCTATCTGTCCCCTCTTCCCCATTCCCATTGAGCTTAGAAGTGAAGCTATGGCTAAGAAGAGGGAAAAGTTGATATAGGAAATGGTGACATAGCTCTAGGAGAGGAGGACAAGGTCAGAATGAGAGGTCAGAGTATACTGAAGGCAGGAAATGCTTTTTGTTCTGTCTTTACATTCTCAGCACCTAGGGAATGCCTCAAACAATACATGTTTGATAGACTGGATGGATTGGGTCCATCCATTGTTTCTTCCTGGGGCCAGTCACTGAAGTCCACTCTCACAACTCTGTAATAACATTTCTGAATCGAGAAGACAGATCCTCTTCCAGAGATGGGATGCTGGAGGCTGAGAAATAATTTGCCCCCAAGATTTCCATCTCCACTCAAGCCCATGTCCATTTTGTTGCTTTCCCCTCATTCTTTTTTTTTATTTATTTTATTTTTATTTTTTTTAGGTTTTTGCAAGGCAAATGGGGTTAAGTGGCTTGCCCAAGGCCACACAGCTAGGTAATTATTAAGTGTCTGAGACAGGATTTGAACCCAGGTACTCCTGACTCCAATGCTGGTGCTTTATCCACTACGCCACCTAGCCGCCCCTTTCCCTTCATTCTTGAATAAGACCATGGCATCTGGGAGGCGATGCCATGACATAAATTAGATCTGAGTGAGGGGGTCTCACCATCTCACAAGGAACCTGGAGTCCCAGAACCTTTGTTGAAAGCTGAGCACCATATGGGAGCTCTCTGCATACCTTTACCTGTCAGAGGAACAGTAAAGGAAAACTAAATAAATGATTAATTTATGAAAGCAATACTACCAGATTTGAAATGGCTGCACATTATTTAGGAACTACTGGTTCTGGGAAAAGCTTAGGGCTCACTCAATAAAACAGAGGGATGTCTCACTGTATATCGGTCATTGCTTTTGTTGTTCCCTTGTGAAGAGTAAAAACCACATGAAGTATCCTAGAACACCTGTCTATTTTTGTGAGAAGCCAAGTTCATCATGCCAAGCTTCCATAGCAGGCTTGATGCCTTATGTAAAGGTCAAGAAGGCCAGTAAGAGGAGACACAGAGCTGCTGTCATTGGGTAAATCCACTTTAATCCTTTCCCATCCACTCTCCTTCACCCCACCCTCAGGAATGAGGCAGGCTGCCCCAGAGATGATAGAGGAGCTAAGAGAGAGAAGGTTCTCCATTCTCTAAGAGAAATAAAAAGTTGGCACTTACTTATCCCTTCCCTACAATGCAATAAAGTGCAAAATTGCCAGGGTGAATTCATTAACAGTGAAATCCAGAGGCTCCTATTAAATAGGAAAGTGGCTAGCAACATCTTGGGGGAGGGCATTTTACAAATGAGGAAGCTGAAGCCAAAAGAATTTAAGTGTCTTGTCTAAGGTCACACAGTGGCAAAGTCAGAGAAAGAATATAGTCTCCTTAACTCCAGTGATTTTATACCATATTCTTCTAACTCTTTTTTTAAAAAAATGTATTGTTATTTCATTAAATATTTCCAAATTCCATGTAAAATTAACAATTAACACTCATTTAAAAAAATTTTGTTTCAAACCCCTTCCCCTCCTATGAGAAGGTAAACAATTTCATATTGAATATACATGTGAAGTAATAAAAAATTTCCATATTAATCGTGTTGCAAAAGGAAACAAAAATGAAATTAAACAATAAAAATAAAGCACCAAAAATATGTTTCTACATTCAGAATTCATCAGTTCTCTCTGTAGGTAGATAGCATCTTTCATCATAGTCCTCTGGGATTGACTCAGATCATTGTCTTAAGAGATAAAGAAATGAAGCAAAGAATGATCTCTTACCTGCTTTAATCACTGAATGGATGCTACTTCAGTCAAACTGAGACCTGTTAGAGACTTTAATTTAAAAAGGCCAAGATCTTTAAGTCCATCCAGGACCATCTCAAATGTCTTGATCCATAACTGGCCATTGAACCCAAATGGCTCTAAAGGAGAAAATGAGGCTGGTGACTTTGTACTGTCCCCTCTCCCACTTAAAACCAATTCACTTGCATGTCATGGCATCACATCCCTGATGTCATGGTCCTCTTCCAGAATGAAAAACAAACAATAGCAATAGCAACAATAATGATCATCATCTTAATCAGAGTAGTTAAATCTTTCATAGTTGACATCCTTACAATATTGCTGATACTAGACACAAAGTTCTCCTGGTTCTGCTCACTTCTATTTGAGTTCATAAAAATCTTCTCAGGTTTTTCTGGATCCATCCTGCTCATCATTTCTTACGGCACAATAATATTTTAATACTATCATCTACCACAGCTTATTTAACCATTGTTCAGTTGAAGGGCATCTCCTCAATTTCCAATTCTTTATCCCTATAAGAACAGCTATAAATATTTTTGTACAAACAAATGCTTTTCCCTTTTCTTTGATCTCTTTGGGATACAGACCTAGTAGTGGTATTGCTGGGTCAAAGGATAGGCAGTTTTTATAGTTCTTTGGGCATAGTTCCAAATGATTCTCCAGAATAGTTGGTTTAGTTTACAACTCCATCAACAGAATTAGTGGCCAAATTTTTCAGCATCTTCTTCAGCATTTGTCCAGTTCCTTTTGTGTCTTGCTACCTAATCTGATAGGTATGAGGTGGTATATCAGAGTTGTTTTAATTAGCATTTCTCTAATAATATAGAGCATTTTTTCATGTGACTATTAATAACTTTAATTTAATTTCTGAAAACTGCCTATTAATATCTTTTGATCATTTATTAACTGGGGAATGGCTCTTTTTTTTGTAAATTACACTCTAATAAAGCCTTTACTAGAGAAATTTGCTGTAAAATATTTTCCCCAGTTTCTTGTTTTCCTTCTAATTTTGCATCAGCATTGTTTGGGCAAAAAATGTTTAATTAACTATAATTTGGGGTATAAATAAGCTTAAGTGGAGGTGAATTTAATTCTGATGATTACACACATACTTAATGTGGGCAAGTATCCCTTAGAAGAAATAGAGAAGCCCTCATAATCAATAAAAGGGTAGAAAGTAGTACTGAGGATATAATTGAAAAAATGACAGTGATATGTTTGGCAAGGCAAACCATTCAGAATCACAATAATGCAAAGCTATGCTCCCACCACTAATGCCAAAGTTCATCAGACATAATATCTTCTAGAAATAACATGGGGGGGGGGGGAGATGTCACATTGATCAAAGAGTATTGGAATGCTAAAGCAGGAAATCAAAAGATAATTACAGTAACAAGGAAGTTTGACCTTGGAATACAAAATGAAGCAGGGTAGAAACTAATAGAGTTTTTTCAAAATTCACTGATCATAACAACCATTCTTTTTCAACAACTCAAAGCACAACTGTACATATGGATATCACCAGAAGGCCAATATCAAAATCCAATTGATTACATACTTTGCAGTCAAAGGTGGAGAAGCTGTAGTCTATAAAGTCAGTGAAAACAAGAGCTGGAACTAACTGGGCTAAGGTTATGTGCTTCATATTGTAAAATTCAGACTTAAATTGAAGTAAGAGAAACCATCGGATGGCATAGGTCTGAGCTAAATAACATTCTTTATTAAGAAGAATGAATAGATTTAAGGGAACAGATCAGGTAAATAGAGTATCTGAAGAACTATAAACAGAAGTTTGTAATATTGTACAGGAGGCAGCAACAATTACAACAAAAAAGGAGAGCAAGAAAGTAAAATGGCTGTCTGAAAAACAATTTTGTAAAACTGCTTTGTAATTTTGTAACAAACTGTTTTGTAAAGGAGAAGAAAGGGAAGGATCTACCCACTCAATACAGAATCCCAGAGAATAAAAAGAAGAAATAAGAAAGTTTTCTTAAATGAACAATGCAAAGAAATCGAAGAAAACAATAGAACAGAAAAGATGAGATCCCTAGGGGAAAATTAGACATATCAAGGAAATTTTGCATGCAAAAATAGGTATGATGAAAGACAAAAATGGTAGAAATTGAACAGAAGTAAAAAAGATTAAGAAGAGTTGGCAAAAATACTCTGAAGAGCTATATGACAAAGAATTTAACATCACCAATAATCAGAATAGTGTAGGTATTGATCTTGAGCCAGACATCTCTGAGAATGAAATCAAGTGGGTTTTAGGAAGCATTGCTAACAATAAAGCTAGTGGAGTTGATGGAATTCCAGCTGAGCTATTTAAAATCTTTAAAAAAAAATGACTATTTCAAGTGTTGCACTAAATAGGCCAGAAAATTTGGAAAACTCAACAGTGGCCACTGGATTGGAAAAATCAGCTTCTATTCCAATCCTAAAGAGGGATAAATGGAACGTTCAATTTACTGACAATTGCACGCATTTCACATGCCAGCAAGATTATGATTCCGTAAGAATTATCACAAGAATAGGCTAATTTTTGAAGAGACAGAGGAAATAGAGATCAGATTATGGAGAAAGGAAGGTCATTCCAGAAAAACACCTACTTCTGCTTCATTGACTACACTAAGATCTTTGACTATGTGGATCACAACAAAATGTGGCAAGTCCTCAAAGACATGGAAGTACCAGATCATCTTACTCGTCTTCTGAGAAACCTGTATGTGGGCCAAGAAGCAACAGTTTAAACTGAATATGAGACAACTCAGAAAGGAGTGGAAGACTATGTATGTAAATTACATTATTGGAAGTGCCAGACTGGATGAATCAAAAGCTGAAATTAAGGTTGCCTGGAGAAATATCAACAATCTCAGATAAATAGATGATACTCTCTGATGTCGGAGAGTAAAGGAGAATTAGGAAGCCTTTTGCAAAAGGAGAGTGTATCTTCTTGAAGCTTATCAAAAAAACTAAGATCTTGGCAATTAGAGGAAAAAGAATTGCATACATTGTCAGATTTTATATTCTTGGACTCAAAGATCAATGCAAATGGTGACCAAAGCCTTGAAATTAAAAGACACTAACTCCTTTGGAAAGAAAAATATGGCAAATCTGGACAAGCATACTAAAAAGCAGAGGCATTGCCTTGTCTACAAAGATCTGTATAGTCAAAGCTATGTTTTTACCAGTAGTTCTGTATAAGGAAAATTGCGTGTTACAAAATAAATGCTTTTGAACTGTGGTGTTAGAGGAGACTTCCTTGAGAGCAAGAAGATCAAATACATCAAAGCTTAAAGAAATTAATTCCGGCTACTCACTAGATGGTCAAATACTGAAGCTGAAATATTAAATACTTTGACTACATAATGAGAAGACAAACTCATTGGGAAAGAACCCCAAAATTGAGAAATGATTGAAGGCAAAAGGAAAAGAAGATCGCAGAGAATGAAATGGATAGTATCGTGGAAACAATAAAGATGAGCTTGGGCAGACTTTGGGAAATAGTGGAGGCTAGAGGGCTTGATGTATTATGATTGATGAGATCGCAAAGAATAGGACACAACTGGATGGCTGAACAACAAAAATCAAAATTACCTTATTTTATTCCTATAATTCTCTTTATCTTTTTTTGATTATAAACTCATCCCTTATCCATAAATCTGACGAGTCCATTTTTCCCATGTTCCCCCACTTTCCTTATGATATCACTTTTTATGTCAAAATCATTTATTCATTTTGACCTTATCTTGGTAAACAGTGTCAGATGCTGATCTATACCTAACTTCTGCCAAACTACTTTCTAGTTTTCCCACCAATTTTTTGTCAAATGGGGAGTTCTTACCCCAAAGCTTGGATCTTTGGATTTATAAAATATAAAGTTATTATGGTCATTTGCTACTATTTAATGTATACTATTCTATTCCACTGGTCCACCACTCTATTTATTAACCAGTACCAGATTTTTTTGATTATTATCATTTTTTAATATAGTTTGGAATATGGAACTGCTAGGCCACCTTCCTTAACATTTTTTCATTGGTTCTCTTATTCTTGACCTTTTGTTCTTCCAAATGAATTTTGTTGGTGATTTTTCTAGTGGTGTGAAATATTTCTTTGGTAGTTTGGCATGACAATGAATAAATTAACTTGGGTTAATTTGGGTAGAATTGTTATTTTTAGCAAATTGCTGAACCATGAGCCATTAAAATTTTTCCAATTGTTTAAATCGGTCTTTATTTGTGTGAAAAGTTTTTGTAATTGCATTCATATAATCCTTGGGTTTGTCTTGGCAGGTAAGACTACCAAATATTTTATACTTGTCTGCAGTTATTTTCATTTTTTTTTGCAAGCAATGGGATTAAGTGACTTGCCCAAGGTCACACAGCTAGGAAATTGTTAAGTGTCTTAGGCCAAATTTGAAATCAGGTCCTCCTGATTCCAGGGCCAGTGTTCTATCCACTGTGCCACCTAACTGTTCCAACCAAATTCGTTAAAAATTGAAATTGGAGCAGAGCCAAGATGGCATCAGGAGAGGACCTTCTCTCAGTTGCCCTGGAGCAAAACTTATAAACCAAAGACTCTAACTACATTTTTTGAGAGACAGAACCCACAGAGGGATCCAGTGAGGCAATTCTCCAACCCAAGGTAACCTGGAAAAGAGTGGAAAGGCTCAGCTCCACGGGGTCAGAGGGGTGGCCCAACAGAGGGGTGGCCCCCAAGAACAAAAGAACTTCAGCCTCTTGGAGGCAGTCCCAGGGTGCTGGGAGTCAGCTCACAGCAGCAGGGGGAGTTTCCTGACCTGCAGCAGGGGGAGTTTCCTGATCTACATCATGGGGAGCACCAAGCACAACTTGGGGGAACAGCGGGGGACCTCTGCCAGAGGGAGCACAGTGGAGCCCAGCCCTCAGGGCACACAGCAAGCAGAGTGGCCAGGGCAGCCCAGATCCAGGAACCAAAAGCAAGTGGAGCCAGTAAGCAGGAGCTCCAGGGCATGAGCAAGCTGATCCTAGGGAGGGAGGTGGAGAGAGACTGCTGAGCTCCTTCCTCTGTCCTTGGAACAGGACTGGGGTTCTGACCACATTCAGATCCTGATTGCAGTCTAGGCCCCCCATAGAACAGCAGGGCCCCCCACCTAAGCCCCATGGCAGAGGGGAGCACTTATAGTCATTCACAGACCAGGAGGGAGGACAGAACCTCACACACAGGGATCCTTGTGGGGGTGTCCCAAAAGCTCAGGAAGCACCCCCAAAACCAGACTCAGGCTGGGAAAATGAGTAAGCAGAGAAAAAAGAGGAACACCATTGAGAAATACTTTGCTTGTGATCCCCAAAAGGATCAAAACACTAAATCTGAAGATGAGGAAGCACAAGCTCCTGCATCTAAAGACTCCAAGAAAAAACAGAAATTGGGTTCAGGCCATGACAGAGCTAAAAAAAGACTTCGAAAATCAAGTGAGGGAGATAGAGGAAAAATTGGGAAAAGAAATGAGAGAGATGCAGGAAAAACATTAAAATGAAGTCAGCAGCTTAGTCAAGGAGATCCAAAAAAATGCTGAAGAAAATAACATGTTAAAAAACAGCATAGGGCAAATGGATAAAATAGTTCAAAAAGTTATGGAGGAGAAGAATGCTTTAAAAAACAGAATTGGCCAGATGGAAAAGGAGATAAGAAAACTCTGAGGAGAACAAATTCTTCAGACAAAGAATAGAACTCAGGGAGACTACTGATTTTATGAGAAATCAAGACTCAATACTTCAAAACCAAAAGAATGAAAAATTAGAAGAAAATGTGAAACATCTCATTGAAAAAACAACTGATATGGAAAACAGAATTAGGAAAGATAATTTAAAAATTATTGGAATACCTGAAAGCCATGAACAGGAAAAGAGCCTTGACATCATTTTCAAAGAAATATTACAGGAAAATTGCCCTAATCTCCTAGAAACAGAGGGCAAAAATAGAAATGGAGAGAATCCACCAATCTCCCTGAGAAAGAAATCCAAAAAAAAATAACCCCCAGGAATATTATAGCCAAGTTCCAGAACTCCCAAGTCAAAGAGAAAATATTACAAGTAGCCAAAAGGACACAATTCAAATATCATGGAGCTGCAGTCAGGATCACACAGGACTTAGCAGCAACTACATTAAAAGGTCATAGGGCTTGGAATTTAATATTCCAGAAGGCTAAGGAGCTTAGAATGCAGCCAAGAATGAACTACCCAGCAAAACTGAATGTCCTCTTCCAGGGAAAAAGATGAACTTTCAATGAACCAGGGGAATTTCAAATGTTCCTGTTGGAATGGCCAGAGCTGAACAGAAGATTTGATCTTCAAAATCAGGACTCAGGTGAAGCATAGAGAGTGGAGGAGAAGAGGAAAATATGAGGAACTTAATGATAATGAACTATATGTATTCCAGTATAGAAAAATGATACTGATAATGCTCATATGAACCTTCTCATTTAATAGAGCATGTAGAAGGAGCTTTTATAGATGAAGCACAGGAGAAAGATGAATTTGAAGATGTATTGTGGTATAAAAAAATGGAGTCAATAGATAAAAGGGAAACATAATGGGAGAAAGAAAAAGGAAAGGGGTAATGGGCTAAGATATTTCATATAAGATTTTTCTTTATTACAATGAGCTATTGCAATGATATGGAAGGGGGTTGGCAAGGGGGAATGAGGGAATCTTCACTCTCATCAGAGGTGGCTAGGAGAGACAACAGCATATATACTCAATGGGGTATAGACATCTGGAGTAAGAAGGAGAGAAGGGGGATGGGGGAAAGGGGGGGAATGTGAGTGATGGAGGAGAGGATGGACCATGGGGGGGTGAGTGGTCAGTTTTAACACATTTTCTTTTTTGTTTTCTTTTTTACTTCTTGCAAGGGGCTGGGATTGGATGGCCTGTCTGGTACCATAGGGCCGGATAGATGTTGGGTAAGGGGTGTTACATGGGTTCAGGGCCTCTTGGCCCCAGGGCCAGGGATCTGTCTGCTGTGCCACTCAACTACTCTACAGCAGAGACAGAGAGAGAGAGAAAATATAGATCATGGTAATAGAGAAGCATGAATGGAGGGAGTTGTGATCAGCAATGGCAACAGTGGAAAAATATGGAAATAACTTTTGTGATGGACTTATCCTAAAGAATGTGATCCACCTGAGACAGAGTGGGTGGTGTTGGAACACAGACTGAATATTATTATTATTATTATTATTATTATTATTATTATTATTATTATTATTATTTTCTGGGGGGTGTTGCAGGGTAAATGGGACTGGGTGGCCTGGCCTGGGGCCACACAGCTGGGTGATTGTTGGGTGTCTGAGGCCGGATTTGGACCTGGGTGCTCCTGGCTCAAGGGCCAGTGATTTGTCTGCCACCCAGGTGCCCCTACTATTATTATTACTATTTTATTTTATTTTGGGTCTTTTTTTTTTGGTGTTTGTAGGGCAATGGGGTTGGGGTGGCTTGCATGGGGTCACACAGTTGGGTGATTGTTGGGTATCTGGGGCCGGATTTGGGCTTAGGTGCTCTGGCTCCAGGGTTGGTGCTCCATCCACTGTGCCACCTGGCCATACCTACTATTATTATAATATTTTTTTCTCTCCCCTTTATCACTCATGTGGGTCTATATTTTATTGGGGGGAGGGGGCATTATGTTTACCCTTAAACAAGAATATTTTAGTAATTTAAAAAAACCATTATTTGTACAAAATAAGAATAAATAAAAGACTGACAGATTGCTTTCCGTGGGGGGGGGGGGGAGGGAAGTAAGATTGGGGAAAAATTGTAAAACTCAAAATTCAAATAAAATCATTAATAAATAAAAAAATAATAAAAATTGGAATTGGCCATATGGAAAAGAAGGAACAAAAGCTCACTGGAGAGCATCTAGGTGGCTTAGTGGATAAAGCACTGGCCCTGGAGTCAGGAGTGCCTGGGTTCAGATCCAGTCTCAGACACTTGATAATTACCTAGCTATGTGGCCTTGGACAAGCCACTTAACCCCATTTGCCTTGCAAAAACCTAAAAAAAAAAAAAGCTCACTGGAGAAATTGGCCACACAAAAAGTAGGTGGGCAAATAGAAGCAAATGGCATTATGAGAAATTAAAAAACAACTGAAGAAAGCCAAAAGAATGAAAAAATAGAAGACAATGTGAAATAACTTATTGGAAAAACAAGTGACCTGAAAAATAGATCCAGGAGAGATAATTTATTTTTTTTTGTTTTGTTTTTGCAAGGCAATGGGATTAAGTGGTGTGCCCACTTAATATTGTAGCTATGCTACACATAGCTAGATAATTATTATTAAGTGTCTAAGGCTGGATTTGAACTCAGGTCCTCCTGATTCCAAGGCCTGTACTCTATCCACTGAGCCACCTAGTTCCCCACTTCCCCCAGGAGAGATAATTTAAAAATCCTTGGACTACTTAAAAGTCATAATCAAAAAAGAGACTAGATAACATCTTTCAAGAAAATATCAAGGAAAACTGTCTTGATATATTGGGGAAAGTAAAACAGAAATTCAGAGAATTCACTGATCACCTCCTGAATCAGATTTCCAAATGAAAATTCCCAGGAATACCATAATCAAATTCCAAAGCTCCAAGGTCAAGGAGAAAATAATGCAAACAGTCAAAAAGAAACCATTTGACTATCATGGAGCCAAAATAACACAAGATTTAGCAGCTTCTGCATTAAAAAATCAGAGGACTGGGAAAATGATATTCTGGAGGGCAAAGAAGTTGGAATTACAACCAAAAATCACCTTGATGAAATGACTAGAGATGAATAGAAAATTTGACTTTAATACAACTCAAGAAGAGCATAAAAAGGTAAACAGGAAAAGAAAACAATAAGGGACTTAATAAGATTAAACTTCTTACATTCCTCCATGGGAAGACAATACTGATAACTCCTAAGAACTTTCTCATTGTTCCAGCAAAATGAGAGATAAAATGGGGTAAATTATCTCACATAAAATCATCAAGAAAAAGCTTTTACAATGGACAGGAAGAGGAGGGAGTTGAAGGGGAGTGATTCAATCTTACTTTCATCAGAATTGGCTCACTGAGGGAATAACACACAATGGGGTCTAGAATTGTATCTTTCCCTTCTGGAAAGAGAATAAGAGGAGAAGGGGAGATAGAAGGGAGGGCAGATTGGGGGAGAGGGTTGTCAAAAGCAAAAACCCTTTGAGGAGGGATAAAGGGAAAAGAAAGACTAGAATAAATGGGAGGGGAGGAGGGGATAGGATGTTGGGAAATACAGTCAACAATAGCTACTGTGAAAAACATATGAAGCAAGTTTCTCTATAAAGGCTTCATTTCTCAAACATAGAGAATTGAGTCAAATTTATAAGAGCCGTTCCTCAACCGACAAATGAACAAAATATGTGAACAGTTTTCTGGTGATGTAATCAAAGCTATCTTTAGCCATAAGAAAAAATTTCTAACTCGCTATTAACTGGACAAATGCAAATTATAACAATTTTGAGATACTAGCTCATGCCTATTAGATTGGCTATTAGGACAGAAAAGAAAAAATGACAAATGTTGGAGGGGATATGGAAAAAAATGGGACATTCATGCAATGTTGCTGGAGTTGTGTACTGATTCAACCATTCTGTAGAACAATTTGAAACTAGGCCCAAAGGGCTATAAAAATATGCATATCCTTTGATCTAACAACATCACCACTGGGTCTGTATCCTAAAAGAGATAAAAAAAAGGAAAAGAATCTTTGTACACAAAAAATATTAATAGCAACTCTTTCTGATGGCAAAGAATTGAAAATTAAGGAAATGCCCATCAATTGAGGAATGATGAACAACATATGACTTAGCTAATCTTAGCAATACTGTGATCCAAGACAACTCTGAAGGACTTCCAATGAAAATGTTATCCATACTCAGAGAACAAACTGATGGTACCTGTATACAAGTTGAAACATATTTTTTCATAACTTTATTTTTCATGAGTTTTTTGGGGGGGTTCTATGTTTTCTTTCACAACAAAATTAATATGGAAATATTTTGTGTGACTATACATGTATAACTTATGAATTGCTTGCCTTCTCAATGAGTGTGGATGGGGAGGGAGGAAGAGAGAGAATTCAGATCAGAATTCAAAGTTTTAAAAATGAATATAAAATTGTTTTTATATGTATTAGGGGAAAAATAAAATAAAATACAAAATAAATTTTTTAAAAAGGAAAATGTATATTCCTTTTGTCTATTTCTTCCTATTATTCATTTAACTTTTCTTTTAAGAATTAGAATGCTATGTTATTTAAGGATATGGTACATATATGTTTAGTATTGATATTAGTTCATTGTCTGTGGATCCTTTTAGTAAGCTGTAATTTCCTTACTTATTTTTTTTAATTAGGTCTATTTTTGCTTTTGCTTTTACTGAGATCATGATTGCTTACCTTTACCTTTTTCATTTCATCTGAAGCTTAATAGATTCTGCTCCAGTCCCTTTTATAACTCTGTGTTCTCTCTGTTTCAAGTGGGTTTTTTAAATAAGCAATAAATTTTGGATTCTGCTTTCTAATCTGTTCTGTTATCTGCTTTTGTTTTATGGGTGAGTTCATCCCATTCATAATAACACTTAACCCTCCATCCTGTTTTTTTTCTATTTATACTTCTTTTTATCCTGTCCTTCCTTTAAAATAGATTTGCTCTTGACCAGTGCCTTCTTTTATCTACACTTCCTATTATCATCTCTCCTTCTCTTACCTAACTTTCCCTCCTACTTCCCTGTAGGGTAAAATTGATTGCTATTACCAGTTGAGCCTGTGTGTTTATGTTCTTTTTGAACCAATTCAGATGCACATGAGGTTCAAGAGTCACCTATACCCCACCACTAGTATTTTCCTCTCTGTTATAAAAGCTCTTTCACTTCTTTGTCATATGAGATAATTTCCCCCATTCTTCCTCTCCCTTCCCCCTTCTCTTGGGGAATCCCTCTTTCTCACCTATACAGTTTTTTTTATATCATCCCAACATAATTGACTAATTTCCATATCTTCTTTCTATCTAGAAACCTTCTATCCTAATAATGATAAAGTTCTTAGAAGATTCACATATTATCCTCCCATATAGAAAGGTAAAGAATTTAACTTTATTGAGTCCCTTATGATTTCTTTTTCATTTTTACTTTTTTATGCTTTCCTTGAGTCTTGCAAATTAATGTCAAATATTCTATTCAGCTCTAGTCTTTCTGTAAGGAATTCTTGAAAGTCTTCTATTTCATTAAATAACCATTTTTTCCCTTTGAAGGATTATACTTTTTTCTGGGTGAGTTTTTCTTGGTTGTATTCCCAGCTCTTTTGTTTTCTGGAAAATCATATTTTAAACTATCTATTCCTTTAATGTGGTAGTTGCTAGATCTTGCATGATCTTACTGTGACTCCACAATATAAGAATAGTTTCATTCTGATTATTAGAAGTGTCTTCTCTTTGACCTGAGGGCTTTGGAATTTATCCATAACATTTCTGAGAGTTTTCATTTTGGAATATTTTTTAGATGATGATTAGTAGATGCTTTCAATTTATATTTAACCATCTAGTTTGAGAATAGCTGTGCAGTTTTACTTGAAAATTTCTTGAAATATAATATCTAGGCTCTTTATTTGAGTGTGGCTTTTAGATAATTCAATAATTTATCTCTCTTCAATATATTTTCCATGGCAGTTGCTTTTTCTCTAAGATATTTCACATATTCTTTTTTTCATTCTTTTGACTTTGATTGTCTTGATATCACATGGAGTCATTACTTTCCACTTGCCTAATTCTAATTTTTAAGATATTATTTTTTTCTGTGAGTTCTTGTGTCATTTCATCCTCTTAAGGAATCCTTTTCATCAGTTAATTTTTGTACCTCTTCTTCCATTGGTCAATTAAAGATTATTTTCTTCAGTATTTTTGATGTCATTTTTCCCAAGTGATCAATTGACTATTTATTATTTCTTTTTCTTTGCTTGCATTTATTTGCCTAATTGGTACTATTTTTCTTATTTAGAAAATACATTTTTTAGCTGTTCCAAGAATTCTTGTTGAGCTTCCATTGAACATTCTGTCCATTCACATTTTTTTCCTTTGTGACTTTGTCATTGTTTTGACTTCATCATTTTCTTCTGACACTATTAATAACTTTTTTATGATCAAGTTCCTTTTTGTTTTTTAAAAATTTTCTTATTTCTTGATTTGAAATTTTATGCTAATTTTGGACTCTGTTTGGGGGGATGGGATATGGTGAGTAGAATCTGGAGCTTTTTTGTACTTTGGTTTTCAGAGCTAATGAAGAGGGCTGGAAATTTTGAGCACTTTTCAGCTGGTATGATCCTGAGAGATCACTGTTCTCCTGGTCTGTACTCTAGTTTTTTCTGAAGAAGGGTCAATGATCCCTTGGAATTGCAATCAGTACTACTTCCCAAAGTTGTTACTCCCCCCTTGACCAAAAGTGTCATAAACTGTGACTCAGAAGTGGGTCTAGGCAATGGAGTTATGCTAGCACAGAAGTCCTCTGTGGTTTCTTTCCAACCAGTTGTTAGGTTCTCTTACTGTCTCTGGCTTAAAAACTGGTGAAGCTGTGTTGCTAGTTCTAATTCTATCACTGATGTGTTGTCCATCTGAATTCCAGTCCAGTCTCTGTCCATCCCCCCGCCCCGATCTTTCTTCCAAATTTCAAATTCCCAATTCCCAAGTTGTCCAAAGTTGGAAGAATGTCTCACTCTGACCTTTTGTTGGTTCTGCCATTTCACAATTCAATCTGAGGATTATTTTAAAGTTATTTAGAGAGGGTTATTGGGAGGGATTTTTCTCTATTCCACCATCTTGACTCCGTCCTGGAAGTCCTCAAGTTAGCTTCTCTAACACCATATTGATTCTTGGAACTTGGGGAGAAAAAGATTTGAGGGCTCTAGTTTTGCTTTATGTGTGTCCAGCAGAACAAATCTTATATTAAGGTGATAGTTGAATGGATTTAGCTACAGAAGGTAAAGAATGAACAGAATTAGAGTATTTTGTGACTTGATTCATGAACCTTTCCATCTACCTTGTTAATGAATCCTTGGGATTCTAGACCTTTCTATCAAACCTATAGCTCCATTTTCTTTTATATATTGTCTTCTTCCCTAATTAAAATGTGAGCTCCTAAAAAAGAGGCTATCTTGACTTTTCTATTTGCATTCTCTGTCCATATCATAGTGCTTGGGACTCAGTAAGCAATCATTTATTCATTAATTTATTCACAAGGAAAAGAAAAGGGAAGAGTTAAACAGAAGTCGTAGGCCCTTTTCACTTTTCCCTCTATGTTCCTTCACTTGGTGATCCCCTCAGCTCCCTGGATTTAATTACCATTTCTATCCTGATGATTCTCAAATCAACCTATCCTTCCCACCCTCTCTGCTGACATCTATATCTCCAACTGACTCTCAAACTATATGTTCAGTAGATATATTAACTATATACAAAATGGAACTCATCTTTCTCCCTAAACTTTCTCCCTTCCCCTTTTTCCCATTACTATGGAGGGCAACACTATCCTCCCAATCCTTCAGCCAGGAAACTAGGAATCATCCTCGACTCCCCACTACCTCTCACTCCACTATATACAATCTGTTGCCAATACACTCCCTTCTCTCTTCTGACAGTTCCACCACTCTGGTGCACATCTTCATAATCTCACAACTGGACTATTGAAATAGCTTCATGTCAGATTGCCTGCCTCATATCTCTATTCTATTCTCCTTTCAGCTGCTTCAGTCTGATCATGTCACTCTCTATTCCATAAACTTCAGTGGCTTCCTAGTTATTCCAAAAAATTAAATGAAAAATGCTATTTAGCATTCAATCCCTCATAACCTAGCCCTCTCCTACCTTTCCAGTCTTCTTTTACCTTACCGCCCATCACATACCCTTACACCCAGGGTTTCCAGTCATTCCATGAATAAGACAACCCATTTCTCAGCCCTGGACATTTTCTCTGGTTGTACCCTATACCTGGAATGTTCTCCCTCTTCCAACTATTGAACTCCCTGGCTCCCTTTAAGTTTTAGCTAAAATCCCATCTGTTAATGGAAGTCTTCTCTAAACTCTCTTAATTCCTTTTGTTAATGATATTTATCTTGCATAGAGTTGCTTTGTACATTGTTGTTCTCATGTTGTCCCCCCCAATTAGATTGTAAACTCATTGAAGGCAAAGACTATCTTTTGACTGAGGAAAGAATGATTTATTATATTGTTTGGAAAAATTATCATATTAATTAAACACAACCTTATATTATTAGATCCAACCATCACCTGACCACAGAATCTCACTAAGAATTCTAGAGGCTATAAAGTATTTTAGTCTTGGATCCACATAAAGCATCTTGTTTTGGGGTTCCCAAAAGTCTTAATTTGGTTCCATTCAAGCTTGTGTTTGGGACTGCCTTCATGTAATTCATGTATGACTTGTATAACACTACCTTTGTCAAAATCCTATATAATAGAAACTTTCCAGAAACTGGGGACGGAGAGTCATCCATTCTTTCAGCTCTCTCTATCAAATAACCTAATAAATTTCTTTCTAAAATTATTCTCATGAGATGTTCTCATGAACATTTCTTTTTGTATCCCCAGGCTTAGCACAGTGAGTGGGACATAGTAGATGCTTAATAAAGATTGATCGATTGATTGAACAAACCAGATTCCTATGTAAATGAATAAGTCGCTTCACTTCTTCTTCATCTATAAAGTAAAGGGATGTGCTCATGGAACCCTAAGATCACTCTAAAAATCCTGTAGTAGGTTCCTTTGATCCCTCAATGAAAGCCGTTTCAGTTTTAAAAATTAACTGGGTTGAGAGATGAAATTGAGAATCATATCTCTGGTTTGCCCAGCAGATGGAGATGCAGATCCATAGTGACACCTCCTTCCTTGAAGCATGATACCTCATTCCCCTCTGGCCTTGTGTTCCCTTGTGATCCCTGGGCTGTTTCCTTGGCAGGAGCTGGCAATATGTTCCAGCTAACCTCACCCTTCCCCAGGGAGTGCAGAGAGCATTTCACATGTAGTTGGCTCAGAGCAAAGGTAAAAGGCAAGGAGACAGAGAGAGAGAGAGAGAGAGAGAGAGAGAGAGAGAGAGCAAGCCAAGGGGAAAGAGAGAAGGAAATGTTTTTATGCATGTCTCTTTATTTATTAGCTTGTATCTTGAAGAGAGGCTAAAGTTTCATTTTTCTTTTTTTAAAAAATTCAGCATTGTGTTCCTCTGTGGGGAGTCATCCAGGAACTAACTGTCAGTCTCTTATAAGGAGAAAACGTGGCTGGAAGTGAGGAGGGAACAGACAGTGCTGCAGAAGGAGCAGAAGGACAGAGAGGGATGTGCAGGCTGTCTCAGCTGTCTCGTGTTGTCTGGTTTGCAGAAGGCCCGGGCCTCCGAGAGCCTCTGAATATCTGGGATGAGCCAGAGCAGGGGAGAGATTGACACCAGAGAAAGTCATCTGCTTTCCCAGAAGAAATCCGCTTCCTGTGGAGGAAGGTCCCCCGAGTTAGGAGGGGCTGGCCCAAAGCAGCAGCAGTGTGTGGAGGTGGGGAATTTTGGTTCTGAAAGATGACGCTCTTCTGTGTCTCCTTATTTAACAGTCAGTTGTCATAGAAATAGAAAGTAACATCCTTTCCTCAGCCCTGTTTTCACTCTGCCCCAAAGGAGTGACCTTGACTAAAGCCCACGGTTGCTTAAGAAACCACTCAATCTGTAACTCTGGTTTAAGGAAACCGAGGATTCTGTGGACTCTCTGGGGAGCAGGTCATTTTAATATCTTAGACTTGAGATTATGCCTTTTACTTCTCTGATTTGTTTCTAAAGATATTTCCCTTTGTTCTCAAAACAATCCTGTGAGAAGAAAGAAAAGAAAAGAAAAAAGAAAAAAAAAGAGAAGAGAAGAGAAGAGAAGAGAAGAGAAGAGAAGAGAAGAGAAGAGAAGAGAAGAGAAGAGAAGAGGAAAGGAAAGGAAAGAAAAGAAAAGAAAAGAAAAGAAAAGAAAAGAAAAGAAAAGAAAAGAAAAAAGGAAAGGAAAGGAAAGGAAAGGAAAGGAAAGGAAAGGAAAGGAAAGAAAAGAAAAGAAAAGAAAAGAAAAGAAAAGAAAAGAAAAGAAAAGAAAAGAAAAGATAAGAAAAGAAAAGAAAAGAAAAGAAAAGTAAAGAGAACAGGACAGTCACTGGAGTGAAAAAGAACTGGGACCCAGGAAATTTACAGTGATTCAATCTTGGCAGTCACTGGAGTGGAGAAAATTTGAGTTCAAATCTAACCTCAGTTACCTATTAGCTGTGTGATACTGAGCAAGTCACTTAACTTCTGTCTGCCTCAATTTCCTCAGCTATAAAATGGGAACAATCATGAGGAACAAATGAGATAATAGTTGTAGTTTGAAAATCTTAACAGGCCCTATAAATATTTTCATTGTTATTATTAACAGTTAGTCCTACAGCTAGTTTTCTTCCAATACTCACCACATCCTTTTCTCAGAATCACAGAATGTCAAAATCAGAAGGAACTTCAGTGACCCAACTCAACAAACCCAAACCCAAAAAGAATTTCCCACCACAACTAAAGAGTGGTCATCCAGTCTCCACTTGAAGATCTCCAGTAAGGGAAAACCCACTGCTACTATGGGGGTCCTTTTGACTTTTGAATAGTTATAAATTATTGAATTTTCCCTTTATCTCCTTTAACCCATTACTCCTGGCTATGTCTTCTGGAATCAAATAGTTCTATATGATATATAATCTAAAAACCAGAAGGCAGCTATTGTGCGGTTCCACTCTACCCTCAAACCCCACTTAATCTTCTGTTTTCCAGGCTAAATATCCCCAATTCCTCCAGTTGACCCTCATATGCCACAGTCTCAAGACCCTTTAATATCGCAATTGCCCTCCTCTTTATTCTTTCCAGATTATTAATGTTCTTTCTAAACCGTGGCATTCAGACCTGAATATGACGATACATCGGATGTGATCTAACCAGGAGGGCCAAGTACACTATCACTTCCTTATTCTTGGAAGCCAAGCTTAAGGAACTCAAAAATCTTTTCTTTTTTTTAATTCCACATCACATCTCTGAGACTCTGAGAATCATACTAAAGCTTGCTAAAACTCTCAGATCTTTTTCAGACAAATTGTTGTCTAACATGCCTCCCTTTACTTATACTTGTAGAGTTACTTTGAAGTCAAATGTAAGAATTTACATTTAAGCCTATTAAATTTTATTTAAAAGATATGATCCAGTATTCAGAGCTTATTAAACAAACAGGTCTGCTGGCCAATATTTAAGAGGTTCAACCATAAACTGACCTCATCTATTTTTCTCTACTGAGAATGCATGGAACAATGAAAGAATACTGGCTTTAGTGTCAGAGAACCTGGGTTTAAACCCCACTTTGGATAAACTTATTTGACCTTGAGCAATCTAGGCCTTAGTTTCTCTATCTGAAAGATAAGGTGACTGGTCTAGATGGTTTCTGAAATCAGTTCTGATTCAAAAATCTATGAAGTTTCTTTTTCAACCAAAGTTTTAGTACAATCAATAAAAAAAAAGTTGGTGATCTCTTAAGCCCTTGTCATATTGAGTATCTGTGTAAATAATGAGAAGGGGAAAATATGAATAATCCAAAACGGTGAATAGTCCAAGTCCTATGCTCATTATTCCTTATCTACTTCTTCTGAATAAATAGAAAAAGAATGAAAATGCACATACTCAGTAAAATCTTTTTTAATTTGGGCCTCCATTTATTTGGAATTCACTAATATTTGAACATGAGATTAATATTTCAGTTTTTGTACTATCTATAAGAAACAAATTAACTAAGAAAAATTAATGGTGTGAACAAGATTGTTGAATGTCAATCCATTTAAGAGGTCAGATTGTTTGCAACTACTTAAAAAAAAACCATTTTAGCACCAACCATTCGTATTCAGTTAATATCCTGACTGAATGCTATATTTGTTATATTTGTTAAAGAAGATCCAGTAAGATCTCTCCTTAACAGGACTTTGTTATCCATCAGTATGGGTTACTGCATGTACTTGCAAGTAATAAAACTTAATGTTTTCACTAAATGAGACAAGAATTCCCTCGGGGCATTTCAAAAGGGTGAAGTTTGGGCTGTATGGGAAAATGAGCTGGAGGTGATTCATTGGATTAGGAGGGAGACTAGTCAAGCCTGGACCACATTCCCATTGTTTCAGTTTACACCTATGTCCCAACTCTTAACTGGGGATGGGCTGCTGATCTGCTTAGCTGGAAGTATAATTTCTCTGGGGGGTTGTGGTCTGTGGCTCAATAGAAGACATTCTTCTCTCTGACTCAATATGCCATAGATGGGATCACTGAGGGACCCAAATCCCAGAGCAAACTCAGATGTCAAGAACACATATGACCACATCATCTTTTGGGGAAGACAGGAAAAAAAATGTAGTCAAAGAATCCTTAAATGTCGGAGGGGGGGGAACCTCAGAAGTCATCTAGTCTATCTCCTTAATTTTACAGTAAAGGAAACTAAGGCCCAGAGAGATCAAATGATTTTCCCAAAGTCCACAGGTGGCTCCTAGAAGTAGCCTTGGACTAATTTCCAACTGGGGATGAGAAATGGATGTTTGGGGTGGGGGCAAGGGGACAGTATGATCATTATTTTCAATATTCTTTTTAGAATAGTATTAAGGAGACTATATAGTCATATGCATAGGAGAGAGAGAGAAAAGACATAGGAAGGAAGGGAGGAAGGAAGGAAGGGAGGAAGGAAAGAAGGAAGGAAGAGAGGGAGGGAGGGAATGAGGATGGAAGGAAGGGAGGGAGGGAAGAAGGAAGGAAAAGAGGAAGGGAGGGAGGGAGGGAGGGAGGAGGAAGGAAGGAAGGAAGAAAGGAAGGAAGGAAGGAAGGAGGGAGGGAGGGAAGAAGGAAGGAAAAGAAGAAGGGAGGGAGGGAGGGAGGGAGGAGGAAGGAAGGAAGGAAGAAAGGAAGGAAGGAAGGAAGGAAGGAAGGAAGGAAGGAAGGAAGGAAGGAAGGAAGGAAGGAAGGAAGGAAGGAAGAGAAGGAAGGAAAGAAGGCAGGAAGGAAGGAAAGAAGGAAGGAAGAGAGGGAGGGAGGGAGGAAGGAAGGAAAAGAGGAAGGGAGGGAGGAAGTATCAAAGCTTTAAAAGTTTGTTTTCATAGAAATGCAGAGGTACTAAAGTAAAAAGTGACTTTTTGGAGACTTTCTATATACCTTGAAATGTAAAGCATATAGAGTGCTGGGCCTGGATTCAGAAACACTCATCTTCTTAAGTTCAAATCTGACCTAAGAAACTTACTAGCTATGTGAACCAGGGCAAGTCACTGCATCCTTTTTGCCTCAGTTTCCTCAACTGTAAAATGAACTGGAGAAGGGAAGTGGCTCTTATGCTTATTATACATTTGAATAATTCCTTATATATCTTTGACATAAGACTTTCATCAGCAGAGAAATTTTCTGCAAACATCTTTTCCCCTTATTAAGTGATTTCCTCCTAATTTTCCTCATACATTTTAAATGTATGGGATTGAAATTTTCTATTTTGTTTTGTGTTATCTCTATCCCCTTTTTCGGTCATAAACTCTTCCTTAATCTGTATTTCAGATAGCTAATTTCTTCCTTGTCCTTTAATTTGTTGATGATGTGACCTTTTATATCTAAGTTTAAATTAAGTTATATCTAAGTGAAGTTTATCTTGGTATATGATATAAGATGTTGGTCTATATCAAATTTCTGACAAATTATTTTCCACTTTTTTCAGGCATTTTTATTGAATTGTGAGTCCTTTCCCTAATAGCTCAGTTTTTGAGTTTGTCAGACAATACCTCCTATATCTGTTTGCTTCTATAAACTGTATAATTAGTCAGTTCCACTGATTGAACTTTCTATTTTTAACTAGTATCAAATACCTTTGATGATTATTGCTTTAGAGTAATTAGAAGCTTGATAGAACTAGGTCCCTTTTTTTCTTACTCTTCCCCTAGTCATTCTCTTGATAGTCTTGATTTTCCCTCCCTCAAGATGAAAGTTTTTGTTTCTTTTTTTCCCTAGCTTTAAAAAGTAATCCTTTGGAAGATTCCTTATGTGGCATTGAATAAGTGAACTAATTTAGCTAGTACTGCCATTTTTATTATTTTTGTAATGTTCTACCAGCAAATAATACTTCTCCAATTATTTAAGTTGAGCTTTGTTTCTATAAAAAATGTGTAGTTGAATTCATAGCTCATTCATAATTCTTATGTATAGCTCGACAGAGTTCCAAATGTTTTGTATATTATATAGTTATTTTAGCCAGCATTTTTCTTTCACTTCTTTAGTTTTCTTCCTTCTGGGTTATATCTTATATCTGGGTTATATCAGATATGCTGATAATTTATGTGAATTTATTTTCCATTTTACTACTCAGCTGAAATTAGTGTTTCAGCTAATTTTAGTTTACTATTTTCTTATGTTTGTTCCTTGAATTTTTCCTTGTCTTATTGCTACAGATAACATTTCTAGTACTATTTTTTAAATGATATTGGCATTCTTGTTTTACCCCAATCATATTTTAAAATTTAAATGTAATCTTTTGCCATTATGGATAATGTTGGCTCTTGGTTTTAGATAGATACTATTTGCCATATTTTAAAAAATCCATGCATTTCTTTCAAGTTGTTTCTAAAAAAATAGAAATAAGTATTGGATTTTGTGCAAAGTTTTGGAGGCATAAACTTACATTATTATGCGTTTTTCTTATTGTGATAATTAATATGATCTGTAATACTTATAGTTTTCCTTATTTTGAATCAGCTTCACATTTCTGATATAAATCCAACTTGGTCATAACAAGATATTTTAATATGTTGTAATCTTTTTGGTAATATTTTATTTAACATTTCTGTTCAATTTAAACATTTTAAGCAAGATGGTTCTCTACTTTCCTTTTTCTGTCTTTTCCTTATTGGGTTTAGGGATCAAGATCATATATTAATTATAGAAAGAGTTTAGATTAAGGATCCAAATTTCCCCTTATGGTTCATAATAGTAGATTTACCTATTCTTTGAAACCTATTCTTTGTAAATCCATCTAGTCTGGGGATTTTTTTATTTTGGGGATTTTATTTTGGCTTGTTCAGTTTTTTCTGATAGTTACTAATAATCTATTTTTTTTAAAAGAAATATTTTATAACTTTTGTAAATGTTACTTAATTTGTTATTACTTCTGTGAGTTTATGAAGGGGCAAAAGAGTTTTTAATAGTTTATTTTATCATCAATTGTTATTAAATCTCCTTTTTAAATTTTGATACAAATGATTTAACTATTCTTTCTCTTTTCATTCTCTTTCTTTTTAAGCTGCCTAGTTATCTGTTTTTATGTTTTTATTTTAGGGTTTTTTTTTTTGCAAAGCAAATGGGGTTAAGTGGCTTGCCCAAGGCCACACAGCTAGGTAATTATTAAGTGTCTGAGACCAGATTTGAACCCAAGTACTTCTGACTCCAGGGCCGGTGCTTTATCCACTGCGCCACCTAGCTGCCCCATATTTTTATGTTTTTTAAAAATCCAGTTCAATTATAGTGTTACTTGTTTTCATACTGAGTCTTATTTATTAAAATGATTGGGAGAGGGTTCAACTATGTTACTCTTTTCTTTGGTAAGGCAGTGGGGTTAAGTGACTTGTCCAAGGTCACACAGTTAGGTAATTATTAAGTGTCTCAGGCTGGATTTGAATTTGGGTCCTCCTGACTCTAGGGCCAGTGCTTTATCTACTCACTGTGCCACCTAGCTGCCCCCTTCTTTGATTTTTATAATTCTACTTTGATACCAAGTTTGATTAATTCTTTTTGAGTTTTTTTAACTGCATATCCAACTTATTAATCTGCTTTTAGTGTCTTTGTGGATGGAAGATTTTAGAGATAGGCATTCTTTCTTCCCTAAGAAATGTTCTGGCTGAATCCCATGAGCTTTGGTATATTGTTTTATTATTGTCATTTTCTTTGATGAAATTATCTGTTGTGATTTTTCCCTTTAACCAATTCTTTAGTCTCAAATTAATTTTTAATACTTTCTTCTAAGTCCCTTTTTGCATGTTTTCCTTTCATTTCAGCCATTAGAAGATATGTTTAACATACCTCAATACATGATCAGTTTTTACAGTGGTGCCATGCAAAGCTGAGAAATATGTAAACTCTTCTTTCCAGACAGTAGATGCCAATGATTGCTCATTTCCAACTTCTCTAAAATTCTATTCAGGTCTTTAACTTCTTTCTTGTTTTCTTTTGACTATATTTGTCTAGGTCTTAAGGAGGTATATTGAGGTCCTTCACAATTATATTTTCAGTATCTATTTCTCCCTTCAATTGTATTAACTTTTCCTTTAAGTATTTAGATGCTATGTGGTTTGGTAAATAAGTATGTATATTAATTCATGTTTATGGTGTTTTAAGTATAATGCTATTTTTCTATTTATCTCTATTTATTTGTATCTGTTCTAATACTCTCCTGGCCTGAGACCATGATTGAAACTCTAGATTTTTTGAGTCTACCTGAACCATAATAAAGTTTGCTCTAATTTCTCACTAAAACTCTATATAAATATTTTTGTTTCAAGATTATTTTTTTGGAAGCAATATTGTTGAAGTCTGATTTCTAATGCATTCTACTATCTTTCAGATAAGGGCAAGTGAGTGGTTTAGTGAATAGAGTGTCAAGCCTGGAGTTAAGAAGACCTGAGTTCAGACTCAGACTAGTTGTGTAATCTTGGGTAAACTACTTAATCCTGATTGCCTTGCATCCAGGGCCATCTCCAGTCAACCTGATTCATATCTGATTAGTGACCCAAATGGCTCCAAAGGAGAAAGTGAGGCTGGTGACTTAGTATTGTACCTCCTTACTGAAATCTAATTCACTTGATTTTCATAGCATCTCTTCCCTGGTCTTCTTTGAGAATGAAGGACAAAAAAAAAAAAAAAAAGAATGTTTTAGGAACAGCACTTAACTCTGTTTGCCTCAGTTGCTTCATCTGTAAAATGAGCTGAAGAAGGAAATGACAAAGTATCTTTGCCAGGAAAATCCCAAGTAAGGTCACAACAGCTGGACATAACAGAACAACAAAAATCTTTCATTCTAGAGGTAAGTTTATATCATTTATATAAATGCTTATGGTTGCTATTTGTGGACTGACTTCTTTCCTTTGCTGTACTTTTTAAAAATCTCTTTGCCCCTGACTCCACTCTTTATAAAGAAAAAAGGTGGTAAAAGAGGAAATTGTTTAGTATTGGTGTTCTATAATTGATCTGTTTCCATTTCATTGCCTCTCTTTTCTTATTCTGCCCTCATTCACAGGTTTCTACTTGTTCTTTATTTCCTTTACTTCTTTGCTTCCTTTAAATCCTTCCTCTAATCTCCCCTACCCATTGGGAAGGAATTCTCTGTTTTATTAAAGATTAATTTTCCCCATAAAATTACTCTCAATTTCCCCAAATATCTTATTCTTGGGAACAAACCTTTATCTTTTATTTTGGCGGATATTTTCTTGCAAGGCTTTTCTTCCTTTGGAGTAACAGCTACCCGGTCCTAGTTCTGCATGAGTTCCAGGTCTAAACTTTCACTTCAGTGACAATGTTATGTCAGATGCCAAGTTAAAAATACTAAAGTATAAGATCTAGGGTATGAACATAGCTCATGAATTACATGTGATAGAAGCGCAGATCTCAGTTATAAGACTTTTTAGATTTTTATAGATTTTTTTTATAATTTTATAGATTCAAAGACTTAGCATTTTGTGATCACATTTACTTTTGTTTATAACATAGAATGAAATAAATCTAGTACTGGAATTATCTTCTCCCAACCATCTCCTAAACCTCCTACCTGCTTTCCTCTTAGATCTACACATGTGATTTGCAGGGAATTCCGAGCCACACACAACAAGCAGTTCTTGGAAAGGAAGGGAGAGATTCGCACCCCATCTCTAGATCACAGCCTAGAAACTAGGCAAAAGAGGCAAGATGTCAAGAGAAACTAGTTTGTCCAACCCCATTCCCCCACTTTAGTTCATTATTCCAACAAGATTCACAGTAACTGGCAATCTGCTATTGTTCAAGGTTTCCTCCCATTATGATTTGCAGTCCCTCTCTACTCCAAGATTAGAATTTCATCCATATCACTGGATTTTAGTCATCAACTCTTCAGACATCATGACTTCAGGACAGCACTGGTTGTGATCTTTCCTTCTCCAGTGTGTTCTCAATCATCAATTCATCCTCATGGAAGGCAAAGAGTCTGAATACAAATTAAGAAGGCCGTGGAAGGAAGACTGAAAGCAAACAGATCCCTCTCCATCCTATCTCATGGCTTCCTGCCTAAAAGTAAATCTGGTGCAAGACAATATTTGCTTTTCTTTCTTTGTTCTACACAGAATCAGCGTAACCTCGCCTCTGGTGGCATTATCTCATGAATTCCATCTGTTTCCCTCTGGTTCTCAGGTATCCCTGAGATGAAAAGACATTACAGAATTGAAAAAGTAAGATAGCACCAGATTGTAGAAACCCTTGAATACCAGCCAAAGACATTAAAATTTATATGCCCGCAAAAAAGGGAACTAATGAAGCAGAATGTATTTTGTATGTACCTATATATGAACACATTGTTTCCCTCTGCCAGCCTATATGCTGCTTTGGGACAGGGACTGTTTTGTTTTCTTTGTGTTTTTTTTTCTTTTAAAGGGCAGAACTCAGAGCAATAGCTACAAAGGAGCAAGAACCCAAGGTCAAGGAAAACTGCCTAATAATCAGTGGTATTCTTCAATCAAAGGCTGGGATGTCAGAAGGGTTTTTGTCCATATTTGGGTTGAGATCCCTTTCTATGACTCTATAGAGGTGTGAGGAGAGGAAAGAAATAGTTTGAAAAATAGAGGAGAGGGACATCAAAGTAGCATTCCATGGGTTAGAACTGGAAGCATGTGAAGAAGGAAGCAGCTGGAGCACCTAGAAGGTAGAAGAAGGAAGAATCCGATTGCTCTGAGTGTGTGGTTGCCTCTTGAAAGAACTGGGAACAAGGGACTGGAAATGGAGAAAGAGCAAAGAGTAGGTGTCGTGATGATGAGACAATAGTCTTCTAAAAAGTCTCCCTGCCTCAAGTCTCTTCTTTTCTGATTCATCCTGATATTCAGTAACTGTTTAATCACGGTTGATGATTGATTGATTCTCAGCAAATGTCAAAATAATATTCTCAGGTCCCAGCTCTGACCATGTCACTCCTCTGCTCAAAAAAGTCCAGTGGTTCCATGTTATTTTTGAATCAAATACCTACTAAGTAAAGGAAGAAAGGGGGAAAAATAAACATTTAATAAACACCAATTAAGTGCCAGACTTTACAAGAACTTTACAGATATCTCATTTGACTTTCACTTCAACCCCATGCGTTAGGTGTTATTATTTTTTTACCATTTTTACCATTAAAGAAACTGAAGCAAACAGAGGTCAAATGACTTGTCCAGAATCACACAGCTAGTAAGGTTGTCTGAGGTTGAATTTGAACTCAGATCTTCTGGATTCCAGGACCAAAGTACTGACTGCCCCTCTAACTCCCTGATAGTTAATGGAGAATACATACAAAGTAAAAGCCAAATAATCTTGTACTAACTTATAGACCTAACTATGCTAGAATAGGTTAAAGAAGAGAAAATCTTGAGATAGAAATTGTCTCACACCAAATCCTCTTTTTTCCTTAATTTCCAGGCCTTGACCTTGACCTATTAACGACTGGGAGAATTAGAAAGGTGTCATGACTCTGGAGCTTCAAAGAGTAGCTGGGCTGAGCAGGGAGAGCACCCTAAGCCTAGGGGCCAGCCTGCACAGACGCCAAGGCTGACATCTGTGTTCTGTGAGAAGGAAAAGCTCCTGAAGGAGAATGATGTGAAATCAATCTAGAAAGATGGAGTGGAAGCTGAGATCTTTCAATGCCAAAGGAGTGTGGGTGTTAGGCTAGAGGCAATGGGGAGCCACTGCAGCTACTACAGCTAGGGAGTGGAGAACACAACTGCTCTTTAGGGGTAACAATTGGGCAACTGAACTAAATGAATTGCCTCTGAATGACAGTGGCTATAGAGGACCACTGGGCACGTTATAATCAGGTTTAAAAGAGTTCTGCATCACAAGTATTTCCCAAAGCAGCCACCAAAGGAAGCCCAGTAATTAATCCCTCCCCAAGTAATCCAGTATTCTAGTCCTACAAGAGGGCATTTCCTAGTTCACTGGAAAGAAGAAAGAAAGAAAGCAAAGACTGGCATGTGAATCAGAGAAAATCCCTTTAGCAACCTCCACCAAAGGCACTCCTAGCATCCAATTAACATTTGGAAGTTTTACTAATTAGGAGGGATTGTTGAGGGGACTTGACCCAATCAAACAGGGACCAGGACCTCTGTGACCTCAGGGGCTTTTTCTCCCTCTGTTTAGATTGGTGGGGATTAGGCAGATCAAACCCCCGAGCAGTTCACTCTCCCGGCTTCAACGGAAGGCATCCTTTCCTCCGGGCTTGACCTGCTCTTCACCCCAGGCTGGCCCTAGTCAGCCTGGGGAGACTAAAGAAAGAGAAAGGAAGTGAGGGTCAGGACAGTTTTTGCATTTATTTGAGATAAGCTGCCTTTGGGGTATATGGGGGTGTGCATGTGTGGTTTTCTTCTTTTTCTTTTCTTTCTTTTTCTTTTCTTTTTTTTTTCTCTTTGGACATGTAATAACTAGAAATCCAGGCTAATTGGCATTCTGGGAGCTCCAGAGCCTTGAGCTTGGTGCCAGCTTACCCAGAAATGCTGGGTGGTGACCTGCAAAGGGGGGGGGCAGGGAACCAACATGGAAAAGCCTGCTTCCTGTGCATCTCCTTTGGGCAAGGAGAAGAAGCAGAAATCATTGAACTTGCACAGTTTTAATCCCATCTCTTCTAAGCCACCCAGAGAGAGCAAACTCCTTGAGGGCAAGGATGGCTTTGTTTTAGCTTCCTCTGCTTTTTCATTCCCAGACCCAAGCACTTTTCCTTTTCTTTTTGACCCAATCTTGGGTATGGGAAAGGCTATAGCATAAAAATCAGTCAGCCAATACACATTTTTTTTTTAATTTTAAGTGATTTTGAATATTAAGTAATTTTTGAAATTAAATTTGCTTTTAAAATAATTCATTGAAAAATTATTGATTAATATTAATTGATTGAACTATAGGATACAAAAAGAGGCAAGTTGCCCTCAAAGAGCTTACAATTTAGAGTTGCTGTCAGGGATAAAGAAAAATTAAGTGATAAACCCTGGGTCTGGAAACCTGCAAGTATCAGAAGCTAGACTTGAACTCAGGTTTTCCTGACCCCAAAGCCAGCTCCTTGATCCTTTTTCACCAGACTGGCACATAATAGGAACATAATAAATTTTTGTTACCCCAAGACTGCTTCTGAAAGTGAAGAGGCCAGTAGATGGCAGAATGGAGAGAGTTGGTCTAATTCTCAGAACAAATGCTTCCTCAGACATTAATCAATCCTTTAACCTCCATCTAACTCAGTTCCTCACCTGTGAAATGGAGGTAATAATGGCATCCACTTCCTAGATTTGTTGTGGGGAGATGATGAGGCAGTATCTGCAAGCCTTAAACTTCAATGCTGATTTTGGTTGTGTTTATTAAATATGAAGTGAGTGGATACTATACAGGTGTGCACACATGTCGAAGTCTCTAAAATCCTCAGAATGGCTGGCTCTGGGTGAATTCTCCTGCTGTCCTTCTACACATACATACTCAGCTGTTCCAGGTAGAGAAGAGGGACCAGCCCCTTTCCTCCAGGCTCCTCTGCCATTGCATTCCCCATCTCCACCTCTCAGCTATGTGAGATGGGCCTGGAGACCATCTCTGAGAGAGAACCTCTGGGCAGGCATCCTTGCCATCCCAAACACCCCCCTGCCGATAGGACCCATAATTGGCAGCAAGTCTAGAGGATGTAAAGATTCAGATGCTCCCAGGGTTCTCTTCTCTATGAGGGTGAAGACCCAGAGGATTGGGATAGGCAGAGAGCAGAAAAGGCTTCGGTACCTGCTTCCTGCACTATTTCAGGGGTTCTTTTAGTGGATTTTGTTTCCCCTAAGCTGCCTAGCCAGCATATGAAAGATAGATATAGATATAGAGATAGAGATAGAGATAGAGATAGAGATAGAGATAGAGATAGAGATAGATATAGATATAGATATAGATGATATAGATATAGATGTATATATTTTAAACCATAGGTTTATTTCAGGATTTAGATCTGAAAAGAAAACTAGAGATAATCTAGTCCACCTTCCACTTAACAGATAAGGAAGCTGAGATAAAAAAAAAAAAAAAAAGACTAACCCAAAGTGATACATGTTCCTTCCAGTAACAGAGACTAGCGATTTGAACTGAGGTCACAGGATCCTAGATTTAAAACTGGAAGGGACCTTACACGTCATCTAGTCAAATGCCTTCATTTTCCACATAAAGAAACAGGCCTGGGGAAGACGAGTGACTTGCACAAGGTCTCAAAGGGACCAGAGGCAGAATTAAAATCCAGGTCCTTTGATAAATCCCAGACCCTTTTCATTGTATCATGACTCCCCAAGTCTTCCTACCATGTCATCTGTTGTCACTCTCATCCAAAAAGACACCATTTATCATAGCCTTCATTTGGATGAGCTTGTTAAACAGTGGTGACGGGTGGTACTCAACAATCCATACTCCCTTGCCCTATTAACCCACAGCAGACTTCTGTGAGACATCTGGCCAAGACTGAGACTTTACTCAGTCTGATGTCATGAACCCAAGTTTTCCCAGCAGCTGGAAGCTAAACCAGGGCCACATGAAGATCAAACCCACACCCTGTTTATAGCCTGTTCTAACTACCTGAGCTAGCCAGGCCACAATAGTCAGCCAAGAAAAGAAGCGTGAACCCACAAATCAAGGCCTGGGAGAGGAGGCCACACCTCCCTGAAAGCAAGCTGGGAGTCATACGTGCCTGTCTGGATTATCCTTGGAACTTGGTTTAACCAATAAATCAACAAGCATTTATTAACAGAGCACAGATACCAGGATTGTGTGGGGATCACTTAATAGCCTTCCCTTTGATGCTTTAAAGTAGCCCACCCTTGATCACCAGCGAAGGCAAGCTGCCAAGTGTCTCTGAGGGCTGGGGCGCTTTGGATTGCCTCTGATTTTTATTTGCCACTCACCGGGGGTTCTCAAAGCTTTGGCTCACCCATATCTTATCCACCTAGATTTCCTTATGAGCTACACCCTGTGTAGGTCCTGAGCTCAAATGTGCCTTGTCTAAATGGGAAATGTGTCAGTCCAAGCTGTTTGCAGCAACAGGAGGGTGTGGAGGGTGAGACAAAGAATAAAACTGGGCCCACCCTGGGTATAACATTGGATCCAGGGAGATTAACTCCTCTGGTTCAGATAACTCTTAAACCTTTCCTGTATTATCCAAAGGGCTCCTTGACAATGCTGCCCTTCACACAAAAGGTCCAGAACACATTCTCATTTTAGCAGTTTTAACTAACCATGTAGCCTTGAGCAAGTCACCAAAACTCTTCAGTCTCAGTTTCCTCCTGTGGAAAATGAATGATTGAATTCAGTCAAGTATCTTAGCCTGATATTAGAACTCGGGCTTAAATAATCTTTAAGGATTCTCCCAATGCCAAAATTCTGTGATTTTCCTTTACCTCCCTTCCTTTCTTTTTTCATCTTCATTTTTTACTTTATTTCCCCATGACTTTTTCTTCTCCCTCTCTGCCGTTTTCTCTGCCCCACTGTCTCTCTCTGCTGCTCTCCTTTCTCTTTCTCTCTGATCTCTTGTCTCTTCTTTCTTTCCTCTATGTCTCTCCTCTCTTCACTTGTCTCTCTCTCTCTCCTCTTTTCTCTGTCTCCTTTCCTAAACTCTCTTCTCTTCTCTTTCTCCTCTCCTCTCCTTCTTTGTCTTTTGCTCTTCTTTCTTCTCTCTGTCTTCTCTTCTCTCTGTCTCCTTTCTCTCCTGTCTTTCTCCTCTTTCCTGTGTCCTCTCTCCTAAACTCTCCTCTTCTCTTCTTTCTCTTCTCTTTCTCCTCTCTTCTCTCCTTTGTCTCTTGCTCTTCTCTCTTCTCTTTATCCTCTTTCCTCTCTTCTCTGTCTCTGTCTCTCTCTCTCTCTCTTTGTGTCTCTGTCTCTGTCTCCCCTCTCCTTTCCCCTTCCCCCTTCCTTGTAATAGCTGTGACTAAATCCTATTGGTAGGGAAGGAAATCATTTTCAGAAACTCCCTGTTGGTTTTGGCTTATAAAAATCAAACAATTCCATATCTGTCCATGCTTTGAATGTGAGAACTTCTCTGTTCAGAAAATACAATGGCTTCAAGCAGTCATATTCAGAAACAGCCAGGGAACTGAGTTCAAACCTCCATCCAACTCATCACCTGGAAACTATTTGTTAAAAAAGTAAGCTCTCTGGGTTTTAGCTGATATAACTTCTAAATATGAGAAATAAGCCACTCTGGCCACCATTCTTCTGTTGTTTGCAGAACTGCAAGGGGGAGCTTTATTTTGGGGTTCTTGCTTTTGGAGGAGAGGTAGAGGTTAGCAGGACATGTTTTACTTCTCTGATATGCCACCAAACATGAGACCAAAGTAAATACAATGAATAGTATGAGAAATGAAAGCTGAGAGAAATTTTGATCTATAATCAAAGGAGAGCTGTTTGCTGATACACTTTGGAAGTGTATTAAGTCATTCAAAGTCATGTAGATAAGGGAAGGAAATGAAAATTCAATTTAATTCAATAAGCATTTATTAAGTACTTGTTATATAATAGCACAACTAGGTGGAACATTGAATAGAGCACCAGACCTGGAGTCCGGAAAATGAGTTCAAATCCAGCCTGTGGACATGTCAATTAACCCTCTTTGCCTCAGTTTCCTCATCTGCAACATGAAATAGAGAAGGTAATGGCAAACAACTCCAGTATCTTTGTCAAGAAGTCCCAAATGGGGGCAACTAGGTGGTGCAGTGAATAGAGCACCGGCCCTGGAGTCAGGAGTACCCAAGTTCAAATCAGGCCTCAGACACTTAATAATTACCTAGCTGTGTGGCCTTGGGCAAGTCACTTAACCCCACTGCCTTGCAAAAACTGAAAAACAAAAATCCCAAATGGCGTCATGAAGACTCAGACAACTAAAATAACCAAACAACTATAATAACAACTGCATTGTAACTGGGGCTGCAAAGACAAAAGTGAACAATTCTTGCCCTCAAGGAGCTTACATTCTACTAGATGTAGAAGATACAGAAAGTAGTTTCAGGAGAACACGGAGAAGGGTGAATCTGGAAAGGTTCTGAGCTGAGCCTCTAAGAGAGTAAGGGCTTCCAAGAAGTAGATGTAGAGTAAGACCACTCCAACTAGGAAGATGAATCTTCACAAAGACATGTAGGCGGATAGGAGATGGAAGGTCATGGGCTGAAAACCCCAAAACAAGGAAAGGGAAGGGGGAAGGGGAGAACATCGCTGGAGGGCATCAGTAACAGGAGATATGGGAGATGAAAAGAGAGAATCACTCTCATAAATGAGAGGCAAATGGAGAAGAAACTAGAAAGGGAAAGAAGGAAAAAGAGGGCAAAGAAAGAAATCAAAAAAGAGGGGGAGAGAAAGAAGGTGAATTGATACTCGTCTCATGTTTTATATTCCCAAATCACATACCACCCTTCTCCCCGCTCCTTGGATTCCAAGTTCTACTTCAGTAAAAATTCAAGACAGAAATTTAGTTGCTTGTCAGTGAGTTGGACTCCCAATCTGCTTTGTCCTTAGAACCATTTCCAGCTCATTTTAGCCCTCCAGCTCCATCCCTCTTTCTCCTTCACTATTCTCACAGGACAGAGGTTTTAAAATCCTTTTCCACACAGTAATTAATTATTGTTTGAAAGGGGCAGGGAACAGAGAGGATACAAATAAATAGAAATTTCCTTTAAAATTACTAAAATGGTTGGCAACATTTCCTTCTCCCTTTAAGGAAACTGGGACTTCTGAGAGGTGAAAATAAGGAGTCCAACCAGATTTATTGAATCCTCACTGTGAACTGAGTACAGTACTACTCAGCACCCAAGGGAGAGTCAAAGATAAATGAGATCTTGTCCCTGCCTTCAGGAAACCACTTGAAGCACAAACCCGTCTGTGGCAGGGATTGACACCCCAGGGTGTACTAGTTAGGGGCACCGGTTTCTTTTTAAGACGACAATTGAGTCTTTGAAACTTGAATTTCCACAACTCTGGTTCAGAGCCCTATTGTCTGCCCTGAGTTGGAGTGTGGCCCCCACCCTGCTGGTTTCTGGGGGTATGTGGAGGCAGCTGATAAGGATAAGAGGCTCTTAGATGGGTGGACACTGGAAATAACCTGAGGCTATGAATCATGGGATTGAACTCCCATGGTCATGAATGTGAAATTGTCTAGAACTCCCTGGTTCTTTTCTCTTATCAAGACTCTTTTTGATGTCTAATTTAGATTAGACATCTAAATATAAAAGAAGTCCTTAACTCCAACCCCCTCCCAATTTTACACAAAATTTACACAAAAGGAAACTGAGGCTCTGAAGAGATTTAAGTGATTTGCCTAATTTGAAATGGGAAAAGAACAACCCAGGTTAGATTTGAACCCAGAATCTTATGACTCCAGGGTCAATGCTCTTTCCATTGCACTCCTAATTCCACAGTATAAAAATGAAATGTTAGGAAAGTTAATAGTGACTGTGATGAGACACTCGATGCATCATTAGCTCCACTTAGGACTGGTTTGCCTTGGTGTAAAGTGAACAATTAATTAGTGAATTGGGGACTAGAGGACAGCCCATCTGAAACACTCAGGCTCTGTGATCTTCTCCTAAGGCTTCAATTTACCAGATGACTGCCCACTCATAGTTAAGCTGGAGCAAGTTCACTGAACCTTGAAGTTGTCACACGGGGTCATTTGGATCTGAGAAGCACTTGAGATTGGGAAGCAGGAATGGGCAGAATGGTTGGATGTTATAATTTTTCTTTTGTTTATTTCTGTAGCCTCAAGTCTCAAGATCATGATTCCTAGGTTGAGCTACTTGTGACTCAAACCAAGCTTAGCCTTCACTGGCTGCTCCACATGGTTTCTTCTTTCCTCAAAGCCCCAGCTCTGCTTCTATCCCTTCTCTCTCAGCAGATTGACTTCCTCTCCTATTTTAACGAAAGGTTTAAAATCATCCATCTTACACCCCCTCCTTTCCCTTCCTCCAGACCTCAGTATCTCCATGAGACATCAGTGTGGGTCACTAAGGGAGTAATAGCATGTACATAGATAGATAAGCATAATACAAGAAAGGGTGGGAGGGGAGAGTTGGATGAACACATTTCTATTCTCCCTACCTTTGCTCAAGTCTTAGAGGATGAGGCTGCCCTTCTCCTTAGCCAGATCCTTGATCCTGTCCCTTCCCATCTCCTTTGAAAATTTTCCATAGGGTACAGTAGGGTTTTTTTTTTTTTTGCAAGGCAAATGGGGCTAAGTGGCTTGCCCAAGGCCACACAGCTAGGTAATTATTAAATGTCTGAGACTGGATTTGAACCCAGGTACTCCTGACTCCAGGGCCGGTGATTTATCCGCTGCGCCACCTAGCCACCCCCATAGAGTACAGTAGATAGAGCACTAGGCTTGGAGGACCTGAGTTCAAATCTAGACTCGGACATTTGATATTTACTAGCTGTGTGACCTTGGCCAAGTCACTTAACCCCATTGCCTCACCAAAGAAAACTTTTCCTTTTAATCATTCCTTCTTGCATGCTCATCTTTAAAAATTTTCCCAGCTACTGGTTCCTTCCCTGCTGTTTATACACATGCTCAGGTCTCCCCTTCACTTAATACGACCATCCATCCCTTTACCCTATCCTCCAATAGTCTCTTATCTCACTTTTAAAATTCTGCTTAAGGATCACCCTCTTCTGGTAAGCCATTCCTGAAGGAAAGGAGTTCTCTCCTCTCCTCCATTTTGATCTCTAGCCCTTTGCCTGGACTTCATCTTTGTTTCACTGAGGGAAGGGAAGTAGAGTAGAATAAGCATTTTTATAATTATTTACTGGTGTGCTAATCACCTTTTATAAATATTATCTCATTTAATCCTCAAAATTACCCCGGGAGATAGGTACTATTATTCTCCCAATTTACAATTGAGAAAACTGAGGCAAACATAGGTTAAAGGACTTGCCCAGAATCACACAGTAAGCATCTGAGGCTAAATTTGAACTCAGGTCTTCCTGACTCCAGGTTCAGAGCTCTAGCCACAGCACCACTACTGGCCCTATAAGAATTATAGTTGAGAGGTGGAAGAAGTCTTAGAAACCATCAAGTCCAATTCTCTCATTTTACACATGAAAAAACTGAATATTAAGTGACTTGCTTAATCTAGCAAGCTAGTAAGTGTCTAAGGAAGGATTTGAATTCACTTCAAGTCCAAAACTTGTCTCCCAGTTGGTACTCACTCCATGTTCCATTAAACTCATTTATTTGCATGTTGTATCTTCTTTAGTAATCTGTGATGATATGAATGATGCTGCTGCTGCTGCTGCTGCTGGTGGTAGTGATGGTAGTAGTGAGGAAATACTGTGATAAAATAGTGGTAGTGATGGTAGTAGTGAGGAAATAATGTCATAGTTAGGTCTGGTACATAGGAGGGACCATATTCATGTTATTTTATTATTAGTTGTAAAGCACTGTACAGCTTATCTCATTTGATCCTCCTACAAACCCTCTTTGACAGGTATTATTTTCATATTTTACAGATGAGAAAACTGAGGCTGAGACATTAATTGAATGGTCCAGGGTCGCACAGTTAATAAGAATCTGAAGGAAGATTTGAACTCAAGTCTTCCTGATTTGAAGTCTAACATTCTGGATATCACTTCGTGGCCACTATGAGCTCCTTGAGGTCAAGCTTTTTATTGTTTTGAATCTTTCTATGGCAGGGAGTTGATCTGGGCAGCTCCCAATTCCACTGTCCCTACTCATTCAAATAGGGCAAGGGTTTTTAATCATCATGTACGGTAATTTCTTTTAAAGGTGACTAGGGGATATAGAGGATACACATATATAGAAGTCATTTATCAGTGTGATGAGTCTTATCCCAAGCTGAGGCAGCAAGGTGGCACAGGGGGTAGGTGAAGCGCTCATCATGGAGTCAGGAGGACTCCTCAAGTTGAACATGACTGAGAAGAACTCGATAACAACCACAAAGCACCAACCTCCCCTTCCTTAGTTTGATGAAGTTATAGGATGCCGCCAGAGAGGTAGTTTTGCATAGTGCTCCAAAGGTTGGGGCTGCCTCCTGATGATGACTAGTGGACTGAGTCTCAGGGAAATGGATTCCTTTCAGAGAATCCAACCTCTTTGTGATCTATAAGAACAAACCATGAAATGTTTTGCTCTTTTTTTTCTTTTCTCATATTTAGTTTCCTTTGCACTCTTAGATTAGTGACTACAATGAACTGTAGCATGGAGTAGAATGTCTTCTCCAATTCCAAGGAAAACATGATAACTTCTAGGAGAAGCACACGGCAAACAACTTCCATTTCTCAACTGGAATCTGGGAGGGGGGTTCCTGACCTTCCTACTTCTGCTACTTTCTTCTGCCTTTTTGTTTCTTTTTCTAAACACAGATCAGAGACTAGGTATTCTGAGAAAGGGTTTTTCCTGCCTTAAGGGTTACCCCATGGATGAGTACTCCCATGATCCAAAGAATTCTAGAGATAAAAAAATACCTGAATTTGGGAGCCAGGCACCTAACTTTTAGAGTAGAACTTCCTTTGAGAAGGAAGAAGATTCTTAATATCTCTGAAATCTGGGGTCATGGAGATAGGAAGATCTGAACTCTTCAACTCTCTATGATATAACTGTTAGTTATTTAGTCTGTTAATTAGTTATTTACTATGTGCTAAGCAGTGGAGATGCAAATACAAGCAAAAGCCCTTCAAGGAGTTTACATTCTCATGGATGAAGCCAACACACAAAGAGGGGGGCTGAAAAGAAAGAGAAGAAAGATGATACTCAGACAGGGTGGGGTATGAGGTCAAAGTTCAGAAAATGAAGTATGACCTGTCTGGGACCCCAACCCCAAAACAGAGTTCTCTGTGAAGGATCCACCCATGGGGAAAGGGGGTCCACAGGATCAGAGGTTGAGGCATGGTGGGCAAATCCAGAGAGGAGACCATTTTAGACAATGCAGATGAAAGGTAAATGTTCGGTAGTCTCCCAGAGTACATTTATATTCAGGAGGGAATCTAATAAACTATACGGGTGCTTGGTTTCTTTATTTGTTCATGAGTTTGGAGAGTCCTCTGTGTCTTACATATTTTCTGTGGTAGATGAAATAAAGCCTGGACTATACCTTAGACCGATATTGTACATGAGGGTCTATGAAGGAATCAGGGACCCTGTAACCTACTTTTTGGAAAAACATAGGCACATCTTCTAACTGAGATCTATTTTAGAGATTTTCCTTGACAACTCCAGCTGGAAATACAATGAGCCAAAGAGAGAAGGTCTCCTCTCACAGAGATTGTGCCTCAAGAACACGAGTTATGTGCAACTCAGAAATAGTTTTGTCAAAACCACTGAACAGTCAAAGTCCCTGCATAGTATTATCACATATAATGACACATATAATGATAAAAGGGATGACTCCCTTTTCCTCTTCCTTCCTAATACTGAACCAATGAACCTGACAGCTAAAGTATAAATATTTAAGACTATTCCCCCAACTTGATCTTATGAAAAGTGAAATTTAAACTGGGTTTCCTGTGGAAAATCTGAAAAGAAGAGAGAGATACATCTACCATGAGGATTGTTGATGTTTAGTCATGTCCAACTCTTGAAGATCCCATTTGGGGTTTTCTCAGCAAAGATACTGGAGTGGTTTGCCTTTTTCCCTTTCCAGCTCATTTTACAGAGGAGGCAAACAAGATTAAGTGACTTGACCAAGGTCACAAGCTGCCAAGTGTCTGAAGCTAGATTTGAACTCAGGTCCTCCACTCTTCCACCTAGTTGTCTGTGAGAAAGATTACATCACTAGAATTATGTTTTAAGAGGTGTTAAAGGAAGGCGTGACATGACTGGGACTGGTGGCCTGACCCTGTGGCGACAACCAAGGGCCAGGCCAGGCCAGTCCAGGAGAATAAGGAAGGAAGAACTTTTATCAGTAGTAACAAGAATTGAAAAGGGGAAGTTGTTTTAAGTTTGGTAAGATATTAATACTTCCCATGAATTTCATAACCAAAGACTCTTGGTAGGAGGAGTAGGGAGAAGAGGGTAGCACCCCCTGAGGTTTTCAACCCCAGGCATGAGTTTAATAAATGAAAGAATTGTGGTTTCATGGAAACAGGGCAAGATTTGGAATCAGGACAGCTGAGTTCAAATCGGAATGACCTTGACCAAGTTTTTGATATTCTCTGGGTCTCAGTAAATGGGGAATTAGACTTGATCATCTGAGGCCTCTTCCACCCATAATGAAATTATGTGCCTAGAAAGTTAGCCTTAAAAGGGAGATGCTTTGATACCGGTTAAGGCAGTTTCTCCCTTTCCCTTTCACCTGTCTTGGTTTCTCCTTATGTGATAAAGAGATCTTGCTTTGGAGAGTATTTGACCCTTTTAACAGTATTACCACTTACTATCTCTGCGCTGGTCCTCACGATGGCCTTATGAGATAGGATAAGGATTAGCATCTTTCTGCCATATCCAACTGTCCCTCAGAATATCCTTAATATAATATACTTATCTTACTTCAAGATATAGATCTTAGAATTTGAAAAGTAAATACCTTTCATTGTATTAATATATTTCTTCTAAAGATCTCCCAGATGTCCCCCCCCCAAAAAAAAACCAAAACAGAACCTGGAAATAAAGTGGGTGCCCATAAATTGAGGAAAGTCTTAGCTAAATCATGGCATGTGAATGTAATGGAATATTATCATGCTATTAAAAGCTAGTGAATGTGATGAGTTCAGAGACTTAAGGAGATTTCCGAATTAATGAAGAGTGCAGAATCGAGACCCAGAGAACAGCCTACACAGTAACTACAATAATGTAAAGGAAAACACCACTGAAAGGCACCATTTTAGTAACAATTCTGATAATTCTAGGTCTGATACATCTCAGCACAGGGATGTTGAAGTAACATTACAGAATGAAACAGAGGTTGTCAGAACTAAACAATAAATAGTTATTAATACAGCCACAACAGCAATTTGTGCTTATCCAACCCTTGACTGCTTAGAAAATGCCTTACATGATTTCTATCATTTGAACCCTACAGCATCCATATGTTATTATTTTCCCCACTTTAGAGATGAAGAAAAAACTCAGACTTGCCAAGAGTCATAGAACTTACATCTGCCAGTCTGTTGGCTTAGTTTACTCAGTGACATTTTTGACAAAAGAGGATTTCCTTTGCGGTGATTGGAAAGCGACAGTGATATTTTGCAAAGTACTAATAAAACATGTATACAATGGAGGTTTGGTGTAAGCACAGATCCCAACAGTTTGGAAAGATGGCATTATTCACATTTAGGACAGAAGCAGAGATTTCTCAGTAGATACCACTACCCATGGACCACCATCATACACCGTCCTCACTGCCCCCTCCACTTTTATATGGGGGATAGGAGAATTTACCTCCCCATCCTTCCCATTCTGATGGAGGGTTTTCTTCTCTGAGGTCCCCAAAAGTGTACTGTTACACCATATGAGGCCCAAAGGGGACAATTAAGCTAACTGTCTCATTAAATGTTGCGACATGTCCTTATAAGGGAGAGAAGGGCAGATTTTATTCTCACATCCATTTTATAGAGAAAGACTTGGTAGCACAGGAAGGTCATATAATTTGCCCAGGTAGAACTGGAATGTAGGTCTTCCTGGTCCTAAGCCCAGCTCTTTATATCATGCTGCCTCTGTTGTTTTAGGATTTAAATTTCAAATATGTTTCAGGGTGATTCCTACACAAATGGAGAGTTCCACAAATGGAATGAGTTGAGAAACAACTCCAAGGGAACAAAGACCCTTTGTATTCTAGGGCACCTAGAGATTTGAGAAAATCTAATCATTAGTCTAGTTGATTAAATCTGCTGAATACCAGAGTGGCATGGGTCCGAAATAATAACAATGGTTAACATTTATATAAGTCTTTAAGGCTTGGAAAGTTCTGCACATGTGCCATCTCATTTGATCTTTGCGAGGTACATACTATCATTAACCCCATTTAACAGACAAGGAAACTGCAGCACACATTGCTTAAATGACTTGACCAGGGTCACACAGTAAGTGTCTGACTCAGGATTCAAAACTCAATTCTTCTTGATTCTATTCTCCATTTCATCTAGTAACTTCAAATAGGCACAATTTCTAATTACGTCAGAGTAATTTTGGGACTGTCCTTTGGCCCTTCATTTTGTAAGCTCTTAAAGAGCCAGTGGTGATTGTCTGTCTCTTGTCCATGGATCGGCTAAGTTCAGTTCAGTTGGACACAGGGGGATGACTTTTTCTGACCACAACACGACTCCCCAAGACCATCTCTGAGCTTACAGAGAGGTGGCAGTTACTTAAATCACTGATCCTTAAAGCACTTGAACCATGTGCTACGGCTATTTTGAGAACCTTTGTTTTAAGTCAGTGACAGGCTAAAATCAATACCTCAAAGCATTCACACAGATCTTCTGTCCAGGTAGAGTCCTGCTGGACCTGGAACATAACAACCAAGGCGGTCACTGCAGTGCCTTTCCTCCCCAAGTTTGCAATCGGGGCAGACTGGGAACTAGAGGGACAGGATATATTCGGATTCAATTCAATAAGGTAAGAAACATAACTGCTTTATTCAGATACACAATATGTATAAATGAATATGGATTATATGTATTTATGTAAAATGCTTACTAGCTGTGTAACTCTGGACAAGTTAATTGACCCTAACTGCCTCACGTCCAGGGTCATCTCCGGTTGTCCTGATTCAGATCTGGCCACTGGACCTGGATGGCTCCAGAAGAGAAAGTAAGGTTGGTGATTTTGCACAGTGCCCCACCCATCCCCCCAATTCCAACTCCCATCCATGTCATGGCATCACCTCCCTGATGTCACGGTCTTCTTCTAGAATGAAGGACATACAATAATAATAATAATGTATCTAATAGGTGTGAAATACATACATTTATATATATATATAATTGTAGGAGGCAGGGAGTTCAGGGAAGAGTGCTGGGCCTGAAGGCAGAAAAACCTGAGTGCAAATTAGGCCTGGAATCCTAGCTGTGTGACTCTGAACATCTCCAATCCCTAGAGGTAAGGGAGGGAATGTTATGAACAATATTACGTTTAGGGAACAATAAGTCAGTCGACTGGACTGGTCATGGAAATCAAGCTGGAAAGGGAGATTGTGAAGGGCTTTCCATCCCAAACTAAGGAGCTGGCAGGTTAGCTTAGAGGCCACATGAACATCTCATGTGCGTTCTGATGATCTCTGCATTTTAAACCCACTTGTAGATGGCAAGTGGACACATCCACACTACATGGCTTTTGTTCAGAACTTGTGATTGCATCTGTGCAGGGAGCTAGTCTGAGGGTAGGCTCTCTCCCAAGCAAGATGAGCACTTGTTCAGCTATTTAGATGCTTAGAAAGTTTCTCAGGACTGAGAGGTTAAGTGACTTGCCCAGAATGGCACAGTTGAACCGTCTAGAGAAGAACAATTACATCATTTAAACATATACTTAGAACCACAGACTCTAGAACTAGAGAAAATCTTAGAAGTCATCTAGGCCAGGGATTCTTCACTTAGAGTCCATGAATCCCCAAAGAGGTCTGTGGATAGATTTTAAGGGGCCTGTGAACTTGGGTAGGGAAAAAGAATTACATCTGTACTCTCCCTAATCTCTAACTGAAATTCGGCATTTTCTTCAGTTATTTAAAAACATCTATCTGGAGAAGTGGGTCCGTAGGCTTCACCAGATTTGTAAAGGGATCCATGACACACAAAAATTTACAATTCATGATCTAGTCTTTGTAGATGGAGAAATTGAGACTCAGAGAGGATGAAGTGAATCCTCCAAAGTCATATAGAGTTGTCAAAGAAAATTAAAGATCCTGCCAGAACAAGCTTGTTGTTGGGGGTTGGGGGGAGGAGAAAGAGGGGAATTGAGAGGGGAGGAAGGCAAAGAGGAAACAGCTCTTTTATCAGTTGATTTTTATCAGTGGGGTTGGCAAGAGGTTATTTGGGGGGGCCATGGAAATAGTTCAGAGAAGGATGAGAGAGAGCAGAGGGGTTAGGATTTCCAACAGGGGTCCTAGATCTCTTTGGCTTCTCTTTCATTTCATTCAGCATATGAAGTCAAACAGACCTTCACTAGCCCTGGAAAACTTTGAGGCTCAAGGACAGCAACTATAGCAGCTAAACCACAGATAGTCAAGTAGCTATCTGTGTGCATGCATGCATAAGTGTACATGTGCATGCGCGTGTGTGTGCGTGTGAGGAGTGTCTAAGTGCGTGACTCTCTGCTTCCCTGTTAGGAGATCTGGGTGACCTGAAGTCACCCACCAAGAGTTGGATTTCCTTTCCCTGGGAGCCCATCTGCTCAGTCACCAGCCTGAAGAGCTGGGCGGGCAGCCTGAAGAACTCTCAAATGGGGCTAGCTAGGGGTTTTCCTGCTTCTTGGTAAACAGCAGCCACTCTCATTTCATGAAGTCTCGGGTCTTCGATCTCACTGCCCTAGTTGGAAAATCCCTCAGAGCCCAGTCGGCTTCATGACTGAAGATGCAGGAAACCATGACATGCAAGGCGCCCGGGTGCACTTCATGTGGTGGCAGAGTGGGAGAGAGTGTGGGAGGGACCCAGGCACAGGTGGAAGGGGAGCCGACGACAGTGAAAAGGAAGAGACCGCTTGAAATTCCCAGGCTACTCTTTAGCCTCTCCCTTCCCTTAATTTTAAGGCTGTTCCTTAGAACCCCCAGACCTCCATCCCCATGGAACTCTTTTCAGCATGCTTTCTATCTTTTCCACAGTTCAGCCATAGGCAATAGGGAGTCATATAGTACAGATTTCGAGGTGGGAGGGGTCTTAGAGGCCCTTAAGTCTTTAGTCCCTTCTTTGACAGATGAGGATGAATGAGAAAGGGAATGAAAGACAGTGGGCCAGGCCCTTTAACAAATATCTCATCAGATCCTCCCCGCAACCCTCCGAGCTAGGTCCTGTTATCATCCTCATTTTCCAGCTGAGGACCTGAGGCAAGGAGAGGTTAAGTGGCTTGCCACGGTGACACAGCCAGTAAGCGTCTTTGAGTTTGAACTTGTGTATTTCTGAGACCTTCCTTCTGCATCATCAGCTGCCTCTAAGGTCACAAAGTTAGCAGCTGATTCCAAATCTATAGCTCATCTCAGGGTACCGTGTTTATTTGGTTACACAGGGTCCCAATACTTAGAATTCTGGGAGATTCCCTCCCATCATTGCCGGACCCCGTCTCCGCCTGACCTTTGCTCCTTAGACCTAGGCCCCTGGCTCTGGCCTTTGGAGGCTAACCTCTGAGACCCCTAGCTCCCTGTTTAGCAGATTCAACATGAACACTTCTGTCCCCCCCAAACTGCCCTTGCTGCTCAGCCCTGAAGACTGGGTGAGTTCCTGAGAGCTTGTGAGAACCTCTCTTTAATCAGCCAGTAGAATCATGGTTGAGTAACAGCAGGGAAAACCTCCCTTTGCCCTTGGGCAGTTAGGGAGAACTTCCAATCCACACAGAATTTAGGTGTTCACAATGTGAAACAGGTTTCTGAACCCGACTGCTCTACTGTATTCCCTAATTTGGGGGGCTCCCGAACGGATGGATATGTGCCCTCCCCTGGTGCTGTGGGGCCTGGTGGCCAGTGGGCTCTTAGTCTCGTCCAAACCCGAAGCCAGTTTCTCTGCTTCCCCTCACAGAATTGAATGCTACTCTTTCACAGCCTAGCTACTTGGGGGCCTGGCCTGTGCTGGGGCTGAGCCTCTCATATTGCTCAGGATGTAGAAAATAGGGTGGTAGTTCCAGTAAGCCAGCCAGGGTTCTGCGTTGTGAGGTGAGGGGGGGGGGAAGGGAGAGGAAGGGGGTGCTGGAGGATCTCAACGATGGTTATCTTGAAGCAGTGGATTTCCTTTTCCTCCCTGGCCTGAGACACACACTCTACATGAGAGGGCTCCTGGAGTAGGTCCCTTTGGGTTTCACTGCTCAGAATCAAATTACTGCGAAACCTCTCCAAGGGAACAATTTGGCTCCCCGAAGGCCCAGCTTCTCAGGGCAACCTCCAGTTTGAATCCTCAGGATAATACTCTGCAGCAAAACCTACAGTCAACATAGATTCAGTAGGTGGACACCTACACAGTGTTATCTCAGGAGCCCCAAGGGAGGACTCCTGCCAAAAAAAGAGCACCTTATCTACCTCAAGCTGATGCCTGAAGATCGGACCCAGGTAGAAAAGCATTCATCTGAGAGCCATGGTTGGATTTAGAGTTAGAAAAAGTGACTCCTCCCACCTGCCTGACCTTGAGAAAACCACCCAATTTTGGTGGGGGTCTCAGTTCCTCTTCTATAGAATGAGAGTTTTGGTCTAGATGGCTTCCAATCTCCCTACTCTGACTCTCTCATCTTAGCATAAGACTGGAAGATCCAGGTTCAAATCCTGATTCAGACAACTTCCAAGTTGTGTGATCCTGAGCAAGTCATCTAACCACTCTAGTTTTGGTTTATTTATTTGTAAAATGGGACTAGTGGATTAGATTACCACTAAATCTACCAACCATGCTTCATTTTAGTTTACTAATCTGTAAAATGGAACCATTGGACTACATGATCTCTAAATCTATCAACCATACTTCATTTTAGTTTACTCATCTGTAAAATGGAACCATTGGACTATATGATCTCTAAATCTATCAACCATGCTTCATTTTAGTTTACTAATCTGTAAAATGGAACCATTGGACTACATGATCTCTAAATCTATCAACCATACTTCATTTTAGTTTACTCATCTGTAAAATGGAACCATTGGACTGCATGATCTCTAAATCTATCAACCATGCTTCATTTTAGTTTACTCATCTGTAAAATAGGATCATTAGACTAGATGACCTCTAAATCTGTAATCAGATGATCGTTCCTTCCTTTTCTTCCTTGAGACAATTGGCCAGGGTAATAGTGAATTGTCCAGGGTTACAGAGTTAGTAAGTGTTAAGTGTCTGGGTTTTGAACTCATTTCCTCTTGACTCTGGGGTAGTTGCTCTATTCACCTGCTCTCACCTTTATCCAACTAAGTCTCACCCAGCTGCCCCCCAGACAGTCCTTCCTTAAAACCACTTTAAGATTTATCAGATATGTAGACTTCGTGTGAATGAGTTTTCTGTCTTTTTTGGAACATATTTTAATGGAGGGTGAGAAGGTGAAAAAGAATGGGGTTTTAAGTAGCCAAGGGCTGTCGGAGCAGCATGGAGCAAGAGGCTATTAAAAGCTACAATAGAAGACTGGGGGAGGCAAGAGAGAAGTGTGGACAGGGTGGAGAAAGGGGTATGGCAGATAAGACATTCTGCTGACTGCGGGTTTTCACAGGGCGGGCATGGCTTAGAAGCATCTGGATCCTCTGCCTCAGAACTCCAGGTCATGGCAGAAGCTGGCTAGGTCTGTGAGCCTCTTTGTTTTTAATCATCTAGAGACTGAGGACACAACTTAGTCAGAAAGACTTTTTAAAGGGGCAGTAGTTAAGACTTCAGGAGAAACAAAGCTATAATATATATATGTATATATAGAACATAAGAACCAGAACTATGCTGGTAAAAATGTTTTGGTTTTTTTGGGGTATGGTTTGCCATACCTAGCATGGTGTCTTCTCCACAGTGGGGCAAATAATAAATGTTTGTTGTAATAAATTAAGGCTAACCCTGAGTCAGGTATCCCTGAAATTTTCTTTATCGAGTTGGATCCTGAAAGACTTTTCCCCACAAGGACCCTACAATGTCCTTCTCCAGAGCAGCAAATTGAAGCAGCTTCTTCATCTGCTCAATGAGAGAACTGAACAAGGAAAATAAATGAAAGAATGAATGAATGAATTTATTAAGCATTTATTGAATGGCAAGCCCTGGAGGTATAAGTAACAAAGCAAAGAGAGCCTCTAGTTCTAAATTTATGATCTTCAGAGCCTAAAACAACACAACAAAGGGACAGAGAGAACAGGGTGAAAAGCCACAGGTCAGTCATATAGGCCAAGCTAACCAATCATTCTCACCTTCCCTCTGAGCTGCTCACACCTTAAGTTGAACCCTCCACTAGCCAGAGGTTGTCTGTCCAGGTTGCTGATTATCTGGGTACCTTGCTGCTTTCTCTGGCTCCCCGCTTTGGGGGAACCTCCTGACTCATTTGCTCCTCATTAGCAGGCACAGATGGAGAGAAGTAAAAACACCCCCAGTCACTGTCTTCTTTCTCACAGGGTCAGAGCTGGGCGTGGAGAGGGTGAAGAGGGAGACTTAACTTTGTCATCCAAAGGATCATCCCTGCCTTTGTGCCACCCACCCATCCCCAAGAAAGAAAAAAAAAGAAATAAGAAAGAAAAGAAAAGAAAGAAAGAAAGAGAGAGAGAGAGAGAGAGAGAGAGAGAGAGAGAGAGAGAGAGAGAGGAAGGAAGGAAGGAAGGAAGGAAGGAAGGAAGGAAGGAAGGAAGGAAGGAAGAAAGAAAGAAATGTGACTGAGAAAGAGTAAGGAAGCAAGTAAGAAAGAAAGAAGGAAGGAAAGATAGGTGTCCTTTCTTTTTCCTCTTTTAAAAAATTAGCACCTTGGGAATTTTTATGGTATTACTGTTGTTGTTCTATAAAACAGACCAGAATCTTTTACAAAATGTACTGCCTGTGTAATGGAAGAATTCCTAAATTTGAAGGCAAGGGACCTGGATTCAAATTCCAGATTTATTTACTGTGAGATGGCCTAGGATGAGTTATTTATCTTTTCTGGGTTTCAGTTTCCTCATCTGTAAAATCAGGTCTGTGATAACCTTTTTGGTAAGTTATTTCTTCTCTCTGGATTTGTTTCCTCATTTGTAAGCAAGTGTTAGCACTAGATAAGCACTAAGGTCCCTTCTATGTCTGTGATCCAATGAACCATTCTATGTGACCCTGGACAAGTCATTCTCTGGAACTCCATTTCTCCACTTGTTAAATGCGAGAGTGCCAGATGACCTCTGAGGTATACTTCAACTAGAACTTCATGTATCTGCGATCCAATTCAGTGATGCCTTATTACACAATTAAAGGTTTCTTTTCCCTGGGCCACCCTGTAGAGGATTAAGTCCCCAAGAAAGAACTAAAGAAGTAAACCTCTAAGCTTCCTGGATGTCTCATCAGCAACCCATAGAACCACATTCGGGCCAGTGGTGGAAAACCCCAAAGTGACAACCTAATCCAAGCCCAAATTGGAATATCCTGCAGGATCACTGGCAGTCCTTGAGATCTCTCCCTTTCAACTCCAGTCTCCATCCGGGCTTTGGAGACAGGAGGAATGTGTCTCTTCTTGCCTAGGTTTTGGCTTGGCCCCAAAGCTAACAAGAGAGGAGTCCCTGAACCAAGGTGAAGCAGATTGCTGCAAGATCCTCGGTGCAGATAGACAGTGAAATCTAGTCTTAAAGCAAAGGGACAGCAGATAAAGTTACTCAGCCCAAGCAAGGTTCTGATGATGCAGCTGGGCAGCTGCCCAGAGGAACTCTGAGATACCATGGCTTCTGTCACATTTGGGTTAGTTTGGGTGAGGTGTGTTAAATATTTGGTTATAAAGAACTTGAATACTTCACAGGATGGCAAAGAGAAAAGCAATCTTTTCCTAGATTCCCCACTTGGAGAGAGATCTCTTTGTTTGGGGTTAAAAGTTCCCCACAGCCTGGACCTGATCTATCATTATGCACATTATTAGCCTTATTATAAGTTCAAACCTGACCTCAGACACTTCCTAGCTGTATAACCCTGGATTAGTCACTTCACCCCATTTGCCTCAGTTTCCTCATCTGTAAAACAAGTTGGAGAAATGGCAAAACATTCCAGTACCTCTGCCAAGACCCTTCAACAAGTGATATTATACATTACTCCCCGATGCCCCTGCTCCTTCTGGTCCATTGGACATTGTTTGGGATTTGAACGGGCAGTTAGCCTGAAGTATAGGGGGGGAGGGTCCCAGCTTCGTATGTCCTATAGTCCAGACAGGCTTCCTTACTCTTTCTCAGTCACATTTCTCTACGACTGCCCTAGCTATCCCCCTTTGGAATATATACCCTCCTCATCTCTCCCTCTTAGAATCCTTCGTTTCCTTCAATGCTAAGCTCAAGTGCTACCTTTTACATAAATACTTTCCTGATTGTTTCCCCCGCTCATGTCCTTTCCCCCTTATCATTTTTGTCCCCTATGTTGCATATACCTATGTATGTAATGTGGTTGTTGCCTCCTAGTTAAGTACAGTGTTGGGAAAGAATTACAGCTTTATGTATTAAGTATTCTTTTATTTATCACAGATGACTCATTTGTGATTTAAACTTTTATTTTGGGATGGAGAAAACAAACAAAGCTAACTTATTGCTGATAGCACTTGTACATTGATTACTTTTTCTAGAAGCAATTATTTGTCCCCTTTAGGGAAGACTCTAGGACATGAGCCATCCCTAAGCTTTGTTGATGTGATTTTCCCTGGAACTCCAGGGTAGGGAGCATAATGAGCTGGAGAGATGAGAAAAGACTGATCCCCTCTTAGGGCAGCTTCACCACTTCCATTAAATGAAATGCCTATCCTTCAGCAACAGACCATTTACTCATGACTATACATAGATGGTCCAAAGCCTATGCTCAAGGGGATCACTCCTGCTACAAATAGAAGGTCATTTAGGGTAGGGAATATCTTTGGGTTTGTCTTTCTATTTCTAGAGTCTAACAAACAGAATGTTAATAAAGATTTGTTGATTGATTGATTGAGAGGAGCCTACCTTTCTATTTCCTTTTCTCTCAAAATCTTTTCTAGTCTTTAAGGACTATGGAGTAAACAAGTGACTTCTATATCTTTCTTTGATCTATACCCTTATGAATAAACAAATAAATATTTATTAAGCACTACTTGACAAGCTGCACTTGGATTGATAAAAGAAATTGAGACAGTCTCTGTTCTCAAAGAATCACGTTCTAATCAAGGGAGAATGTATATGTGGTATAGGAGGGTTCAGTGGTAAAGTAAATGGACAGGTCATTGTAAGATGGATGGCAAGGTCTAGAAGTCTTTAGCCTGCCAGATGGCAATGCTCAAGTTTCCAGAGAACATAACAGAGGCCTAAACGCTCACTCAGTATTCCACCATCTTATTAGAAGAACTTTTAGATGGCGATTTTCTATTCACCAAAGCAACGTGAGTGATCATGGTCCTGCCTGTAAGGAATAACAAGTAGTGGGCCCCAGTGCTGGGAGGAGGTAATGAGAAAGTCAGCATCTAGCTAAGAGGCGATATCTCATGCCTGATAGGAACTTAACAATGAAGACTGGGGTTGGGGAAAGCAAGGGATTCCCATCACATACTCCTTCTGATTCATTGGGCTACTGCTCAGGTAATCTAGGGTGCTGGAAGGGAAGGTCCTAGCCTCTCACATATTCATTTCTGTCTGATATGAACAGTCTACCTCATTTTTCAGTCATAAATGTCCTTGATGAAGACTGCTGTACCACTTAGTCAGGAGATTCTGGTTTAGCTGGGACCTCCCCCTCCTCCACCCCAGCCCACCTAATTGCTTGGATTTCATTGGGCCTCCCAAAAGTCTTATAACATTTAATACCTACACAGCTTATTTGTCACTTAATGTTGTTAGCCTTTGTAAGGTATTCTAGGTCCTTTTGAATGTGTATACACATATAGAATTTGTATATAAACATACAGAAAAGAGGCATTGTGATTTGGAAGATCAAGAACAGGACTCAGAAGCAGTAAGATCTGGGTTCAAATCCTGCCTCTGACATATTATAATTACATCTTTCAGGCCCCCCCCCTCCACAAGTATCTAAGACTGTAAGTTTCAGGGAAAGTGTCAATCTGCATTGGTGAAAGGATCTTCCACTTCCAGGAGTTCCCTAAATCAATGAGATCATAGAACTAGTTTCTATCCCCACCTTGTACACTCAGCCCTGGAGGAGGGTTCAAAAGACCATTTGCTAGCAATGTGCCATTGAGTAAGTTCCTTTAAGTTCTCTCTTCAGTTGCCTCATTTCAAGAGTGACGAGAGTAATACTTGGATTGACTCCCTCACAGTGTTGCTTTGGGGCTCAAATGAGATCATGAATATGACATGTTCTGCAAGTTATAAAGTTCTAGAAGAATCTGCTTCCATACTTTGATCCTGCCCTGGATCTTTGATCCTATGGGGATGGGCCCTCCTTCCACAGGTTCAGATCCAATAACTCTATTCCCATTCATCTCGTGCAATTATTACCCATGTTTTTCCATAAAACCACCACGGAAATAGGCTGCATGGAGATTCATCTATGGAGGGGGGGATTTTTTTTAATCCCTCAGTCTCATAACAAAGCATATCTATGCCACTTTCCAGTTATATATCTGAGATGAAGACTGTTAGGCCACTCAGCATCCTGCTTCCTCTACTACATTTAACAGATGAGGAATCTAAAGTTCAGAGAGCCTACTACTTGCTCATCTAAATGTGAGATCTGAGCTGAATTCTCTGACATGAATCTATCACTCTTTCTGTAACAGTCAATTAGCTTTTATTTAACACAAACCACATTATTCAATACCTACTATTGGCAAAATAATCCAGCATACTCATGGGCCCCATGAGTCTCTCCATTGTCCTTTGGCTCATTTATAATTCAGATTCTTTCGGAGATTAGGGCATTTTTAGAATTAAGAGTTATATTGACATCACTTGAAAAATTTTAATATTTACGGGATTAATCATACGTGCTTGTTATTATTTTTCCTAAGCAATTGCAAGCAGCTAGAGATCAAGAATTGTGTCTTACACATCTTACATTCTCAAGGACAAAGCATAGGACTGACAGTTGGTATCTATGCAATAAATGATTGCTGACTTACTAAATTGTGGGTAAACTGTGAGCCACTCTGAAATTCAAATCTCCCACTTCTGGTCAAATTGTAAGAAAGGACCCTCTTGCCCTTACATCAGTTCATATATATGACATCTTATACCTGCATATAAGATGTCATATATATCTTAGACTGTAGTAGTCTTATATATTCTTTCTTCCCTATTTAGAGTTCAATAATATTCCCTTTCGGCACTATAGCGGAGAAACAGTATGGTACATGAGAAAGGAGAGCCAGAGGACAGAGGTTCAAATCTTATCTCTGCTACTTGCCACCCTCTGTGATTTTGAGCAAGCTACTTCATATCTTTTGGCCCAGTTTCTTCAACTATAAAATGGGGAGGTGGGGAAATTTGGAAAGTATTTTAACATAAAAGGCTTCCAACCAAGCCTGACTCTCCTGAGAAATGATGAGGAACTATGAAAAAAAGTGCCAAATATAGCAATGATTCCTTAAAACTAAAGAGAAATACCACTAAGCTCCACCACCTATTTCAGGACTTGAAAAGAATATATCCTTAAACCCTATGGACAGTCTTGCTCAGAGAATATCTTGAAGACCCAACACCAGCAGGATCTGTTCAGATCCTCAATCAAAAGATTAAAAAAATTGATGAATATGTAGGGAATCTACAATTGACATGGAAAAGAGATCAAAAATATACAATTAGAAATTGTTAGATTCCTTTAGAAAATGTGACCAAACAAACAAAAACCCTGGATATCATGTTTCAAGAATTCAAAAACAAAAACAAAAACAAACAAATTTTAAAAACCCTCCCTGAACAATTGGAAGGAAAGGATAAATGAAAATAGAATCTTTGCACTATCTCCTAAAAAGAAACCCCAAATTGAAAGTACTCAGAAATGTCATAGTCAAAATACAAAGTTCCTAGATCAAGGGAAAAAATCTTGCAAAAAAAAAAAAACCTATAAAGAATTCAAGTACCAAAGATGTACCAGTGGAGGTCATATAATACTAGACTGTAACTGCAATCATGGAAAAGAAATCTTGGAATATAATATTCCAAAAGGTCAAAAAAATGCTTCTCACTAAAAAATAACTTTTCAATAAAACCGAATATAATTCTACAGGAGAAAAATGGAACATTAATAGAATACATTACTTTGAAGTATTCTACACATAAACACACACACACACACACACACAAAAGCAAACACAATGATGTTGGTGTAAAAATACATTAAATTTAATTAGGAAATATGAAGGGACAGGAATATGAGAGAGAAGAGCTTAAAGGGGAAAGGCAGAGTGGGGAAGTGAATAGTCATGAGTAAAACAACTCAACTAAAGCGAGTTGATCATAAAAAAAGAAAATATATATAAGTCAGATAGTTGTTTCCTTATTGACATTCTCTAGTTTATCAAGGCCCTTCTTACATTAAGGTACCTACAACAGAAATAGAACTTCAGATGAGATCTAAAAAGGACAGAAAACAATGGGATTCACTATCACTTGCTATTCCTGAAGGCTCTCCTTTTTTAAAAGTAATCCAAGATTTCATTAGTTTTTTTTTTGGTTGTCACATCACATTGATGATTAATATTGAGCTTACAGTCTACGAAAACCCTCAGAACTTTTAAAAGAACAATTTCTATTTAACCATTTTTCCTTTCTTGTACTTTGGAAGATTTTTTTAATACTCGTATGTAAGACTTTACATTTACCACCACTGTATTAGCTCTATTAGGTTCATTCCAATTTTCTAGCCTATTGAGATGTCTTCAGATCTTTACTTTGTGGTTTAGTGTTTTAGTAATCTTTCCCTCTTTTGAGTAATCTACAAATTTGATATGTTCTATTTATTCCTTTTTCAAAGTCTTTGACGCAAATATTAAACAGCCCAAAACTATTATTGTATGATCTCATTTCAAACTTTCCTTCTCCTCTTTCATTTTCCAAGAGTGCACACCCTAATATGAGTGCTAAAAAAATCTTTAAGTTTTCCCTCACCCCCCCCATTATGAGCTCACTAAATTTTATCTGCTCACTTCTATCTGTGATGTAGTCTCCTGAATTTATGGATGATATAAATATAATTATTAGTGCTTTGGAATTCTAATCTAATCCCCCAGTTGTACAGCTGCATATATTATATATAATATAGGTTTGTGTGTATAATTTTGTTTTATTTTTGTACATTCTCTTTTCTTCAAATAATATAAGTTCCCTGAAGAAGAGGGATCTTTCCATTTCACAGATAAGGAAGCTTATTACACAGATATTTCACAGACAAGGAAACTGAGGCACAGATCATTAATAGATTATAATGCTTCTATTTCCCTAGTGCTTTGAAGTTTGCAAAGTGCTTTGTTTCCAATACCCTTGTGAAGTAGGCAGATGAAAAGGTTAATCAATGTTAGGTCATATTAATAGATATACGGTGTCCAGTTTGAGGGAAGTGGCCTCCAGGCCTCTGACACGGCCAAACCAAATCTAAATGTTGTGTCCAGTTCTGGGTACCACATTTTTAGGAAGAACATTGACAAACTAAAGACCCTCTGAGGAAGGGCAGCCTAGAAAGTGACAGAACTGGAATCAGGCCATACAAATAAGAGTTAAAGGAAATGGGATGTTTAGCTAGAAGATTTTTTCCCCAAGGGGTGATGGTGAGTGGGTAAAGATAGAATGGGCAAGTGGCATGATTAGTGAAGATATTGCAGTAGTTTTTTTGAGTAGTGGCATAAATTTTCCCCTTCTTCCCTCCACAATCTACCTTAATCTAGTCTTTCTGTTAAAGTCCAAGCCTCTTGAGAAAGCTGTAGGAGAGTCAGGTCTCTGACAAACACACCTTGTAAGATGAACAGTCCTGAAACCAGATCCTGGCAGTGAGCTAGAGGAGAGAGTTCATGAAAGGTAATGTTGCTTATTTTAAAATGCAAGGGGTCAGAGCATCATTTTTCAGGAAGGCTCCTTCAGGTGTCTGGGAGCAAAATTTGTCCCAAACAGTAGGGAGCTTGGGTGGTGTGACAAGTGTGAATTTTGCTGCTGCAGGTCAGATCCTTGGTGTGGATTTGGTGGATGGAGAAAATTGGAGGGATAACTGGTCCTAGGAATTGCCTACCTGTTTTGCTGAATCATCTTCTCCTTCAGCATCCTTTCCCCTCCATGGTTTCCTGGTGATCTCATGGTCTCTCTGCAAAAGAGGAAAGTTTAGATTATAGGTAGATAGGTAGATAGATAGATAGATAAGATAGATAGACAGATAATAGAGAGTGCTAGCATTTGTTAAATCCTATTATATGTAAGACAGCAAAATGTTGGGAATACAAATATGAGCAAACGAAAGATAATAACCATCCTCAAAAGGAGCTTATATTCTAATGAGGGCAAGATGACATGTAAAAGGGAACTAAAGAGAGAAAAGGTATCATTGACTGGGGAGGGAGCAAGGTGGAAAAATCTGTAGAGTTAGTAGTAGTCAGGAGAAAAGTCTGGACTCTAACACCAAGAAAGCTATGTGACCTTGTTCAATTTAATTTGATCCATTTCAATTTAATTCAGTGAACACCAATTAAATCTGCATAACTTTCACTATTAGGGTCTGCTCCAAAGTGATTTCTTCCTCAAGTTTTAATTTTCTCTTTGATAAACTAGGGATATTGGATTCCATTGATTGTTCAGCTTCCTTCTGGTTTGAAAATTCTAGAATCTTTTGATTATGTTCTTGTTGAGGATGAGTAGTTTTGGCAAAAATAAAAAACAAAAACCATCCAAGAAATAAATTGGGTGCCCTTTGATTGGGGAAATGTGAATATGGAAGCACTGGAATACTATTTTCCTATATAATCAGTGATGAACATGAAGAATTCAAAGAAACTTTGGAAGACTCAAATGAACAGGTGTGGGGTGAAGAAATCAGAACCAAAAGAATGATAGACACAATGATTTCAAAAATGAAAAGGAAATGGTGCTAAAAGGTATCTGAATTCATATGTATGTAATGACCAGTGATTCTAGATTTCTAAAAACCCAACCCCAGGGGAAGAGAGACTGAACTGGGAAGTCAAGAAGCTTAAACTTTGAATTCTTCATCAGACACCATCTGATTTCATCAGATACTGTGTTACCCTGAACAAGTCTTAATTTCCTCATCCATAGAGTATCTTTTTCATAACATTGTTATAAGGATTAAATGAGGTCACACACTTTGCAAACCTCGAAGCACTCTATAAATACTAGAAATACTAGCTGTGTGACCCTGAAAAAGTCACTTACCCTCTAAGTACAACTGTCTAAGAATATAAATAGCAGATTAAGTATCACAATAGAGGGAATATTTTCATCAGGGGACCCCTATTAACAATGAAATTAGTCAAAAAACATTTAAGTACTTAATTCATAAGGCTAGTGTGAAAATCGAATGACAAAATTAGAGAATTCTCTGCAAATCTTAAAACACTAAGTAAAAGACAGGTATTACCATTCTCAGAGAGGTGGGGGACCATGGGGACAGAAAGGTACATATACCATCAGAATAATCTACGTGCCTATTTTGCACAACTTTTTTGTTCCTGAAAAGGAAAGTTGTCGGGTTTGGGGTTTGTTTTTTTTTTTTTTTTTTGGAGGAGGGAAGAAGTAAAGTTATTGGGCAGTGCTTTTTTTAAAAATCAACAACAAAACACTAAAAGAAGAAAGAAAAAGAAAAAGAAGGATTTGGACATGGTCCCTATTTCTTTCTCCCGGCTGGCTCGGGCTAGTGCTGGTGACTCGGAACATGCCCAAACAGTGTGCTCCTTGTTTGAAAGTCTCTTTTGTATAAGGGCACAGTTCAAGGCATCCTGCAATGCCAGCGTTGCTAAACACCCAGCATGCAGCAACTTGCCTGGAGGATGAGAAAGAGGGCAGGGAGTTCTGACATCTCTGAGTGCCCCCTGCCCAGCTTCCTCCCTCAGGGATAACTGCCAGAAGTTGTGACTGGGGACCAGAGTCCACCTGCATGCAGAAAAATGGTGCAATGATGGATGTTTGTGCAGTCCAGCCCCTTTTCCTACCCTGATTCCTTCCTTCCCTATGGGTTCCTAATGCCCTTTAGCTCTCTCCTCCTTTCCTTCATCGAAGCATCCAAAGGAAGTTTTACTATAATGGGGAAAGAAAAAAAATCATCCAAATGACACATTTTACCTCCCTCATTTCATTGAAAGAAACCTGAATTCTTATGTCAGCATCCCCATTTAGCAAGTCTCATTTTGTAAGTTATTTTTTCCCCTAGGGACCTAGGTTTTTCCATATTTAAAATAAAGTAGTAAGACCAGAAGGGGTTCTCGACATTTAAAAAAAAAAAAATCTTGATAACTATTTCAATAAAATGGGTTTCTTTTGTAATCCTATGGACTTTATGCACTTAAAACATTATTCTGAGAAGATGTCCCTAGCCTTCTCCAGAAGGCCAAAACTTTTCCAAGCAGACACACAAGAGGCCAAACATTCATGGACTAGGAAATCTCTAAGATCCTATAAACTAGGTTTTCAGAAAAGGAACTGAAGTCAACTATTTATACCTAAAGGATAATGATTTTCCCAGGAAATTTTGCAACTTATGTATTATCTAAATTGTAAAATGAAGCACTTGGACCCCTTCTGAATGGATTTTGGGCATTTGGAGTAGGCAGAGAAGGCATGGGGGGGCAGAAATGCCTCCAATGTCTCTCCAGTCATACCAAGTGGTTAGCAGCATTGTCACCTATGTGCAGGGGTGATGGATTCAAAATGAGACATGAATTTTTGGAAATGGTCAATGAGGGAATGTGCTTTGCCTAACTAGGTAAATTTAGAAGAATATTCTCTTTCTTCCTTCTTTTTTCTTGTTCCTTTTTTCCATTTTCTTTTTCTTTTTATTGTTCCTTCTTTGTCAGAGGATAAGGGGAAAGAAATAACAGAGAAAAATAAATGTTTAATTATAAATATATATGTACGTATGCATGTATATTTAGCTTTGGAAAGCCCAAAGAAGCTATCTATTCCAATATCCCATTTTACAAATGAAGAAATGGTAACTTGCCTCCTGTCACTCAGCTTGCAAATGGTTGGCTTTGTCAGTCCGAGTCCAGTCTTTTCCACTGCCCTACATAGCTTCCCTAGGTCCCCAAAAGCAATACATATCTACTCTATAATTCTTATTATGCTGGGGGTACAAAGGAAGGCAAAAATAACCGTACTAAGGATTTCCTAGTCTAACATGGCAAACAGTGTACAAACAAGATATATCCAGGATAAACTGCAGATAGTCTCAGAAAGAAGTCGCCAACATCAATGGAGATTGCAAAAGCATTCTTCTAGAAGGCAGGACTTTAGCCTGAGTCTTGAAGGTAGCCAGGGAAATTGGGAATTGGAAAAGAGGAGCATTAGGGTTCAGGGACAGTCATTGAAAATCTGGGAGTGTGGAGATGGATTGAGGAACTGTAAGGAGGGCGGTGTCACTAGATTGAAGAATATGTAGAAGAAAGGAAGGGATAAGGAAACTGGAGAGATAGGAAGGGGTCAGGGTAGGACATTATTCAAGGGAGAAACACTATTCAGGAGGGTTCCATCATGAGACTTCAGTGATAGCCACAAGACCAAATGCAACTGCCATGTCCAATGGGAGATCCTTAACAGGCCTAATGTTCAGTTAGGAGCGTGGCCAGAGAGCCAAGGAAGAGATATTGGGGGTATTGGGGGGGGATTTCAATGGGTTCAGTCTTGTTCTAGTCACATATAGAGGAGGAGGATGTAGGGCACAGCGGGAGAGGAGATACCTGGGGTTTGTCAAGTCATACGCACCCCTGCTTTTAAAGAACATTTGAGGAACAATTATTTGGGCGCAGGACCGCCTTCTCTTCTAATCAGCAGAATTACTTGAGAAGGACGACTGGGCCTTTATGAGTGCTGAAGTCTGAGCGGGCTTCAAGCTCGGGGTCACTTAGACATCGGTAGCACTTTTGTAGGGACAAGAAGGCCTCTTCCTTACCCCAGCTTTGCCCTGGGGACCGACACCTGGTAACCCAGCCCTCCCACCCTTCCATAGCTCTCCTCTAGCAATGCCAACTTGTGTCTCCTAGAGAAAGCCTGTCCTGAGTCCTTCAGTTCCATTTACTCTCCCCCAAATTAATGTGTGTCGGGGGGGGGGGGGGGGGGTGGCTAGAAGGGTTAAGTGACTGGCCCAAGGTTGCACAAGCGAGGGACGGAGCCAGGCCTGGCTCTACATGTCTGTCTTTCCTTCCTCCCTCCTCCCCCTCCCCTCCCTCCCCCTCCCCCCCCCCCCTCCCCCTCCCTCTTCTCTCCCCCTCCCCTCCCTCTCCCTCCCCCTCCCTCCCCCTCCCTCTTCCCTCCCCCTCCTTCCCCTCTCCCTCCCCCTCCCCCCCTGCGCCCCGGGGGCTCCCCCCGGCGCGGGCGCCCCCTGCTCGCCTGTGGCTGCGCTGGATGTCGGGGTTCGGGCCGAGGCTGCCGTGGGGGGGCTGCCTCGAAGCCTCGAGGGCCCCGAGGGCAGAGCTCGGGCCCGGCCCGGGGCGCCCCCGGCCCCCTCGGGGCTCGGGCCTGCACGCGTTGCCCCGGGGCCCCCCGGGCCGGGCCGCCGGGCACGTCCGCCTCCAGCAAGCAGGAGCCCGGCCCGGGGGGCCGAGGGGGGCCGAGGGGGGCCGGGGCCGGGGGGCCGGGGGGCCGGGGGGCCGGGGGGGGGGCCGGGGCCGGGGGGGCGGGCGCGCCCCAACCCCCGCGGGGCCCCGCAGCACGGCGCCGGGCCCCTCCCCCGCCCCCCCGGGCTCAGCCCAGCCCAGAACCTTGTCAGAACCCCGAGTCCCGGCCGGGCGGGGGGCGGGGGACCACCTTCACCCCGGCCTCCGCCTCCTCCCCGCCAGCTGCCCCCTGAGTCACCGCCGCCACTGGCCCTGACTCACTGCCCGGCCGGGGCCGGGGCCGGGGGGACCGGGGGGCCCGGGGGGGCCGGGGGGGCCGGGGGGCCGGGGGGGCCGGGGGGGCCGGGGCCGGGGGGGGCCGGGGGGCTGGGGGTCTGGGGCTGGGGGGGCCGGGGCTGGGGGGCCGGGGGGGCCGGGGGGGCCGGGGGGCCGGGGGGGCCGGGGGGGCCGGGGGGGCCGGGGCCGGGGGGGGGCCGGGGGGCTGGGGGTCTGGGGCTGGGGGGGCCGGGGCTGGGGGGGGCCGGGGGGGCCGGGGCCGGGGCCGGGGCCGGGGGGGCCGGGGGGGCCGGGGCCGGGGGGGGCCGGGGGCTGGGGGTCTGGGGCTGGGCCCGGGGCCGGGGCCGGGGGGGCCGGGGGGGGCCGGGGGGGGCCGGGGGGGCCGGGGGGCTGGGGCTGGGCCCGGGGCCGGGGCCGGGGGGGGCCGGGGGGGCCGGGGGGGGGCCCGGGCCGGGGGCCGGGGGGGGGCCGGGGGGCTGGGGGTCTGGGGCTGGGCCCGGGGCCGGGGCCGGGGCCGGGGCCGGGGCTGGGGGGGCCGGGGGGGCCAGGGCCGGGGCCGGGGACCGGAGAGCCAGGGCCCCCCGCCCCGCCCGGGAGCATCATCACAGGCTTCTGGCTCCTCACTCGCCTCATGGACCCCCCGGGTCGGAGGGGCGCTCGGGCCCCCGCAAAGCCCCCGCCCTCTCCGGGCCTCAGTTTCCCCCCCCGGCAACAAGAGGGGCCGGACAAGGGCGGCAGCTCCGCCCCGCCCCGCCCCCGCCCCCCGCCCCCCCGGCCGGCGCCGCGGACCGAGTCCAGCCAGCTGGGGCCGGGGTCTGCGGGGGGCCGGGGTCTGCGGGGGCCGGGGTCTGCGGGGGCCGGGGTCTGCGGGGGGCCGGGGCCTGCGGGGGGCCGGGGTCTGCGGGGGCCGGGGTCTGCGCTGCGGCCCCCGCCATCTGCCGACGCGGAGACGTTCCGAAGCGGCTCCCGAGCAAGCCCTCCGCTTTGCGGGGACACAAACAGCAGGGCCCGAGGCGAGTGACTGGCCCGAGGCCACACGGCCCCCGGCCGCCCGGCCCGCCCGGCCGCCCGGCCCGCCCGGCCGCCCGGCCCGCCCGGCCGCCCGGCCCGCCCGGCCGCCCGGCCCGCCCGGCCGCCCGGCCCCCGCCCGGCCCGGCCGCCCGGCCCGCCCGGAGGGGGACGGCCCCCGGCCGCCCGGCTGGCGCAGGGGAGGCTCCCCCGCCCCGGCTGTGCAGGAGCCCGCCTGGGTGACACCTGGACAGAGCCGGCGTCCGGCAGGTGGCCGGCGCGGGCTTGGGCCGGGCTTCGGGCCCCCTGAGGCCACGTTCAGAGGCGAAGCTCGCCGGCAGCTTCCTTCCCGTGACCCGACTTGAGCCTCAGCACACACTTCGAGCCCATTCGGCGGACCCGCCTCAGCAGGTCTCCCTCCCTACGGTCCAGGGGCTCCGGCCGAAAACCCATCGAGCCAGGGCCCCAACCTCAAGCGGTGTCCAGGGCTCATCCTTCCCCACACTCGCCTTGTGTCATTTTTTTTAAAAGCGTCTATGACTAAGCAACAGTGATATTCATTCACACACCAACACACCCAAGCTCAGGAAGTTCAGGAAGGATGTAACATAATTAGAAAAGGTTTCCTCCAGCAGCTTTTGTTGGACACGGTCACTCCGTTAGACCCTGCTCTCTCTTAAAGAGTCCACACACGCCTCATCCCCACCGTCAACTACAACATTTCAGAATGATGGCCGGTGAAGCCCCCGCCATCCAGGGTCTGGCCCTGCTTCTGGCTTCTCAGACGGTCTGCTCCAAGACCCCATGCTCTCACTTTCTCTGGGGTTTTGATTCATGTGGAAAAAGAAAATAGAATAAAACCGTTTGGCACAAAGAGAGACTGAAACACCAGCTAGAGTCAGTTTTAAAAAAAAAAAAAGGAAACCAAATATTTACCTATCAAGTTGACTAAGCTCTTTCTGACTTAACACGAGGCATGTGAAAAGTGAATTATACCCTGAGACAGTTAACCATTTGTGACCTAAAAGAAAGGAAAATGTTAGTTACATAGAACATCTGATCCACCAGTGGCTCTCACCTGAATTAACTCAATATTTTACAAAACACAGATCAACTGTCTCTTCCACAGGAAATTTTTATTAAGTATTTTAAAACGACTACTTAACATTTACTCATAGATAAAAATATTTACAATTTTACACCTTCAAGGAGGTTCCAAAATATAAACACTGTACCTCTCTCTAGAGAAAAATTATTCTCTCTGAAAACAGAAATACATTCATGTTTCTCACTTGTTTTGATCAAGTAATTATACAAATAAACATCTGAAACATTTGACTTTTTAATATATTTATATATAATATATATTTATAACAGTTTTACAAATAAAGGCAATAACTTTAAACCCCAAAAGAAGTTACACACAATCGGGCATAGTGCATTCAATAGCTGGTGCAGTTGGAGACAGACATCAGAAAACAATTACTCTGGACACAATTTTTTTGGAAAACTAAGGAGATATGCTTTTTTAAAGTTTTTTTTTTTTTCAGTTAAGACAGTAGCTGTAAGCCGTCGGACAGGGGCACTATCACTGCAGAAATTATCTAGACGAGGGCAGTCAAGCGGGCTGAAAGGCGGAGACCAATTAAGCAGGAGTTTCAACTCAAAACTATGTTCCAATTTGTTCTTTCAAGGCAGCAATTCAGACCCAGGCCTGGTGGACTGCAACACCCTCGGAAGGGAAGCTGGGGCTCTCTGCTCTCCGTCTGGACCAGAATTTGGAGCCAGAGGTCTCGAGGAGAGAGGCTCCTTGCTCCTTGACACTGTCCGACTGGACACCTTTTATTTCCTTATCGAGATAACTGCCATATAAAACTTAAGCAGCAACTATGCTCTGTCTTCGTTCAAGGCCAAGGTGTGGAGAGCCATTGGAAGTCTCCCTGAACCACTGAGGGACAGTGCCAGTGGGGGCTCCTTTGGGGATGTTGGATGGAGATGAACGAACGCCGCCAGAGCTCAGACTGACTGCCCTTTGTGAGTCACACGGAAAATACTGGGAGATGGGTGGGGTGGAATAAGTCCGTCTCAAGCTGTGGCCTGGTGGGGAGCTGTGCTTTGTCAAGTCCTCACATGAAAGTACCGTATTCCAGTCACCAAAAAACAAAATCGGAAACACCCTCCCCCTGTAGTCCTCGCCCCAAGTTTAAGTCTGGATAAATGAATAGATGTCACAGTTTTGAATAATTCAGTTGACTTGCTTTTTAATGGCTATTTTCTGGATGGGTAAAATCTGGGGAGGTTTTATTCAAACAAAAATGATGCCAAACAACCCAAACCCTGCATATGTTCACTTGGGTCCATCCTTCATGTTTTCTCTAAGCTTTCTGACTCCTGGAGCCAAAGGAGGCTTCCATGTCCTCAACTTTCACATGCTAACTCATTCATACACACACACATACTCACATACACACTGTCACAAACACACACACACACTCACAAACACTCACCCCCCCCCCCCAAAAGCCTAATCTCCACACCTCCATTTTTCTGGATATACAAAATCAGTCTCATTAGACTTTTTTTTTAAGGGGCAAAATAAAAGGAGGGTAGAGTCACACTGGGTCTAGTCTTTGGTTTCCAAGTTTAAAGGTGGTATCTGCTTCAGGGCCTGGAGCAGAGCTGAGGAGTCGATGGAGGAATGGGATGGCAATGGAGAAGGGAGTCTTTGGGGCATCAGCAAAGGAGGAGGGATCTTCTCTGGGTTCATGAAGCCAGTGAGAGCTGTAGCTGAAGCAGGGAGGCCGGGGTACAAGACTGGCACAGAGGTGGGGTACCAGCACTTCTCCAACATGGGCAGATAGGCCGTTGCTGATGGTGGGATCAAATAAAAAGGCAAGCAGAAGGGAGGTTGGTGAGGGTGAGGACCCAGAAAGGAAGACCCGATCAGATCGCCGCTGAAATGGCTTTCCCTGTCAGACATTTCTAGTCTGGTCTTTTTTGCAGGTGGGTCTTCAGATTCTTGCTTAATGGAATTTACTCTTTCTCCCAAAGGATACTTATGTTCGTTATCACTTTTAAAATACTGCTGGTCAACTTTAGAGTCACTTTTCTCCAACTCCCCGCCATAACCGCTGTCAGTGTCTGTATCACTTCCACTCTGCTCGCCACTCGAATGGGCAAAAGTCCTTTGGATGACCGGGACACAGTTTTTGCCATGCCCTTCGGTGCCTTTGGTCAGGGAGCTGGGCTTCTCTTTGAAGTCCATCATCTTGGGGGTGGGATCGCTGGGCTTGTGGACAGCTCCACCTTGCAGGACCTCGGAGGCCATTCGATGGAGGTGACTGATGAGTTGGGAAGACTTCAGATCTCGACTGCTTTCATGCTTTGCCAGGTACTGCAGCACCTCTCTGGCACACATTTGGAAACCAGAGCAGAACATATCCTGGCCAGCATCAAGGTTTCTTGAGGATAGCTCACCTGGGGGAAACACAAAATGGATGAAATTTTAGAAGGGTGTCTACCCTAGGTCCAACCACCAAAATCAACTAATTAATAGAAGGAACTCCCTAGCATGAGGGGATGGGCCATAGAGTGCAGTGGAAAGAATGCTGGGTCTAGAATCTAGCTAGAATCCTAGCTTTCTATTTAAACCTTTGTGACCTTGTCACCTCTCTGATCTTAAGGAGTTTCCTTATCTGTAAAATGGGGAGGTGGGGGCAAATTAGATGATCTCTGCAGCCTCTCCAGGTTTAAAGAGAAGATCCTCTGAACCACTGTGAATAGTAATTGTTTAGGTTCTCATGAACTAATAGGTTGGATATTTTAACCCTTAAGAAAACTTATTTTCAATGGTTCCTCTCATAGCAAGCAAAAATGCTACTCTTTATCAGTAATTGTACCATCATGGAGAAACGGTCCTAAATCTTCATACTGTTCATCCCCCTTCCCCAACAGGATAATAATAAAAAAAAAAAAACTGTTGCAATCTGTTACTATCCCATGGTCCAGCTTTTCAGGGTCATCATTAGATGAATTCTAAAAGACTATAGGAAAATGAGGTCATAACACAGAAGGGGAAAGATGTGAAAACTGGTTTATGAACCTAAATATTATTTGGAAGATCCTAGGCTGGAAGAGACTTTCCAAATGCTTTCTGGAAATCAATGAAAATAGATGGTTTAAACTTGGATGCTCTAATCAGATTTCCCAACTCCACCAACATGCCTAGTGGCTATTCAAGGAACAGCACAACCCAATGGAAAATTGTTCTTGTACCACTGCCAGGTGCAGGCTTATGCCACACACAGTGATAAGAGAGTGAATAAATCAAGGACGGAGCGTATGCCAGTGCCTTTTCTCAAGTGATCGAGGGAACTGTGACTTGAAGACCCCCCCCCCCAACAAGTGACTAAACTATTTCAAAAGGATAAAGCCAAGTTAAACTTATCATAAAATCCATGTTTTAGGTAGTAACTTTTAAAAAGTTCCCAGAAGCCTAAACTAATAAAACAAAAGGGGGCGCAGCAGTATTTCCCCAGGAGAGCTCTCTGTGTTCATGTCAGGTGGGCTAATAGTCTTGTCCTTTTAGGAAAGATAAAGCGGCAGGGCCCACACCGATGCGTGCGGGCAATTTGTCGCAGAGATGTCCTTACAACAGATGTTGAAACTAAATCTCTCCTTGTGCTAAAAGTGTTGAGAGCGAGTGGGCTCGAGTCCTCACCGGCCTGTAAGCCGCTCTGAAGAGCCATGATCTTCTGTTGCTGCTGTTCAATCAGGTTGGTGAGGGCTTTCACATGTTTCAAGGTAAGCTCGAGGACCACTGCCTTCTCCAGGTGACCCAAGGTCTGGGAAAAAAAAAAAAAAGAAACGAGAATGGATGGCGTGTGCCCACTCCGGCTGCCGGCTTGGCCAGGGCAAGGAGAGGCTGGGGGAGGGGGGGCAGAGGCAGGGGCTGTCCTTCCCCTTCCCAGATTGCTTTCTGTGAGCCTGGCACTTCTGAGAGCTTCTTCAGACACTGACGGCCATAACTAAAAGATAAAAAAGGAGGTGACAGCTCTGCCGGGAGGTATTTTGGGAGCAATGACAGGGCTCCGGGGAAAGCATTTGACAGATAGGTTTCTCCAGCCCGACTGGTCCCCTGACCTTAACTCGGGGGAATCCGGAGATAACGTTTCTCTGCCGCCTGTCAAAACAGAGGGAGTTCTAGCAGAAGGGAAGCCAAAGCGGCTTTCCCCGGGAGATTTCCTTCCCTTCCAAAAAACTTCCTGGTTTAAAACCAAAGCAGACAAGCAAACAGTCTCCAAGGAGCGGGGCTGCTCCCTTCCCTCCCCGGCGCTCTCAGCCCGCCCGGCCCGGGGCTGCGGTTCCCGGCGGACAAAACCAGCCCAACCCGGGGGCAGTCGCACAGCCGGAGGAAGGCGTCGTTGCCGCCGGGGCAAAGGCTGCAAAGTCGGCGCCGGCGGAGGAGCCCGAAGTTTGAGTTCCAGCCTCAGGAGGGGCCCCGCCGCCTCCCCCACCCCTTCCCCTTCGCTTCTGGGCAGGGGCGCCTCGCTGCCCGGGCAGGCTGCGCCCCCCGCCCTCTCTCCCGGGGAGGGGAGGCCCTCAGCCCGCAGCCCTCGCGGGGGTCTTGTCTGCGCCCCCGGCTTCGCCCCCTCCCCGGGGGCAGTGAAGGCCCGGGGCCCTGGCGGCGGCCGCGGGGGGTCTGGGGGTCCGGGGGCGCACTCACGGTGAGCTTGAGGTGCTCGGGCAGGAGGTCCTTGAGCTGCGCGATGCACTCGTTGATGCGGTCCCGGCGCTTCTTCTCGATCAGCCGGTGCGGCAGCTTGTAGGTCTCCTGCAAGGAAAAGGGGGCGGTGGGCGCGCCGGGCCGGGGCCGGCACTGGGGCCGGGACTGGGACTGGGGCCGGGGCCGGGGCCGGGGCCGGGACTGGGGCCGGGGACTGGGGCCGGGGCCGGGACTGGGGCCGGGACTGGGACTGGGGCCGGGGCCGGGGCCGGGACTGGGAACGGGGCCGGGGCCGGGACTGGGGCCGGGACCGGGACTGGGGCCGGGACCCGGACTGAGGGGGCTGGGGCCGGGGGCCGGGACTGAGGCCGGGCCGGGGCCGGGGCCGGGACTGAGGCCGGGCCGGGGCCGGGGCTCACCTTGCTGTCCTCGCTGCGCTTCAGGCCCCTCCGGGGCTTGTACACCTGGTACATGTGGGCGAAGTCCAGCCTGCGGGGAGACAGAGACGTGAGCGCCGGGCCGGGCCGGGCCGGGCGGCGGGGCCCGCGGGCCGGGGCGGGGGCGCCGGGCTTACTCACCCCGGCCACGTCGCCCGGCTCCAGGCCGGCGGGGGGCGGCTGGGCGCCGGGGATCCTCTCCATGGCGCGGAAAACTTGGTGGGCTCCGTGCGCGGGGCCGGCGCCGCGGGGCCGAGCCGGCGGTTTCTGGGGGCCGGTGGCCGGGGCCCCGCGGGGCGAGGGGAGGCTGCTCGCGGCCCCGGGCCCGCTGCGCTGCGCTCGGCTCCGCTCCGCCCGCTCCGCCCGCTCCGCGCGGCCGCCCGTGCGCTCTGCCGCCGGCGCCGGGCCCGTGCGAGCCGAGTGAATGAGGCGCCGGGGGAGGGGGAGGAGGAGGAGCGGCGGGGGGAGGGGCGGGTTCCCTGGGAGCGGGGGGCGGGGGCGGCGCGGCCCGCCCGGGACAGCGGCACGTCTGGCTGCCGCCCCCGCCGCGCCCCGCCCCCCGCCCCCCGCCGTCACATGAGCCTCACGTGTCGGACAACGCTCGGGCCGCCGGCGGGGAGCCCGCCCGGCGCGCACGCGCACGCGCACGCGCGGCCTCCCCGCCCCCCCCCCCGCCTTCCCGAGGGGGGGGGCGTCCCGGGGGGGGGCAGGGCCGGCCTCGGCCGCGTGGGCGCCGCTGCCGGGGAAGCGCCGCGAGCCCCAGTCCCGGGGGCGGCCCCGCCCCGCCCCGCCCCGCCCGGCTGAGTCAGGCCGGCGGGGGCGGGGCCTGGGGGCGGGGCCGGGGGCGGGGCGGAGGTCACCCCACCGGCCCCGCCCCCCCGGGCCGCGCTCCCGCCGGGGGCAGCCGAGGCCGCGGCGCCCAGCACGCCCGCTGCACCTGACGCGCGGCCGTGACCGTGACCCCCGGCCGTGACCCCGGGCCCTTCCCGGCGGCCCCGCGCGCGGACGCGGCGTTTGTGGAAACGTCCCCCCCCCCAGGGCCGCCGCGGCCTTCCGGGGGGCCCGCAGCCCGCGCCCCCCTCCGGGCCCAGAAGGAGCCCCGAGGTCCAACCCCCCCCCCCCCCCGGGACTGGCAGGACCCGCCCCCCCATGCCCCCCGGCCCCCCGGCCCCCCGGGCCCCCGGCCCCCCGGCCCCCCGGGCCCCCCGGGCCCGAGCATGGCGGGGAGACGGGACTGGCAGGACCACCCCCGGCCCCCCGGGCCCCCGGCCTCCCGGCCCCCCGGCCCCCCGGCCCCCCGGGCCCGAGCATGGCGGGGAGACGGGACTGGCAGGACCCGCCCCCCATGCCCCCCCGGCCCCCCGGCCCCCCGGGCCCCCGGGCCCCCAGCCCCCCGGCCCCCCGGGCCCGAGCATGGCGGGGAGATGGGACTGGCAGGACCACCCCCCCGGCCCCCCGGCCCCCCGGCCCCCCGGGCCCCCCGGCCCCCGGCCCCCCGGCCCCCCGGCCCCCCGGGCCCCCGGCCCCCCGGGCCCCCGGCCCCCCGGCCCCCCGGGCCCGAGCACGGCGGGGAGACGGGACTTCCTTCCTCGGCTTTGGAGAACTCCCGCTTCCTGTTTATGTTGCCCGAGCCTCAGGTTCATTAGCAAGTGTGAGAAATGCCTTGTTTAAAAAGTGTTGGCTCCTTTGTTGTCTCCTTTGGGAGGAGGGGAGGCTCCTCCGGGCACATGGCAGCCTCCCCTTGACTGAGTTATTCTAGAGCTTTCTGAGGGAGAAATCTGCCCTGAATGTGTTCCCTTGGCAGAGTTCGAAAATGGTCATTTTGTCCAAATTCTGGGTCTCGTCCAGCCCAGGACAGGGGAGGATTATCTTCCTGGGCATCCGTTTGGTGGTCATTTATCCAAGGTTCACTTTATACTCAATTCCAGGCAAAGACCAAGGACCCTGCGCCTTGTAAAAAGGCGATGATTTAGACCATCTATTGCCTCTGAGGATGCAAAGAAAAAGCCAGGTTTGCACCTTCCCTCAGTATCTCCCGCTGCCTCAGTCATGCCTCACACCAGGCGTGCCCGCTGAGAGGGCATGGGGCCACGCATAGCAGCCGCTCATGGAAAGAACTCAGAAATCCCTACTTCTCAGCAAATGTCAACACTTCCCAGTCTCAGTTTCTTCATCAGTCAAATGAGACTAATAACACCTGTTGTATAAAAGGATTATTGTGAAAATCAAAAAAAACATCACAAAACACCACAAACTTGCAAGCATTATACGTGTTATTATTCATAATTTCAGCCTTGACACCTTTAGGGTCAATGAGTTCCATACATTTACTAATTCATATACACCATGCTGCTGCTTTTTATTTGTTGCAACCTTTAAGGATTGTCCTCTAGTTCCACTATATTAGGATTAAGTTCATGCTAACCTTGTCTACACCTTAGTATGATTTTATCCATTTTAATCAGAGCCGTAGTTAATACCTTTGACACCAAGAACAAGCCAAGTGAAATGTGCCCAGACTCCACCACTGAGGGGGGGGAGGGGAGGAGTGGAAGAGGCAAAGCAAAATAAAGACCCTAGCACACTAAGAAACACATGATCCTTGCTAGGCGCCAAACTCTAATCTACAATGGAATAAAATCTCATTCTTATTAGAGTAGCAAAGAAGAAATTTTCAAAAATTAATGCAATAAAACATGATGCTAGATGTAGAATCCTAATACTGGTCTAGAGAGGGTCACTTTCTGAGGGGCAACTCTGTCAGACAGCTTTGTCCATAGTTTAAATGTTTCTTGAACAGGGTAATTGCTTCTCTGTGATAGGAGAGGTAGGGGTTCTAGTAGATTCTGGTTTGATCATACCCCATTGGGAGAATTATGTTCAATTATGGGCAACACATCCAAAGGAAAATATGGATATCTTTAAGAATTTCCTAAAGGAAAACAATGTGGATGGTGAATGGTCTCAGGTTCTTATGCCATTTGAGACTTGGTTGAAGGGATCAGGAATGTTTAGCCTGGAGAAAAGTTGTCCACAATCTTACTATTATAAAGGGGAGGGGAATGAAAAATGGGGTGAAGAGGGAACATGAAAAGTGTCTTCAGGTATTGGATGGGCTATCCCATGGAAGAAGTATAAATTTGTTCCAAAGGTAATCTAGAATTGGGGTTTGTCAAGGCATGCAAAGGTGCAAAAGGATTTCACCAATTTGGTAATGTGTTCTCTGGAAAATGTTTTGAATTAAATCGGGATTCATATTTACTCCTGAAATGTAAGCCTCCACACCTTTACCAAAATCCATCCCTTCCTTTGAGGCCCATCTAGTTGTCTATTCCTTGTACCCCTTCACTAGACTTCTTTGTAACATCCACATAAATGTTTTCCTCTTTCCTTCCTCCCAGATTTCTCATGTTTTCAGTAACTGAAATTAGGCTAGAAAATGGTTGGTCGGTCATATGGAAGCTAAAAGATTAAATATACTTTGCTCAGCTCCAAAGGGCAGAACTTAGAGCAGTGGGTGGGAAGTTAATGGTCCACAGGTTCCAATTCAACAGAGGTGAAAATTTAGTAACAATCAGTTCTTCCCAAAATGGAATAGCCAAGGGGAAGAAGGTTAAAATGGGAATCTGCAAAATCCCTACCAAGAGAGATCTGAAGTAGCTGGCAAGGTAGACAAAAGGACAGATCTGGATGCAGGAAGACCCGAGCCCACCCCAGGCTTCCATCACTTAGTAACTTTTTGATTGTGGTCAAAGTCACTTAAGAGCAAGCCTTTGTTTTCTCATTGGCAGCTACTTCAGATCTCTGACTGGTCATTAGAGTTGTTAAGAGGCATGGTCCATGATGTGGATAGAAGGGGTAGTTTGGTAGAAACAGCAGATGGATTTGGTGGACAATGAGGTTCAAATTCCACCATCGCCCCTTTGTAGCTGTGCTGGCTTGGGCAAGTCACATACAAGTTTAAAATTTCTCATCTTGAAAATGAGAATATTACTACCCAAGGTTAATTTTGAGGGTAAAAGGAAGAAATCTATGTAAGGGATTTTCAAAAGTTCTTATAACACAGAAAGGGTCTTTTCTTGCTTGTTCTAGGATTACAATGAAAAGCTAAGAATTTACTACCAGCCTATCATACCTAAAGAAAGCTTCTAAGCTTTGACTTTTCTACACTTTTACCCTCCTTGCAGATATTATTGACTAAGGAAACTTCTTATTTTCAAACATAACTATAGGATTTAGCCAATTAGTCAATAAACATGTATTGAGCATCTATTCTATGTCAAACACTGTTGTGAAGCCCCAATGCCCATGTTAATAGGGCATTCATAAAGCAGGGCAAGGCCCACTACAGATGATGTTGGAGGAGAGGCACTAAGTTGAGAACTAGTGTTTCCATAGCTGACGTCTGAGTGTTGCAAGAAAAACTGAATCACTCAGATATGGGAATAGGTGGCAGAGCCCAATTTTTCCTGCACTCTTTGAAAGGGCAACCCAGGATTGAAGATTAACCTGTTTTGTATGTAAAGAGGTGATTGCTTTTTAGGTAGGAAATGATCATTATCCAGCACTTCCCATAGAGGAGTACACATAGTATAGTATATAGTGTGGTCTTCCTCCTCAACAGAGTACTAGACTTGGAATTAAAAGTCAGGGTTCTTTTCTTCCTTTCTCCCTCTCTTTTTCCTTTCTTTTTTCCTTCCTTTTCTTTTTCTATCTCCTTTCTTTTACTTTATTTCTTTCTTTTTCTTTCCTACTTTTTCTTATATTCTTTTCTTTCAACATGACTAATGAGGGCATTTGTTTTGCCTGTCTGTACATATATGTAGTCATTTTATTTTTCTTGCCCTCTCAATCAGAGGGAGTGGGGGGGAGGAAATTTGGAACTAAAAATAAAATCAATTTTACTTTTTAGAGGAAGAAGGTCTTAGTTCAACTCCCATCTTCTAAGCATTTTAGCTGTGTGACCTTGGGCAGGTCACAACATTTGTAAGCTTCAAGTAACTAATGAGGCAGCTGATGGTACAGAGAGTATTCCTTCTTTACTAAGACTTCAACTAAGTTACAGATAGAGCATGGGAGGGAAGGAAAAAATCCAAGTCTAAGAAATCATAATTCCTCCTTTCAGATTTAGGACGAGTCTTGGGAGATATTTGAATTAAGTTGTGTAAATTAGAATACAAATTCTTTGTTCAATGATTATACAGTACAGTCTAGAAAGTGAATGCTTTGTTTACACAAGACGCCTACACTCCAGGGCTCAAAAAGCTCCAGTGGCTCCCTGTTGTGTTTAGCATAATGCCTGTCCCATAATAGGACTTAATAAATGTCTATTGATTGACTGTGTCTTCTAGGATCAAATATAAATGGTTCTGGTTGACATTAAAACTATATGGCTAGGGCAGTGGCTAGGTGGCACAGTGGATAGAGCACCTGCCCTGGAATCAGGAGTACCTGAGTTCAAATCTAGCCTCAGACACTAGCTGCGTAGCCTTGGGCAAGCCACTTAACCCCATTGCCATGCAGAAACCTAAAATAAAAAAAAAAATTTAAAAAAAACTATGGCTACAACTTACCTTTCCAGACTCATTCCATAATTCTTCCTGATTCACACACACACACACACACACACACTCCAGCCAAAATGACCCACTAACTGTTCCCCACATAATACGTTAAATCTCCCAATGTCATATTTTGCACAAGCTGTTCCTCATGTCTAGGTTGTACTTTTTTTGTCTCTTAGAATCTCTAGCTTCCTTCCAAATAGCAGCTCAGGAGCCTTTCTTACATGAGAACTTTCTTAACCCTTAACCACCATTAATGCCTTCCCCCAGATTCACTTGTTTTTATTTATCTATTAAATATATTCTCACCAGGACTTCAAAGTCCTGTGTGTGAATGCGTACATCTCTTCCTCTTGCCCCCCCCAACAAAAAAAATCATGTTTTTATTATTAGCATTTATTTGTTCTGGGGGTTGAAATCCACAGACAAAAATGAACCAGTCTGTGCCCTCAGAGAACTCACACAGTACAATTTCCATTTCTCCTCTAGAATGTAAGATCTTTGAGGGCAAGGAGTGTTTTGTGTCCTCTTAGGAAATGTTTACTGATTGATCAATTAATTACACACTATCAAGGCATCTGATCGATTAAAGTCAATTCCTTAAAAAAAATTAGGCTGAACAGCCTAATTTAAAAAAAAAAAATTTGACCAGTTGTTTGACAGAGTGTTTACTTGGTAAGTGAGGTTTAATTGGTAAGAACAGTACATATATATATATATATGACTTGGGTCACTTTGGACCCAAGTGTCTTAAAAAAAAAAAAACCAATGAAAACATCTATTAAGAGTTATAAAGCAGGGGCAGCTAGGTGGCGTAGTGTATAAAGCACCAGCCTTGGAGTCAGGAGGACCTGGGTTCAAATCTGATCTCAGACACTTAATAATTACCTAGCCGTGTGGCCTTGGGCAAGCCACCTAACCCCATTTGCCTTGCGAAAAAAAAAGTTATGAAGCAAGATTAGGTGAAATAATTTAATAAGGCATTCTATTACCACGTTCACACAAGAAAAATCTGCCCACCTAGATGATGAATAATTGCCAATTCCTGATTATGTTCAGCTCATTATCTACAATCTTGCTTTCAGTTTTATGAACCATGTGGTTATTTGCTTTGGGAATGCTTGCATCTTAATATTTCTTTCTACAGCTCATTTTACAGATGAAGAAACTAAGGTAAAGAAGGTGAAGTGATTTTCCCAGTTCACATGACTAGACCAGATTTGAGCTCTATCAGATGAGTCTTCCTAACGCTAGGCCTGCACTCTATCCATTGTGCCACTGACATGTTGATGCCTACCACCACCACCACCACCACCACCACCACCATCATCATCATGACCTACATTAGCAGAGGCACTTTCTATCATTGGACTTCCCAGAATCAAAGGAATTTGAGAACTGGATAGGACCTCAGGGACCAATCATCTGCCCCAACCCTTACCCACTATAGCATCTTAATTATGACACCTATAAAATGACATCTTCTCGTACAATCCCGTGTACGTTTTGTATCATAGATTTTGAGCTGGAAGGGATATCAGAGGCAATCCACTCAATCAATTTAAGGAAAAAGTCCAGAGATGTGACTTTCCCAAGGCTGGATGGAGGTAGCATCTGAACACACTTCTTCTGACTTCAAAGTTGGTAGACTCTCTACTTATACTCTCTACCCCTCCCCTCCCCCACCATTCAGTAAAATGTAATATAAGCTATGTGAGGGCAGGGATTGCTATCTCTGACACGTTATGTGGTACCTAGTAGGCACTTAATGTTCCTAATAGCACTTTGCCTAGTTTAATGTTTGTTGATTGATTACTACATTCACTGAATCGAACTACCTTACATTGTTAGATTTGTCTTTCAAGTTTGAGTATAGGGACTTTGTGATGCTAACACCTCTTTGAGAGATAAAAAACATTTTCCTTCAATTTTTTTGTTAACTTCCTCAGCACCATCAAGCACTTAGGAACAGAATACTGGCCTCGTGACTCCTAGCCAACTGCTCCAGGCTCTCTCCTCCCCTCCATTCAACAGTAGGGAAATGACCACTAGAAATGTGTCAGGACAAAATGTACAAGGAAACCAAAACCCAACAGCCTTTTCCCTGCCAGGGTGTGTTGGGACTGTGTGTGTGTGTGTGTGAGGTTTGGAGAGTGAAGCTCAGTGACCTTTCTAGCAGCGGTCCTTGGCCCGTCTCCTGATCCCTTTCAGATCACTGAACTATGGGTAATATTCAATAGATCACTGGATATTAAGCACTATTGGAAATGTTTAGTCATCAAGGTGAAAAGATGTTCTCTGTTTAGATGGAGCTGACTTGGCCAAATGCAAAGGAGTGTGAGAGAATGAATATTTAAAAGTTTATGAGTAGGGAGATGTGAGGACTATTTTCTTCTGGAAACCCAGATGTCATTTCTTTTCACACTAACATGGTCAATAAGGTAGACCTTGGAAAATCCTAGAAGCTTCCTTCAAGCTTCCAGACCAGGAATTTGAACAGCTTGAAGGAAGCTTCCTTAAATTTATAGAGAGGTCTAAATCATTGCCCAAACACATTACAGCTAGTTAATGTATTTGGGAAACCTTTAGAATGTTGCTTTAATTACCTTTGCCACAATATGAAATTATACAGATATGATTGAATTGCAGCAAATTCAATGTAAAATTTTTGTTTGTTTTTTAGGTTTTTTCAAGGCAAATGGGGTTAAGTGACTTGCCCAAGGCCACACAGCTAGGTAATTATTAAGTGTCCAAGACCAGATTTGAACCCAGGTACTCCTGACTCCAAGGCCGGTGCTTTATCCACTGGGCCATCTAGCCACCCCCAATGTAAAATTAATATAAAACTTTATTAGTTGATGTTTTAGTTTGTCTTCTAAATTTATGAGAGTATATTTCATTTTTGACTAGATGTGTGATTTGAACTGTTCATATAGCCCCCAGTTAGGAACCTCTTTTCCCCGTACAAATGGTGTGGTCTGGGTTATGGAGAGGCAAAGTGATTTTCCAGGTCACATAGGCATGACTACATATGACTACATGCACCAATGTCTCATCAATTATATTTCCGTCTATTTATTTCTTTCTGGCTATCTTTCTAAATGTCTGCCTATCATCTGTCTACCTTTTCTATCTGTCTTTATGCCTATCTCTCTGTTCTGCTTTCTAAATGTCCCTGTCAATCATCTTTACCTATTCCTTTGTCTTATCTAAGTGTCATCTATCTGCCTGTCTTTCTACCTCTCTGTTCACCTGTCTTATTGTCTATCTGTCTATCATCTATCTATCATGTACCATCCACCTGTCTGTCTGTCTGTGTCTTGCTATCATTTATCTCTAGTAGGTCAGGAGTTGAAGTGACATCCTGTTGTCACTTAAGATAATGGTATCTGAGTCTCTCTGGTCTTTTAATCAGAGCCATAGCCAGGTATAAATGGAACTTGGCTTTCAGTGTCAGACTAACAGCACTTGCATTCCATCTGCAATCTATGAATGAATGTTGGATGGATGGATGGATGGATGGATGGATGAAAAAACATTGCCTTAACCATGTTCAAAGCTCTTTGTTCAGTGTTACAGATGCCAGACAACACAAAGGGGAGTGGTAGCCAGGAAGGGGTGGCTACATAGGAAAGTCACCTGGACACCAACTGGAGCCTTAGGGGAATAGGTTGACTCACTCTTTCTCATAGCTAAATTGGTTTGATTCTATTTCTCAGAACTGGAAGGCAGGGAGGTTAGAGGAGGCAGTAGGAAGATGAAGGCAGGCAGGGTTGCCTTGGAGAGAAGGTGGGTAGCAAAGTGGATAGAACATTAGACCTGGAATCAGGAAAACCTTAGTTCAAATTTGGTCTTAGTGACTAGCTATGAACAAGTCACTTAACTCCATTTGTCTCAGTTTCCTCATTTGTAAAATGAACTAGAAAAGAAAATGACAAACCACTTTAGAATCTTTGCCAATAAAACCCAAAATGGGGTCATGAAGAATGGGACACAACTGACAAAGGATTGAGCCTCAATAATGAAAGGGGCAAAATTGAAGGGATTAAAACCTCCAGGGAATGACCTCTGCTTCTGTGTATGTGTGTGTGTGTGTGTGTGTGTGTGTGTGTGTGTGTGTGTGTGTGTGTTTATTGGCAGGGGCCAATCACAGGTTTAAATTTTTTTTTTCCAAGTTACTTCATATGACTTTACCATCTGATGATTTCTATCCAAACTCTTCAGGTTACTTTATGTAATTAGGATGAATTTGCCTTCCATCTATTTTTATAAATGAAAATTATGGGTAAACATCTGTCATGGTAGGGATGAATCCAGCCATATTCACAATGTTTGAACAGATTTAGTTTCAGGACACTTTCTGAGTAGTGAGTGAAGATGCTGATTCAGCAGTAAACACATTGGGATACTTGAATTCTACAAATGGATTATAATCCACATATTTTTTTTTGTGCACTTGTAACTTCTTTCTCATATCGGTCACAACAAGTCTCTCTTAGTTACTCATAGTTCTGTATTTTTCTTTTTTGTTTTTGTTTTTTGCAAGGCAATGGGATTAAGTGACTTGCACAAGGTCACCCAGTTAGGTAATTATTAAGCGTCTGAAGTTGGATTTGAACTCAGGAGGACCTGACTCCATGGCCAGTACTCTATCCACTGCGCCACTTATCTGCCCCATTTCTGTATTTTCTGAAGAGATTTTGGCTAGATCAAAGATTTTTAACCTGAGGTCCATGAAATTTGATTTGATTTGTTTGTTCTGTTTTTTTCTTTAATATAAAGGATATCCCAAAGACTGTTGGACATTATGATTAAGAATAAAAATAGCTAACATTTATATAGTTTTTTTGACATGTGCCAGATTCTGTAATAAGCACTTTATAGTTATTTTCTCTTTGATGCTCACAGCATTTCTGAGAAAACTAAGAGAAGCAGGGGTTAAATGACTTGCCCAGGGTCATAAAATTAGTAAATATGTGAGACTACATTTGAATTTGGGCCTTCTTGATTCCAGATCCTGCACCATCTTAAGAGGTCTCAATAGAGAGCTTACAAGTATCTCCCTTCTTACAAGTCTCCCCTTCTTCATCATCATCATGGATGGTCAATGCCTTCCCTTCCTTTACTGAACTGTTCCATGTGTCAAAATAGAGTTTCAAAGTCATAGATGTAAAACTGAAAGCTTCTTAAAGGGCACCTAGTCTAACTTGGCCTAGGTCATACAGATACAGTGGGGCCTTGATACTCGTTAATTCATTCTGGAACTCTTGATTGATAAAACTGATGAGTAGGGAATGAATTTTTTTCATAAGACATAATGTAATTAGAAGTAAAACATGAAAATCCCCCAGAACCTGCATATTTATTGGCTAATATTAAATAATGAGGTTGTTTGGTAAAACAGAACCTTAAAACAAAATAGACATAAAAACAGTTATGTAAAAGTAAAATAAAATTTAACTTCATTTTAGCTGTCTTGAGAGGAGTTTCTGGCATAATGAGTTGTTTGTCCTTCACTCTCTTGAAGAGGACCATGACATCAGGGAGATGATACCATGACATGTAACTGAATTGGATTTGAGTGAGGAGGGCTGTGCTAAGTCACCAACCTCTTTCTCCTCTGGAGCCACCTGGGGCCAGTGGCCAGATATGGACTAGCACAATGGAAATGGTCTTGGATGCAGTGGGAAACCTTGACCGTTTAAAGTTAAGGTCTTTCCCAGATCATAGTCGACTGAGGCAAAGTTCATTCAGTGATAAAGGATAGATAGGAGAGAGAGATGAGGCAAGAGGCCAAGAATAACCACTTTTGCTTAAACCGAGAGGGTAAGAGCCACAGGGCTTCTTAGTGATGAAGTTAAAAAATAGGCTTTTTTCAATTAAAAAAAATCAATCTAGAAAGGGAGGCCTTCAGGGTTTCTGGCCAAAACAGAAATAATTATTATTTACATTCACTCTGAACCTCTTAAGACCCAAATTATGAGCAAGTGGCCTTAGCCTAGGGTTCTGCACCATTAGCGAACAACCTGGAGACCAACCGTTGACCTCAGTTTCATCTAGAGAAGAGTGCTGAGTAACTAGCAAACCAGTGATGAAGCATTTTCCCTTGCCGGGCTGCGTCCGTGACTCATACAAGTTCTAGCAAGTGCAACAAGTCTCCAACAAGTACATAGTGATGAAACATTTTTCCTCATCAAAATGCGATGAGTAATGGGTTTAACATGTTATGTAGCCCACGAGTATGGAGATATCACTATTTTTCCCCCTAATCAGCAAAATCCTCCGATATAAAATCCATCATTCTTCCCTATGGCACCATGTTCCTTTTCTCATGGATAATAATATAATAAAGCGAACACATTGACATCATGAACCTTCTCTCATGGACAATAATGCAATGGAGCAAACACATACTGTTCTTGGGTTGCAGGGTTGTTCATGGGCCCTTTGTTCTAGATTCTTTAGCTTCACCCAGTTTTAATATTTAGATTTAAAACTAAATAAAAGGGTTTTGGGATGAGAGAGTCATGAGGAAAATGGGGGTTTGGAAGGGAACAGAGATCCCTAGATTATTATAGCTAGAAGTATCCTTAGAGGCATTTATCGATTCTCCTTGCCTAGATGGGGAAACTGAGGACCAGAGAGGTTAAGTAAGTCATTCAGAGTCACAGCTAATTAGTGACAGAGCAACTGGATTTTAAATAGAGGGCAAGGCCCCATGATCTACTTTGTGAATGAAGATACATGCTTTCCATAATTCTCCCTAGTATTCTTTATTAACATTTTCTTAGTTGTCTCAATCTTTATTCTTTTTTCTTTAATTCTCTCTCTCTCTCTCTCTCTCTCTCTCTCCCCTGAAAAACTGTCTCCATGCTCTGTTCCCCTGGCTTGGTGGCAGGACAGCTTCTGTGGCATGGCTACAGACAGGCCTTCTTTCCACCTCAGAGGCTTTATCAATTTTTCTTCATTCTTAAAGGAGAATCTGCAGCACAAGGTTTCACAAGGAAAGAACAACTTATTTCCATTTGCAGCTCATTCAGTCTGTAGAATCTGCCTCTCTTAGGCAGCCAAGGGTCATCTCCAGTCATCCTGATCCATATCTGACCCTGGACCCGAGGACTTGGAGGAGAGGTGAGCACCTCTCTCTATCAAGTCCAATTCTCTTGCATGTTTATGGCATCATCTGCTCGTGTTGTGGTCTTCATTGATTATCTAGCTCATAGTAGGTACTTAATTATTGTTTTTGAAGCAGAAAACAAAATTTAGAAGGAAACAGCTTGAAAGTAACATGCTGAATTTATTATATTCTTTTTTGTTCCAGCAGCTCTTTTTGTTGTGGCTAAGAATTAGAAATCAATGGGATATCCATCAGTCAGGGAATGGTTAAATAGACTGTGATCCATGGTTGTAATGGAATGCCACAAGAAATGAAAAACAGGATGATTTCAGAAAAACCTGGAAAAACCTGAACTGATACACAGTGAAGTGTGTTCAACAGAAACAGGAAAACCTTGGACACAGTAACAGCAATACTATTTGATGAAGAATTGTAAATAACTTAGCTGTTCTCAATAATGCAATGATCTAAAACAATTCCAAGGGACTAATGATAAGCATACCATATGCCTTCAGAGAAAGAACTGATATTGTTTGATTCCTGTTGAAAGCATGCTATTTTTCACTTTTTTCCTTTTATTCTAGTCATCTTGTACAAATTGACTAATATGGAAGTATTTTATGTAATTGTACATGATATTATAATCTATATCTGATTCCTTGCCATCTCAGAAAGAGAGAGCATCTGTAATTCAAAACTTCAAATAAAGATATTTTTTCATGATAATACATGTATAACCTGTATCAAATTACTCTTTGTCATGGGGAGGGAAGAGAGGAAGATGAAAAAATGTCAAACTCAAAAACTTACAAAAAATCAATGTAGAAAACTAACTTTGAATTAAATGAAAAAAATAAATAAAAATAATATTCAAAACATAAATCAAATTTTTTAAAGTAAATAAAATTAAATAAACTGTACATAATAGTGCACCATGGTAGCCCAAATCCCAACCAGATATGGAGTACTCTTTCTTCTATTCCAGGCTACTTTCATATAGCTCAGGTGTCCCTCCCAACAAGATTGTTTGTCACAGGTCCTCATGACCTGGATGCTACTCCTTGGTTACAAATAAATAACAATGAAAAAGACCTTGTAACAATTGATACATAATTCTTTAACACAAATCCATTAGATTAAGATGCCTAGAAGGGACTGGGCAGGAATGATTTTCACCTTGTGACTGAAGACACAGGAATGCACCTCACACCCATCCTTTAGTCCATAAGAATGGAATTGCTGACATAAGGAAATATGAACTTTGACGCAGTCTACCTACACTCTCACTTACCTGTCAGAGAGCGTGGCTCAGGGATGCTCTGTGAAGTTGGGGAAAGCCCTAAAGCTTTTTGGAGCAGGGAGTTACCATCTGTATGGTCTGATATGACTGGCATCGAAAGGTTTGCTCACCTCAAAACTTCCCACCCACCTGTGTACCCTATGAAATTTCTAAAGTCACTTAACCTATCGGGTTAAGGAAGAGTTTTCTAAACTAGCTAGCTTCCTTTGGTAAATGAGAATGCTGTGAGTAGGAGGGGAGAGGAGAACAGAAAATGAAGCACTTGACAAATTATTGGATATTTTCAATAAAACTCAACTTAGGTCCATATACTTTTTTGCTTCAGTAAAAATAAAATTCAAATGAAAGTCAACAAAAGACTAACACGGTAGATTCATTCCAGTTAATAAGTGTAGCAATTATGTAATATAAATTAGAAAGATAGTTGAGTAGATGACTCCAGTTTGGAGACTTGGGTTCAAATCTAGCCTCAGATGTTTATTAGCTATGTGATCTTGGGCAAATCACTTAACTTCTGTTTGCCGTAATCCACTGGAGATGGAAATGGCAAACCACTCCTTGTAACTTTGCCAGGAAAACCCCATGGACATTATGTTTTATGAAGAGTTGTAGAGGACTGAACACAACAAAAATCTAAAAAAAGACAATATAAGCTTCATTTGGCAGTTAGTGGCATGGTGAATAGAGCATTGGACCTGGAATTAGGAAAACTACATCCTAAGTTAAAATCTGGCACCTGACAATTACTAGCTGTGTGACCCTGGGTAAGTCACTTCACCTGGATTGTCTCAGTTTCCTCTTTTGTAAAAACCACTCCAGTATCTCTGCCAAGAAAGCAATTACACAGTTGGACAAAACTGAACAACAACCCCACTAGGATATTATGAGGATATAATGTGATAAAGCATATGGAGTATTTTGCAACTCCAAAAGGACTTAGTAACTGCTAACTATCATCATCACCATTATTTTCTCCTTAAGATTTTCCTGATTCCCCCATCTTCTGGTGTCCTCTTTCACAAACTACCTTTAACTTTGCAGCTTTGTGTTTGTATTTACTAACTTTATGTGCACTGATCTTCTCTATTGGAAGGTAAGCTCATGTAAGTTAGGATTGTTTCATTTTTTTTTTGTATTTTTTTCTCTAGAACCTGGCGAAGTGACAGGCACACTATATCTAATAATTAATTGCATTTGATAAATTTTTAAAGATAATTAAGTATAATCTAGTTTCCCCCAGTACTATGACTTTTTTAAAAAAAAATTGAAATAAAACCAAAATAATAATAGAGGATTGTTAGAATTTTTCAACAATTAAATTAAAATTTAATTACTATAATTTTATTTCTTATTTAAAAATGCAATATCCCTTAATAATGATTAAATGCATAACGAGTTTGAAGAGAACATTCATTCAATGGAGCAATTAAAACTAGTACAAGAAAGAGCCAATTTAAATGGTAGAAATGCAAAAAACAAAGTATACATTGCAAAATATATTGGCAAAATAAGAGAATTTTTCCAGAGAAAATTAAGAGTTTTTTAAATAAGCAAAAACAAACTTTTAAAAAACTATGTCTTTAACTCCAAAAGTAATCTTTTTTAAATTGCTTACAGATTCACTAATTATAAACAGTTTCATTTGATAGGCGAAACATTGGTGCAACTTGCAGCTATAACTCTGGTCAAAAGCAGGTTTGCAAAATCACTTGCAAAGTAATTTCAAATGGTTCCATTTGCAGTTAAAACAGTAGACAAGAGAATTGTCTAAATGTCCAAAGACCTTCAGGATCAATGAACTAACTGAGACACCAAAATCTTATCTTACATTGTAAGTGGTTGAAACAACAGATGTAATTAAAGAAACTTATTTAATTTTATATATACATAATACATTCTTTATCTAACATGGAATTCTAAATGAATATGATGTATTATAACAGAATTGTAGTGAACTTTGTCTGCCTTGTTAAAGTTCAATTACTGTAATGTAAAATGTAAATCCCCAAGCCCCAGTTAAAAATATAGCTTTCCTATTATTTGGATCTATAAGTGCTTCATAGACAGCCATTTATAATATATGGACAAGGAGCTATATACAGTTTTCCAAGCTATTATAAGAATAATTAACTTTATAAAATATTGTCCATTAAAAAGTCTCTGGAAAATTATGAGTATAGGATGTGTATATGATATGGTGATACATGCTGACCAAAAGCACTTTTAAGATCCCAAATATTTGAGTTAAAAAATAAAATTGCTGTTTTTCTTGGTGATTAGGATAAAGATAAAGCAAACTCATTTATAAATATGTCATCTCCTGAAATTTGTGCACTTGGTGAATATTTTGTAAAAACTAAATATACAAACTCAAATCAAGGTCCTCAAATTCATACTCTGATGCAGAAATATAATTTATGAAGAAGTTAAAGCTATGGATGATATATTTATTTATAATTGATCTATAAATACTTTTACTTTTTCTCAAAAAAAAACCTGTCCTGTAAATAAAGAAGATACTAAAGTTCTAATTATTAATCACTTGATTAGTCTAAAAAAATTCTATTTTCTTTTAAATTCTAGCTTTTTTTCTAAATATGAATGGATAAGAAACCTATTTGCCATGGACAGGTATGATTCTTTTGGCTTCAATCCATCTGAACAAGAATGGTTAATAGATTTGTCTTGCAATATAATATGTTGAAACGACATTTTAACCTGAAAATCTTATTATATTGTGTCTTAGCTGTGGAAGAATAAAGTGTTCTTTAGTTTATGAATCAAAGCAATACCAATTTTATGACAATCCATAACACCTTATTTGTGTGAAATGAGGTTTTCTGTGTAGCTGTTATGAAGACAATATTGATCTTGTTTCATGCTTGAAAAAAAGAATTTTAAGTAGCAATACCATCAAAGATAGCAAATTTTGAGAAATTCTGCACTGAGAAAACAAGTTCATCCATCTCCATTGCATTAATAATAGTATTATGGTTATTTTTTTTACTATTGACATATAAATTATAAATTTTTATCAATAAACACCTGTTGCATTATTTCTATTGTATATGATTTGTTTGTATATCATTTTAAAATTCTAAATTACATTTCAACAAAACCTAAGTTAAAAATAATGCTTTATGAAAAAAAATTAGGGGGAATTATGTTTTTAGAAAGAAAAAGGGAAGAAAGAAGGATGGAAGGACAAAAGGAAGGAAGGAAAGCGGGAAAACCTTGGAAATCTACTTGATTAAGGATGTCCTCCAGAGAACCTCCCAACTCTCAATAAATAAAAGAATACTACCTGAGAGGGACAAGGTATTAACTCATTAACAGACATTATTTAATTAGTACATATTAGTTTATCAGGTTTTTGATAGCTGAGATCAGAGCCCAAAGGCAATAGAACTCAGAATAGGGAAATTTCAACTGAGGATGAGGAAGGGCAAAAAAGGAAGAGCAAAGTATGATACTATTGGTGAGAGAAGACCCTGATGAGTCAAAGCAAGGTGGGGGGATGGTGGAGAGGTGGCATGGGGAAATCAGGATAGAATGAAGTTATTAGAAGTGGGAGTGCATTAAGGGACCAATGGGTTTTTGCCTATTCAGGGGCAAATACACAAATAGGGTCTCAATAGATTAGATAGGCCATAAAAATGCACCACATTGTAAATAACTGGGCATGAAGTATAATACTCTTGGGGGGGGAGATGCCCCCAAAGGTCTTCATTATACTTAGATCTTTTTCTTATAACCTAACTTTGACTCTGAAATAAAACAAAGACCCATTTGACAGTTAGACCTATGGACATGAGATGCCAAGAGATCAGTCCCACTAAAAGTTGAGTCTTTAGTCATACCTAGCTCTTCACAATCCCATTTGAGGCTTTCTTGTCAAAGATATTAGAATGATTTTTGCCATTTCCTTCTCTGATTCATTTTACAGATGAAGAAACTGAGGCAAATAGGCTGAAGTGACTTGCCCAGGGTCACACAGCTAGAACATGTCCAAGGCATGGTCCCGGGTCCTCTTCTCTTTTCTTTCTGTCTCTAGGTTATCTCACTTGATATCTCATCAGCTCCCATAGAGTCAACTAGCATTTCTATGCAGATGATTAGGAGATCTATATAGCCATCCCTAGTCTGTCTCCTAAGCATGAGTTGCATACAGAAACTCATTATCTTTCACCTCAAATCTTTCCTTTATCTGAATTTGTCTATTCCTAAGGTATCACCCAGGTTCAAACCCTCAGTGTCATCCTTGACTTTTTAGCATACCTAGTCTATTTTCAAATTTTGTCATTTTTTGCTTTCAGTTCTCATATATGTCTCCCTTTTTCTACTCAGAGTCACTAGAGTTGTACAAGACTACACTATCTCTCTCTTGGACTATTGCAATAATTTTTGTTAATTGTTGCTCTTTTTCAATATCTTTATTGATTTCTTTTTTAATATCACTAACTTCACTTTGCATCCTTCTTCCCAGAGAAACAGTTCATATAAAAATAATATTTTTATGACAAAAAAGAGAAAAATCACTATAACTCACAATACATAAACATAATACAACACATTGCAATTTTTACCAGATAGTTTGCCACCATGGGGAGGGGGAAGGGAAGGGAGAGTGGTAGAAAAATGTGAAACTCATAAACTTGCAAATGGATGAATGTTGAAAAACTACCTTTGCATATAATTGCAAAAATAAAATAAAATAATAAAGGAAAAATATGTGCAATGTGTATCATTTATAGACTCTTTATCCAGAAATTCGATATGAAGATTTTCCCCTCATTCAACTGCTTCCCTTTTTAACCTTTTTTAACATTAAGCAAAAACCTTTGAATGATCCCCCAGTCCCAAGTCTCTCCCCACTGCAGTCTATCTTCCACTTATATGCTAAGATCATTTTCATAAAGTACAAGGTTTCCCATATCACTTATCTTGTCAATAAACTCCAGTAACTCCATATTACCTTCAGGATTAAAGATAAAATTTTCTGGTTAGCATTAAAAGCTATTTGGCCTCTTCCTGCATTTTTGATATACTTTACTCCTGTTTCTGAATTCTAAGATCCAGCTACACTGACCTGATTGCCAATTAATAGACCATCTCCCAACTAGACTTGGGATCCGGAAGCCCCAAGTTCAAGTTCTGCCCCATCTTTACTTACTACATGAACCTAGACAAGTCATTTATCAGCCTCAGTTTCCTCATAGGTAAAATGAGAATAATAGCACCAACCTCCCAAGCTGGTGGGATGCTCATGGTAAGAAACATAATTCCCCAAGGTGTGAGATCATCTTCTTCACTTCTGACTCCTAGGTTCCCTGGCTTCTTTCCAAAACTCAGTTCAAATCTCACCTTCCCACAGGAGGGCTTTCTCTGTAATAGTCCCCCTCCTTTCCAAAATTACCTTCTTTTTATACTGTATTTATCATACATGCATATACATATATAATATATTACATATACATTTGTAACAATTATGTATATGTAAGATATATATATATATATATATATATATATATATATATATGCAATCTAAACAGAAGATTTATGTTTCCTCCATTAGGATATGATTTCCTGGAGAGCAGAGATGAAATTTTTCTTTTGTTTCTATCTCCAGTGATTAGCATAAATGTTTATCCAACTAACTGGCTAACTCGTTGATAAATAAATGAGATGGGCAGGCACTTTTTTGGGACTTTCAAAATCATTCTTGAATCAAAAATGACATCTTAGTAATTTAATTAGCTGTCTTTCAACTAATAGTTTTCCATATTGTAAGCATTCATTCAAAAAACTAAAAGGATAAACTGCCAGAAGACTATCAAAAACTTATGAAAACTGAATTTAATGAAAATCTTATACAATTTTCATTTTACAATAAAATAATCAATTGTATTATAATAATAAATGTGATTAGTGACATTGTTTTTCTTGCAAAATTTTTCAAAATGTGGTGTTTTTAACTTGTTTATTGCTCTTTTTCAACCACTAATTGAGATGGATATTTGTCTTCATAAAGCCACTGCAATAAAGCCTCATTAGACATAAATAAGAGGTTACAAGTTCTAGGAAATTTGTATTGCTTTGATTTATCATCCAGTCAACTCTGTATTCACTCAAAAATAAAAGAAATGAGATTTTCACATGCAATTGACATGTTATCACCACTTTTGTTTAGAAGGGATGAAACCAAATGGATCATATTTGTTCATAGCAAATGGGTTTCTTATTCATTCATATTTAGTTAAGTCAAAAGATCAGGCATACATTAAGCAATGATTATGGGCCATGCTAAGAATTGAAGATAGAAAGAAAAAGGCCAAAAAGAAATAATTCCCTGCTCTCCAGAAGCTTACAGACTTCTTTAAGATAAAATGAAACCTATTTTTGTAGCCTGGTCAAATGTTCAGGAAGCAGAATTTGGCTTTCTTCTATTTCATTTGCAGGTCACGTTTTAAATTGGGAAACATTCAAAAGCATTGTTTTACAGATTTAGAATAGCTTAGCATTTATGCAGTGTGCCAAAGTTTGCAAGGTGTGTTATGTTTCTTACTATGAGCATCCCACCAGCTCGGGGAGGTTGGTGCTATTATTCTCATTTTACCTATGAGGAAACTGAGGCTGATAGAAGTTAAATGACTTGTATAGGGTCATATAGCTAGTAAAGATAAGACAGAACTTGAACCTGGGACTTCCAGATCCCAAGTCTAGTGCCATTTAGGCATCTACCTTTTAAAAAAGTAAATACAATCATTTCCTCTTTCTGCATCAGAGACCTTGCATTGATTTACCCAGAGTCATTCTTTGGGTGTTAAGTTAGTTAAGTGTTAGTCTCCAGAAGGTCTCTGTCCAAAAGTATACATTTAAGGGACACAGTGGAAAAAATACTGGACTTGAAGTAAGAAAGACCTGAGTACAAATCCAGAATCAGATACTTATGACTAGCTAGGTGACTCTGAGCAAGTCACTTGACCTCTGTTTGCCTTAGTTCCCTCACCTGTAAAATGAGGATAATAACAGTACCTCCCAGGTTTGTGATGAAGGGGATCAAATGAGATGATATTTGTAAAGTGTCTGACTTTCAGTAGGTGCTCTATAAATGCTAGCAAATGTTAAAACATAGACATTTTCAAAAGGAATGGGATGAATAGATAACTGTTAGGACCCATTCCCTAGAAGGTCTTCCACCAGTAGTCGGATGGCCACGTGTCTATCAGAGAAGAGACTAGATAGTCTCTGTGGCTCCCTCCAAAGAGGAGTACCATATTGGAAAAGAGCAGCTGTTGGGGGAGAGTTGAGGCCCAGAGGAGAAATAAGACTACTGAAAAGAAATAATGACAATTTCTATTAAAAGTAGTTTTTGTCCTAGGCAAGTCCTAGTATTTTGCTTTTTCTGGAAAACTTATTGCAGTTAATGAACATCTCCAAGTAGCCAATAATAAAAACCAAAACAGGATAAGTATGAACATTCACTACTTTCTCTTTCTCTGTCAGTTCTCTGTCCACTACAAAGAATGTCTTCTTCTTCCTCTTTTTTTTTTCGCTTTTAATTTTACCCTGAATAGTCAAAGATAAATCTCCCTTCATGATCTTTGGTTTTCATAGCTCACATGTAAAAAAATTTGGAGAAAATGTGTTGCTTCTTTGTGTGTCTGACTCCTATAAGGTTGTGGTGGGTTGATTTTTTGGATTTTTGCCATAACAGATGGAGAGAAAATAAGTCTCCCTAGTCGACACTTTTACCCCTCCGTGTCTGTGTGTATGAAAGACTCTCATAAAAATCCTTAATGCCGCCACACCAAGGAGGCCAGTGAGAGCTGTTCATCTTGATTAGAAAATTCAACCAAAAAATGAGTCTTTAGAACCCAACCTAAGAAAAATACCCTTCTATCTGCCTCCTTCAAGCTCCATCACTGGCAAATAAAGGATCCTTATTATTCGGGCCTGTTTTGGAAAGGGATAATAACAATGGGAATTAAAGTCACCGAGTTGGGACTGTCTTATAGTCATAAATGGAGGCTTTATGTTCTGGGGTTTTGATTTTTTCCTCCCCATTACGCAAGGACTCCTTGCTCATAATTGGCTAAGTAGCTGTGGAATCTATTCGGCTGTCCTGGTAACTTGGCTGCAGTGCGGCGTTGGGCTTCAGGCTTATGTAACGGTGGCACAGTGGAAAAGACATCATATGTTTAAAAGGATGCGGTGGGGGGGAAATTAGCAGTTGCATCGCCGTGTTACCTAACTTCGGGGCTGGCAGGCAAGCTGTTTTTCTATAGCAGACAACAGTTCCCACTCCCTTCCGACAGCCAGGTTCTCTGATGGTTCCTAGCGGATCAGTTTTGAATCTGTGCCTTCCCTGGTGTAGCTCAGAGGGAGAAGGCTGTGTTTATCAGCTCCAAGCTCCTTGCTTAGTGCAGCCCCCTTTACAGTGCTTCTTTCCAGGGTTCAAATGGGAAGAAGGAAAGAAGGGGGGATTCCTAGGGGAATGGCTGAATTAATGAATAGAGCCAAGGTGGCATCAGGTAAGAAGGAGCGCATTGTCGGATAGGATGCCCAAAGAAGTTTTTTTTTCCTTCTCCTCCTGTTTGTCACCTTTTTCCAGTTCTGTAACCCATACTTTTATTTTTTTTTAGTCCTCGATTCTTTTCATTTGCTCAAGAAATGGTGAGAAGCTATTCATTTCAAGCTAAGTGTTAGCATCTGGAGCCTGCTGGAAAGAAAGGATAGCAGCCTTCTTCTTGGTTTTGTTCCCTTTTTTTTTTTTAATTTCCACATTTGCCTTATCACAATTCCCAATTCGATACTTCATCTCTGACGCTGCTGGGGGTGCGCATGGATAGTGTTCATGTTGCAGAAAAGGTTTTGCTTTCTTTTCCTCCTTTGCACCAGAACAGCCTTTCTGGTGAATGTAACAGCTGGACTTTGTGTTCCCAGCTCTCCCTGGATGCCCAGGAGATGAAGTACCTCATCCTTAATTCAGAAAAGTAATCATAACCATATAGGATTATTACCCTGAAGGAATGGACCCCAATGATTGGTCTTCAAATTAGTTCTTAGGGTTTTTTGTTTTAAGAGAATATGGTTTCCATAATAGTTAAACACTTTAAAGACCAGCATTTGAGAATGGAAAGAAAAGTAAGACAAGAATGTGTTTATAAAATGAAAGGTGGTTTCAATAGAGGCCACAGAAAACAAAAATTACCTGCAAGAATAGTAGAGATGACCTAGTATGGATATTATATTCTATTTCTTGGTTATTACGCAGTGACACACTTGGGAGACCTGGTCAAGATTGTACCATTATAGCGATGGATGTCGATGACCAAGGTATGGCAGGTATTCTGATCTCAGGGGAAAAGTCATAGGGTCTAATTCAGCTCTTTGCTTTTGCTCGAACTGTTTGCTGTAGCCATTTATAATCCCAGTGCGTTCATAAGTAAGGACTAGATAGCTTGGGTTGGAAAATTGATCCTGGCACACACTTCCGTCCCTTTATGACATCAGCATCCTGGTAACTAGACTAGAGGGATCTGCAATTACCTGCTAACTCTGGCCTGGTTGGTGGCCTGTAAAAGTAGTTGTTGGTCTATGGTCCACTTCCTAGCAAATGATTTCCCACATCACAAAAATTGAATTTAAAGTCAGCATCCATATCAACAGTTTGGATGAAGTCCATAACTTAATGAACCAAGAAAGCTAAGGCATGCTTACTGAGCCAAAGTTGAGACCCATTACTTGAGTAGAATGGGCCGATAGGGAGGGCTTGTGCTCATGCAAGCTTCGGTCTGTGAGAAGCAGCGTTTCCGAAATTCTTAACCTAGGGTAAAAGGTGAAGAGAAAGAAGAGCCGTAGGTAGAATCAAGGTCTCTCCCCTTTGAAATTATTATGTAAAAGGAAGTATAGGATGGTATTGGAGACAACAGAGATGGGAAAAACATCTGGACTAGCCAAAGTGTATGTGGTGGATGCCTATATTAGAGCTGGGACAATTAGGAAGATGGTGAGGCCTAGCTCCTCAAGGTAAATAAAAGGGGAGGACAATCAAAACAAGGAGAAAATCTCAGACTTTATTATTAGCAAATAAAAGCAACCAAGAAAATATCAATAAATAGTAACTCAGGATTACTTTCAGTCTCTGCATTTTTTTTAATGAGAATAATCTACTCATGCTCTAGGGACACTCTGGATAAAGGTATGAGAACAAACCACAGCTTCACAGACACACAATCAGCTGAAAGACATAGACTACGTAAGAGCATTTGATTTGGTACATCCAAATAGAAAGATCACCTTCCAAAAGGAGAAGGAAACAAACATTTATTACTACATACTCTGTGCCTAAGTGATTTACAAATATTATTTCCTTTGATGCCCATAACAACTCTCTGAGGTAGGCGTTATTATTCTTCCGATTTTACAGATGAGGAAGCCAGGGCAAACAGCAGTTAAATGACTTTCCCAGGATCACACAATGAGGTCACATTTGAACTTGTCTTCCTGACTCCAAGTCCATCATGCTACCGAGCTACTACTAATGCTTATTTATTATATTGTAATAATTATATAATATTTGATGGAAGATATAACAGTTCATCTTATTTGATCTCCACTTTCTGACTTCTTTAAAAATCTCATCTTCTATAGGAAACCTTTCCCAACCCCTCCTAATTCTAGAGACTTCCCTTCTACATTATTTCCCTAGTCACAGCAACAACAGCCCTATACATAGCTTGTTTGAAGATATTTGTTTGCTTGTCTCTCCCAGTAGTTTGTGAGCTTTTTGAAACAAGGATTGTCTTTTGCCTTCTTCCTTCCTCCCTCTCACCCTTCTTCCCTTCTTTCCTTCCTCCCTCCTTTCCTTCCTTCCTTCCTTCCTTCCTTCCTTCCTTCCTTCCTTTCCTTCCCTCCTTCCCTCCCTCCTTCCCTCCCTCCTTTCTTCCCTTCCTCCATATATATATATATGTATCAAATGCCTGGAGCTTAATAAATGTTTATTGACTAAAAGGTCAATAAACAAAAACTATGCTATCGCATTTAAATATTTATACTTCGGTATTAATGGCCCACTATGTCATAGATAACGACTCACCATATTTTAAAAATTCTCTGCCAGAAGTGTTATAGCCTAGCTTATCACTTATAACTGTTTTTCCACAGCCTCCATTTCAGAATCACTACCTTTTGGTGACCATTAAAGCCCATATTTGTTTTTCAATCAATCCATTTTTGTGACAGACAGTATTCTGAAAAAAAAAAGATCAACCCTGCCTTCAAAGAAGTTGCATTCTACCACAGGAAAAAAATAGGTTTCTTGATTTTTCATATAAATACATTCTGATAAAATTTATTATGAAAGTGTCATGGTCTAATGTACTAGACTTGGAAGGCAGAAGACCTGGATCCAAATACTGATTCTGATACTAGCTATGGAAGCCAGAGCAAGTCACTTACTGCTCTAAGGCATTGCCCTCACAGATAATTTGTCTATGAAGTAAGTCATGGTTGCTTGGCTTGGTGGAAGGAATTCCCACATCCCCCAAGATGAGATGACAAACTCACAGATCCTTCCAAAAAATTACTAATGGGAACAAGCGCTTATCCATGTTTATCTCCTACCTTCTTTTCATAAGGGACTATTTTAGGAAAAAATTGTTACCTCATAGAAAGTACTATATCCTTAAAAAAATTCCCTTAAAACTTAAACTATGACAAGGAAAAACCGAAAAGGAAAAATACCCATTCAATTCTGTAAATTAGAATTTTCCAAGAAAACTATACTATCCCCTTTAAATAGTTTTTTTTTAAAAAGCCCAGTTGACCTTTATTAGCTGCATATAGGTAGCTGAGGCTTCTGGGGTCTATCATGACTAAGAATCAAAATCTTGTGATGTTCTTAAACAGCATTCTTTTAGTTTAATGTATTTCTTGGGAGAGGACTTTGGACTAGGAGTCTAATAATTGGGTTGGACACTTTCATGCCACCTCTGAGTTGTGAGTCTTTGGAAGGATCATTTAGCCTTTTACAAATTTATCTATAAAACTGAGTTAATGAAAAACACACTCTCCATATCATGGAGGGTCATGAGGATGAAAGACACAAGGAGATATGTTCATGTGCTATGGAAATATCTGAGCAGTAGATGGGGAAAGTGAGAATAATTGCTAGAATTTTTATATAATGCTTTATAATTCTTTCATTTCATCTTTACACTAAACCTGGGGAAAATGAACAAGCATTTTAAGCTTGTGGATCAGGCACTATGCTGAGCACTTTACAGATATTATCTGTTAATCTTCACAATGGGAAGGAAATACTAGGTAATAGTAGTAGTGACTATTATTCCTTTTTTACATATAAGGAAACTGAGGCAGACTGAGGTTAAGTCTTGCCCAGTGTCACATAACTAGTAAGTTTTGGAGGTTGGATTCAAACTCATATCTTGATTCTAGATCCAGTGCTTTATCTACCACAGCACATAGCTGTCTATTGTATTGTTGATATAGCAAAAGCTCATTTGCCCTCACTAGTACCTAGAAAAGACCATGGAAAATCAAATTGCCTTTTGCTCTTAATCCCACCTCTCTTTAAACATTCCCTCTCTGCCTCCACTCCATTCCCAGCCCCAGCTAGGGAGTTCAGTCACTTTACCTTTGTTTGCTTCAGTTTTCTCATCTGTAAAATGGGGATGATGATGATATATACCTCCCAGGGTTACTGTGAGGATGGAATGAAAGAATATAAAAAAAAGCTTACCATAGTGCCTAGAATATGGTAGATTCTAGATAAAAGCTTCCTTCCTTCCTTCCTCCCTCCCTCCCTCCCTTCTTTCCTTCCTTCCTCTCTCCCTTCCTTCTTCCTTCCCTCCCTCCCTTCTTCATTTCTTCCCTTCATTCCTTCCTTCTTTCCTTCCTTCCCTCCTCCTTCCTTCCTTCCTTCCTTCCTTCCTTCCTTCCTTCCTTCCTTCCTTCCTTCCTTCCTTCCTCCTTCTTCCTTCCTCCTTTTCTTTCCTCCTTCCTTCCCCATTCCCTATCTAGTTGCAATAACTGTATATTATCCTTTATACCTATCTGCATTAAAAGTGAGCAGTGGCGATTGTTTATTAGCGTCAGAGGGCTGAATCCTGACTGTTGGGCCCTGGTAGTTCCACTTTTCTTCACTCACTAGGTAATAAATATTTTTAAGTGCTTTCTATGCTAAGTGCTATTCTACCAAAAAAAGCAAGCTCTGCTCTCAAGGAGCTGACAGTGTAGCAGGGAGACAACCCTCCTAATGCTTCAGGTCATGAATCCTCTACATTGGCTCTTGTTTTATGTGCATGTATGAGTGTGTATGTATATTCTTGTTCTCTTGAAAGATTGTTTCCTTAGTGCAGAGAAGAAAGAACAGGTAGGGTTCATCATTTTTATCAATCGAATGTAAATATCTTCTACCAAAGCCTTCCTGTGAGGCTTCACTTTGGTTTGGCGGTAACCCCCCATTCATGAAGGCTATACTAGCAAACATTAGTATGAGTCTGACAAAAGACTTCCTATCTCTCTGCTGTTCAAGGACTAACCAAGTTACATTGGGAGAGGCTCATGGTGGGAAGCTGAGCCACCTAAGGCAATTCATAATACGGTCACAGAAAAAGTTGAAATCAATAATGCTCAAAGAATTTTAAAATAAACTTTAATTTCAATTAAATGTATTCATTGAATACATAGGTCTATATTTACTTCACAAAAGGTAACTAGATGATTTAACAATTATTGATTAGCTTATTGGTCTTGATTCTAGATCCAGTGCTTTATCTACCACAGCCCATAGCTGCTTATCACTAGTCTCTAGAAAAGACTATAGAAAATCAAATTGCCTTTTGCTCTTAATCCCACCTCTCCTTAAACATTCCCTCTCCGCCTCCACTCCATTCCCCACCCCCAGCTAGGGAGTTCAGTCACTTTTCCTTTGTTTACTTCAGTTTTCTCATCTGTAAAATGAGGATGATGATCATAAGAACATAAGAACAACAGTCGTTAAAAAAAAGAGAAAGATCCAATTGGTTTAAGAATGACAGCAAAGATATAATTAGGAATTTTAGGGGTGCAGATCTGCTAATAAACTTCCATTTGTTTCTAGCTTCAGCCTCATAAATCTGGAGGTCTCAAAACATGTGGATAACTTCTGAAGAGAGTTAATATCTTGTATTCTTGAAGGCTATGACTTTGAATGCAGTCTCAGGTCAAATTAGTATTTTTTTCGTTTTGCTGGGTACATCACTGTTGACTCATATTGAATGTCAGTTCAAGTCAATTGCAATCCACTGAAGTCTTCAGATACTTTTCAGCTATAATATTCCTATGGAATCATTCCTCCTCTGCCCTATATTTGTGAAACTGATCTTTTGAACCAAGTATAAGACTTTACATTTATAGAATTTGGTTTAGTAAGTATATTAGGATCCTCTCATTCAATGGTCTATTTTCCCATTATAAAAGCAAGGTCCTCAGTAACAGGGATTTAATTTTTGTTTTTGTATTCCCAGTTGACCTAGCACAGTACCTTTTGTGTAATAGGTGCCTAATAAATACTTGTTGCGTACTATTTGTCCTGACATCATAGATGGCATCAAACTAATTTTTAAATGATTTAATCCTCAATTAAGAAGATCATGGAGATTGGTAGGCCCATTCTGATGATTCTAATTACCTTCTCCTAGGAACTGTTGCTATTGTCCTTTGTAATGTAGTCTACCAAATCCTCACTGATAAAATCATCCTTTACACCACGGCATAAATTCTTCCATCTTACACAAGTTATTTGCTTTTCATTTACACATTTTTGTGAATAGTAGAAGTAGCCACTTGACAAGTAGGCATTTTTATTGTTCAGTTATTTCGAGAACCCATTTGGGATTTTCTTGGCAAAGATACTGGAGTGGTTTGCCATTCCTATCTCCAGTGGATCCAGTGGATCCATTTGGTCAGACAATAAGTAATTTGCCCAGGATCACATTACTAGGAGGCTAGATTTGAACTAAGGTCATCCTATCTCCTGACCCAGTGTTTTCTCCACTGTTCCACCAGCTGCCTCTAGATACGAGATGAGTCTTAAGTATTTTTTAATTGAGTACAATTTTTGTTTGTTTTTGGCCTCAATGAGTATATGTATTATATATATATATATATATATATATATATTCATTTTTTTTACATATTTGCAGTTCATATTACCAATGTATACAACAAGCAGTTGACTATCTTTATAAAATCAGATTCTGATAAACAAAATCATTAGGCGGAATACTTTTAAGAATAGAGCTCATTGTTTTGCTGAAATTATAGGACCGGTAGTAGAACCTTCAGCCACCAGTAAGACTTCTACACTTTTTTGTTGTTGTAGGTGCTATTTAAACCTCTGACAAAAGCTCTGTTCTCTAGTATAATGAGTGTTTCAAGGCAGATCTATTTCCATGTCGAATGGAAATATGGTCACAGTGACAAAGGCAAAATTCTACTACTGCTGGAAACAGGGAGAAGGGAGACTTTAAATTTTTCTTTTCAGGATTAACAAGGCAACGTACCCAAATTAGTTACAGAACCAGCTAGGAACTGTTACAGGCCCATAGGACACAGTTCTGATTCAGTTCATACTAATTACTGCCTTCAGATTCTGTGCATGGAGATTCTATTGAGGATGAGTAGAGTCATGCTTCCAGGTACTCTCTCAGAAAATTATTATTTTTCTCTGAATTTCTTTCTGGAACTATAAGAGCTTTTTCCAGGAACTATGCTGAAATTCAATTTAATTTTATAATTCAACAAAATTCAAACTGCATTTTATTCTCCATATTCTCTGTTGGGAAAAAAAGAAAAAAATTAGCTTTTCCCTCAAGGAGTCTGCATTCTACTTGGGGGGAAACATCAAGGAAAAACTTGGGAGTTCTGAGAACAGTGACATTTTAAAAAAATGACATTAAAGAAGAAGCATTAACATCTGCTTTGCTGCTGTATGCTAAAGATCATGGGAATTCCAACTTTTAGGGGAAACTTTCCATATGGATTGTCTTTCCCATTAGAAGGGAGTTCCTGGAGATCAGGGACTGTCTAACAAAGCACAGTGCTTTGTATAGAGTAAGGACTTATTAAGTGCTCTGTTCATTTATTCAAATAACACATACCCAGAATATAAAATAAAAATATTTGCAAATATATTTTAGCAAGGGGAAGGCATAGATTTAAAATGAAAGTCAGTTAAGCCTAGATTAGGGAATTCTAGAGGGCATAATTGAAAGGATGAGTTAGAATGGGACTGCCTTGGACAAGTATGAGGGAATAGGGAGAAGTGAACAGGAAAGGGAACTTCTGGCTGGTAAATCTTATCAGAATCTTGAATACTGGATGGAGATAAGAGTTGTCATACCCTTTGAAGAATCAGTAGAAATCTATTTGATTATCATTCTCTGAAAAATAAAGAAGTAAAAAGGGTGAGAGGGAAGACAAGGCACATGGATACAGATGAAGATGATGATGGGCAAGGAAAGGTCTATGGGATCCTGAGTCCTGGCTGGTTAGAGGTGAGTCATGTTTGAAGGACTCTCCATCCAATTAACAATCAAATCAACTCCTTCTTAAAGCTCACTCAATTGTTAAGCAGAATATCTTCCTGGGGGAAAGGAGGATCTCAGGGTTCTTGGACCTGGTCTGGTGGCTAATGTAACATGATTAGGGTGGCAGGACAAGGGGTCAAGCCAGGGTTTCGGGCAGTTCAACAACTGTATGGTTGATAATTTTACTGAGGGTTGATGTTTGTCATCATCATCAAAACTTGATTATGACTGGTCCATTGGTAAAAGTCACCATAGCTACAAGTGGCATTATAGTATTTCAAAAATTAATCACTGATGATCCAATGAGATATTAAATTTTCTAATTATTTTTGCTGTATAGAATACCCGATTTCAAAAATGAATCAAATAACAAATACTGAATATGCCAACATTTTTATGGAGCCATTTCATATTTGTCATTTCAGATTATGTGAGACATCCTACAGTGGATGTTTCAAATGGTCATATTTATTTAATTTTATGCTTCAGTCTACTTGCCTTTATTGAAATCATGGCCAGCCAAGTTCTCCTGTTATGAAATGGAAGTTCTTCAAAGTTTTGATACATGGAAACTAGAATAATTTATAATAATCATATGAAAAAAAGTATTTTTTATCAGAGAGAAGTCTGATGAGATCTGTGTCTGAGCTTGAATACATACATACATATATAAAGCATACTACTTCTATTTCTAAGACAAGGGTAGAACTGAGCACTCTTATCTCATGTGCTGGCTTTAGTGCTTTTTCTTCACTATTTCAAGGCTTTACTTCAGGACACTAGAATTTAAGGACTGCTAATAGCAGAGAGAGAGGCAATGTGAGAAGGCAATGTGGAAGTGAATCCAGGAAGACCTGAATTCAAGTACTGCCTCCAACACATACTGACCATAACATTGGCCAAGTCACTTAACCTTTTCAATGTTCTACTCAGTTTTCTGATCATAGGTCAAAGTGAAGGTATGGACTTCCATGGGCAAAGGTCTCCTCACTTGATAGTCAAATAAAATGAAATCCCTAGTCCAGTCCCTACTGTTATCGTTTTAGTTTGTCCTTTGTTTTTGAAGTGGATCAATGACTTTAGGAAGGTCGTGTCTTGACCTGTGAGTAAATGAATCTAAGTGAGGCAGAACTGCACGAAGTGGACAGCCTCACTCTCTCTTCCAAGTGCGGGGCAAAACAAAAGTCAAGATGACTGGTGGATGAGCTTAATGTCTTTGGAGCTTGACCGAGCTCAAAGCGCTCCACAGTACTTGCCCTTCAGTTGCTTTCATGACCAGCTGGGACAAATTGTGCTTCTACAGGAGTCTTCTCATGCTTGTAGTACACATTTCCCCAGTTCACTGAAAGATGTGAGATGTTTTTGTTTCCCTCCAGGTGGTTTAGCTAAGATGTGGCCACTGCTGAGCATACTCTGGCTTCTTGGAGCCACAGGTGAGAGGGTGGACACCAAAGGTGGATGAGTAGATTTGAAAAAGACTTTAGCAAGCCCTCCCACCAGGGCTGCTAATCTTCCTAACACCCCAAAGACATCTTAATAGAACCACCCTGGGAAGGGTGTTCCTCTCCACACACCTCTAGGAAACGTTCCCTTTTTGATCCCATCCTCAGTGGCAATGGACTTCTTTTGGGGTGCGTTTCCTCCCCACAGCAACCCCTTCCAGGATATTTTTTCACTGCATCCTTTTCACCTTAGCAGTGACCAGTCCTTTAAAAATATAGAACCCTTGTAGTTCCTTTTAAATTCCCTTTGTCTTCCTCCCTCTCCTGCTCCTCTCTCATAGTAGCCACAGTCCAGGGAAACTCCCCTTTGCCCCAGGGACAGAGCCTAGCTGTGGTTCTAGTCTATGCTCAATGTGTTAACTTGATTTAACTCCATTGCTAATATTTTGGGGTGGGATACTAGTGAGTTGCCTAGGGCTGTTTTTCTCCTTAGAGGGAAATCTTGATGCATGGATTAGAAGTTGGAGTGATGTTGAATAAATGATGAGAACTCTGCTAATGTTCTTGATGGGAACTTTGAATAATAGAAATGTATGTTATTGAGTTAGAAGGAGAAAAATATCTGAATTGACCTAAATGACGGAATGAGGAAGGATTTAAAAATGTTTTCAATTCCCCTTCCATTGAACTGCAAATAAACTTGACAAGCATTTATTAATAATTTATTTAATTAATAAATTAAATTATTAATAATTTAAAAATTATTATTACCATTACTATTACTATTATTATTATTACTATATGCTAAGCACCAGGGATGGAAAGACAATAAAATGAACACAATCCCTCCCCTCAGAGAGTTTTCATTTTCTTATTATCCCATCCATGAGATAAATGGTACTATGGATCATGGAACCATAGATTTAGAACTAGAAGAGCTCTTGAAGAACACCTTATCTAACCCTCTCATTTTGCAGATGAAGAAATTAAAGCCCAGGGACTTAACCAAGGTCACACAGGTAATCAGTCTTGGCAACAGGATTTGAACCCAAGGTCTCTGATTAGAAATCCAGCAAGCAGTCTCTTTCCTGGACCAAGATGCAATTTATTCATTTATTTTGCATCTATGGTCTTATTTGGCCCTCACAAGATCCCTCTGTGGTTGGTATTGCAAGTATGGTTCTCTTCATTTATCAGATGAGGAAGCTGAGTTTCACAAAGTTAAACAAATTTCCCAAGATCCCATTACAAACACATGATGGAGAGAATTCAGGTCTTTTGAGTTCAGGTCCAGAGACCTTTCTGGCCCCTTGGATATTCCAGACTGAGCACAGTGAGAATAGCCTAAAGCAGTATAGGAGCAGATTTAGTATTGATTTGATAATTTTAAAGTATATAAAATAAATTATAAAGAATGTGAAAATACAAAAGTTATTTTCAATTTATGGAAAATATATGGAATGCAATTCCTGTACTTTATGTACCACATTTTCCATCATAGCTCTGCCAACAAAACTCTGAGTCTAAGTACAAGATTTGCAAATAGGTTTATATTCATATTTAGAGAATATGCATATTCAGAGACCTGTTATTCAGAAAATATTTTGTTATATTCTAAGTATATTATAGTTAAAAATATGAGGGGCAAAGTGGGAAAAGCAGGGGACCTTAAACAGTAACCACTGCATGAAAAGAACAGAGAACAGAGAGGAGCTCAGCCATGGAACCTGGAGATCTGGGTGGGCATCAAGTGATCAAGGCTTCTTTCTGTGTTTGAGTGAAAAGAAGGGGTTGGACTCTGAGATCTTTAAGGATCTAACATTCTGTGATTCAGTGGTTTTCTTTACTTATAATACTAAATAAGAATGGTTAATAAGCATCAGTGGGGGAGGGTGTGGTTGGATTATAGGGTTTGGAGTTGCCTTGGTTTTTAGAGCTTAGTGTCATGTTGGAGAGGTTTTTATCCATCCATTATTCAAGCAAAAACATTTATTAAGTGCCTACAATGAACCAGTGAGTCAAATCAATAAACATATATTAAGCACCTACTCTGGTGTCAGCCCTGTGTTAGTGCTGGGAACACAAAGAATGGCAACAGGGCTCCTGGCTGGAGGAATTCATGATGTGGCACAGAAGAGCTGTGCACTGCGCTGCACTGCAGGGTCAGGTACCAAAGTCTAAGTCGGGATTCTAGGTTGAATTTCCTCATCATTCTTTTGCTATCATAAAATATTAGATAGCAAGACCTTAGAAGTTACCAAGTCCAGGCCCTTATTTTACAGATGATTAGAGCTAGAATAATACAGTAATGTATACTGAATATATATCTGAAGAGGTAAGGAAAGCCTCTCAAAGTAGAAGCTGAATAGTAAATTCTTCCTTTCTTTTTATGTTTCTTTGTTCCTTCTTTCTTTTCTTCCTTCCTACCTTCCCTCCCTTCTTCCTTTCCCCTTCCTTTATTCCTTCTCGACTTCCTTCCCTTCTTCCTTCTTGTTCCCTTTCTCCTTCTTTCCTTTCTTCCTTCCTCCCTTCTTCCTCTCCCCTCCCTTCTTTCCTTCCTTCCTTCCTTCCTTTTTCCCTTCTCTTCCTCCCTCCCTCCTTTTCCCCTTTCCTTTCTCCTTCTTTTCTTTCTTTTCCCTTCCTTCCTTCCTTCCTTCCTTCCTTCCTTCCTTCCTTCCTTCCTCCCTTCCTTCCTTCCTTCCTTTACTCTCTTCCCCAATTATTCATTCAATCCCTATTGTTTGCAGGTATGGCAGTACAGAAAGCTTGGGAGTTTAAGTTGGCATAGCAGGGTTTAAATCTCTGCTCTATATCTTACCATTGTAACCTTGAGCATATTACTCATAGCCTCAATCTGTTCATCTGTAAAACGAGAGAGTCGAATTAGATGACCTTTCCAGCTCTCAATCTACTCTCCTATGAACCTAAAAGAATGATCAGGAAATTCAGCAAAGAAAATTGACTTACACTTCCTTTCCTTACAAGTGCACAGAACCCCCTTAATATAGCAGGTGATTAATAAATGATTTTTTGTATGAGGCTGGCCAACCAGCTCAGGAGCGTCAGTGAAAACTCTCTCTTTCCCCCATCAATAGCCCAACCTCTATGTGAAACTTGTTCTTTGAGGATCTTACCCTATCTCAACTGAGCCCCATTCTCATGGGAGTTTTGCAACTCAGTGTTTTCAAATAGTAGTCTGTGCCCCTAGCAACCAGAAGGTTTCTAGGATGACAAATGAAATCATAACAATATTCTTAACCATTCAATGTCATCTGCACCTTTTGTTTTGGCTGCATCATCATTCATGAGGTAACTTTTCTATTTTTAGTTTAAACATTGTAAGTCTCATTAGTAAAGTCTGTTCTTTCACTAATCGATTGCATATTTTACTCAACTAGTGAATCTGAAGAAAGGACTGTTTTATTTTGTGAATCCACTTAATGAATAGCTTCTAGAAGCTTCTTGAAAGGAGCTCCTTTTATTTTTGTCCTTGTATCTCCAGCACCTAGCCCAGTTCCTGGGGCATTTCATCAGTCAGAATTGGTGGATTGATTGCTGGATGGACATTCATTATCTTCTAAGAGATTAGTTTTTGCTTAAGAAATGTGAATGAATGCTGTTTATAGTTGGTGGGGATTTGGTGACAGACATCTTTTTTTTTTTAGATTTTTCAAGGCAATGAATGGGGTTAAGTGGCTTGCCCAAGGCCACACGGCTAGGTAATTATTAACTGTCTGAGGTCGGATTTGAACCCCGGTACTCCTGACTCCAAGGCCGGTGCTCTATTCACTGCACCACCTAGCCACCCCCAGACATTATCTTTTAAAAAAAATTTTCTTTGTTTCCTTTTCTCTTGATCTTTTGTGGGTCAGCTCTTCTTGAATAACTAGGCAAATCATTGTTGAAAGGAAAACTGAGAAATAACTCTGGAATGGGTGTGCATGGGTGTGAGGCTGAAATATCGGAAGAAGGCCAGGGAAGGTCAGTGCCAGTAAGATAAGATAGCTTTATCTGTAATCACTGGTTTGTGGTGGATTTTGAGTCACCATCTATTATTCAGAAAAATCAGGACTTCATGTGAAAAAAATGCTCTAAATCATGTTGATTAGAGAAATACAAATTAAAACAACTCTGAGGTATCACCTCAACCTAATATGACAAACAAGGAAAATGATGAAAGTTGGGGATGCTGTGGGAACACTGGAACACTACTGCATTGTTTGGTGGAGTTGTGAACTTGTCTAACTATTCTGGAGAGGACTATGGAGTTATGGCCAAAGGGCTATATGACTGTACATATCTTTTGATGTTAAATTTGTATCCCAAGGAGATCATAGGAAAATAGAAAAGAACCCACTTGTGCACATATATTTAAAACAGTTCTTTTTTGGGTGGCAAATAATTGGAAATTGTGGGGATGCCCATCGACTGGGAAATGGCTGAACAGGTTGTGGTGTATGAATGTAATGGAATACTACTTTTCTATAAGAAAGAATGAGCAGAAAGATTTCTGGAAAACCCAGAAAGAGTTACATGAACTGATGCTGAGTGAAATGAGAATCAGGAGAACATTGTATGCAATTGCAGCAGCATTGTGTGAAGCTCCACTATGAAAGACTTAGTGCTTCTCAGCAATACAATGATCCTAGACACTTCCAGAGAAAGAACTATGGAGTCTGAATGAAGACTGAAGCTCCTTGAAAACTCTCTCTTTCCCCATCAAAAGCCCAATCTCTATGTGAAACTATTTGCACCTTTTTTTTTCTTTTCATGGTTTCCCCTTTTGTTTCTTCTTTTACAATATGACTAATGTAGAAATAGGTTTAACATAATTATACATATATAACCCATGGGTAGTGGAGGGAGGAAGAAAAATGTGGAACTCAAAATCTTACAAAGATGAATACTGAAAATGATATTAAATGAAGTAGAAAAAATAATTATTATTAAGTGTAAATAAAATCTGACTTCATTAAGCCTCTGTGGATTGAAAATCCCTTGGTCCCTCTAAAAATGGTGGGGAATTGGAAAAAAACTTTCAGAGAAAAATTGAATTCATTCTGACAGACTTGAGAAGTTCAAGTTAAAGGAATACATCACCACTTTTATTTTTAACCACATTTTTTTCTTTCCTTCTTTTGATTAGTTCTTTGAATTTTGTTTTTTGGCAACAAAGACTGTGTTGTCTTAAAAGACTTCATAGTCATTTTTTTAAATCAGTTTTTGTTTGCTTTCTAGATAATTCTGCATTCGAGAATAAGAGCAAATGCTATGTTGTCTTATGTTGTAGAATTGTGTGCACTGTTCTCAAAGCTAAATGCTTTCCATGGGGATGGACATTCTTAGTAGCAAGGTCTCTGTGAACATATGCTTCCTGGAGAGTTGATGTATTTTGTTGTATTTCTTATGGTTCATTCTGATTTAAGATGATAGAGGAAATTTAGATCATTTAAATTAGTGACGAGTCTAAATAAATGAAAAGTGGATTTTTTTAAACCTTTTTTCAAGTTTGTCACACCTGTATTTCATATACCTCAAATGCTTGATTTTGTTGTCAATGATGTATTCTTTAAGAAAACAAATATACTTAATGTATGGTAAAAAAATGATTCTTGCCGATTCTAATATTTTTAGTTCTACCCATCTGTTACCACAGATTTATGGAAGAGGAATGTCAACCACTATGAAGTAAAATAACAACAGAAAAATGCAGATTTCTTCCAATCTGAAGAAATAACATTTCTTGGTACCTAGTCTTCATCTGAAGATTTAAACCTTCTATGTATCATTCCATATAATTCTATATTATTCTATAAATACAAAAATCATCTATGAGATGTGAATAGTTTTGCATACTTTTAAGGGTAAGAACAATGAGGAATGAACTGGATTAACTGACTTTCTGAAGGTCATTTCCTTGTATGCAGGAGTTTGACCTCATGGATTCATCAATTTAACTATCAACTGAACCAAATTTTCTAATGCTTGGGTCAAATGGGTCTATGATCTATAAGTCTCCATATCTGTTTAGGATAGCTAGCTCAGTATTGTCTGAATATGGGAGAATTTGGGAGAAGAGAGAAAGAGGTATATTCTAGACATAGGCAGCATAGCCAGAAATAGATTTTTGACTCCTCTCAAACTTCTGACTTGGAGGAGAGACTGTAGAAATAGTTATTGGTCTATAAAAGGGGCCTGACCAATGGAGTTTCATGTTCTGAACATGTGTGGCATTCCCTGCCTCCAGCCAGCCCAGGTGGAAGAGGCTGATTCTAAAAAAGACGTGATGATATGTAGTATAAGGGAAGTGCTCGTCAATTTGGAGCACAAATAGATATATTCTGTCATTGGTTGAGGTCTGTTAATCCCATAATAATGAGATTGACTCTTGCTTAATGTCTGAACTAGGAACAAGTGAGTCTTCAAAGCATTAATTACCAAAGGCTAGTCTCTTTTGCTTCCTGGAATGTTCAGGTAAGCAAGCAAAGTACTATTTGCTACTATGTGGGAGAGGGGACCTTGGACCTTCTCCCATCAAGACCAAGCATGAGGAAAATCCATGGCCCCGCTGTTGCTCCTGTCTCTGTCTGTTCTTTTTTTTTGTGAAAGAGTAGTGAAGGTTGCTATGATCTGGTGATCTTCAAGAAGTCAGGAGAACCAAGCTCCTCAAGTCAAGGAATTGGAGACCTGATGAGCTCCAAGAAGTCAGGAGAACCAAGCTCCTGAAGTCAAGGAATTGGAGACCTGATGAGCTCCAAGAAGTCAGGAGAACCAAGCTCCTGAAGCTGAGGAACTGGAGACCAGGTGAGCTTCAAGAAGTCAAGAGAACCAACCTCCTGAAGTCTAGAAACTGGAATTAGCTAGTAGCTTGATGAAGAGGAAGTCCAAAGTGCCTCTGTCTCAGCATCAGCAGCAAAGATGGCTAAAAGGGAGCTACAGCAATGCAACCACTAGTTCTGAATTCAGAAATGAACTTGGTGGAACAAATACTCTGAAGAGAGGGATTTAAATCGGAGCCCCTGCCCCCAGGAGTCAAGGTGGTATCAAAGGAACTGTGCCTCCAAATGTTGGGAGGTAATATTTTGTAAATTCTAGTCTTTCATTATCCTAACAAAAAACTATATCCTAGGGGGTTTTTTTGTAAATGCTAAATTGGTTAAATGAGATTGAAGAGCTAATCACTAGCGGTTAACCTGAAGAAAATAAACTGAAACAGGGCTCAAACTGATAACATTGAGAAGGCTGAGTCTGGGCATCCGACCTGCAGTGCACATGCGAGTTAGAAGAGTAATCCCTAAATTTCACTCTAGGACTTTTTCTTTAAGTTTATTATAAATACTCAGTAGAGAGAAAAAGTTACAAAGACTTCTGTCTTTAGACCTACAGTCTCTTACATCAAAAGTCTCATCTGATTGTGCAGGCAGCCTCTAGTTCATAGCTTTACTTAGGCCACATGGATGGACACAAAGACACATGTCTTCAAGGCCAACAAGAAAGTCAAGTCAAGAAGTATTTATTAAGCCCTTAAGTAATAGAAGGTGGTGGAAAAGGCCCTATCCAAGAGAGGCTCTTTTGCCTCTCTTGACTAACTCATAAACATATGAACAGGTAATTCTCCAGCTGTGAAAAAACTTTCAAATAAGACTTTTGGTTGAAAAGCTTTGCTTATTGCCCAAAGTGGCCTCTTCTAAACTGTAAATACAAGAAATGTCAAGGAAATGAAAATTTAATCCAATTAATTAATTAATTAAAGCTTAAAAAAATTTTGAAAGGAAATTTAGGGCCAATCATAGCATTTCAAGCTGAAGGAGACTTCAAAGTCATCTGCTCCAGTTGCCTCATTTGGGAGATGAGGACATGAGGCCCAGAGTGTCTAAGGACCTTGCTCAAGTTTCCATATGTATGCTTTTTTTTTAGGTTTTTTTGCAGGGCAAATGGGGTTAAGTGGCTTGCCTAAGGCCACACAGCTAGGTAATAGCTAGGTAATTATTGAGTGTCTGAGACCAGATTTGAACCCAGGTACTCCTGACTCCAAGGCTGGTGCTTTATCCACTATGCCACCTAGCCGCCCCCATATGTATGCTTAAAGGGGAAAACAGGAATATAACTTTTCTGCTCTTTTCTACACACATTTAAGCATTAAATTCAACAAATGTTTATTGTGCTTAATATTTGCAAAGTTGTGATCAGCTCTGAGGACCACAAAGATGAGTAGTTTCCCACTTTTTTCCCACTTTTTAAAAATCTTAGAAGAATAAGAGTTGTAAAATACTTTAAGGTTTACCAAGCACCCTACAAATACTCTCTCATTTTATCCTCTAATAACCCTGGGAGGCAGGTGCTATCTTTATCTCTATTTTATTGATGTAAATACTGAGGCCCATAGAGTTTATGAGACTTGCTCAGATTCACACAGTAATATTTGTTTAAGGCTGGATTTGAACTCAAGTTCAGTCCTCTATCTACTGCCCTCCCAACTGTTGCTTATAGTATGTCAAGTTTGGCATGTACACTTTACACACACATACACACAAGTGTATGATTCTTATCTTTGAGCTTTGAGCTAGCTGTTAGGAAACTCAACAGTCTAATCTTGGCTTTGCCACTAGTTAGCCACATAATATTGAGTGTATTATTTATGCTCTTGGCCTCAGATTGCTCATCTTTAAAATGGATGTGCAGAGCTATGAAGAGCCTAAAGCCTTTGTCAAGGTAAAAATTCTGTTTATAATGATATTATAAGTTCCAGTCTATAAGCCTATAAAAAACAGGGATCTGGGGGTGGCTAGGTGGCGTATGGATAAAGCACCGGCCTTGGAGTCAGGAGCACCTGGGTTCAAATCTGGTCTCAGACACTTAATAATTATCTAGCTGTGTGGCCTTGGGCAAGCCACTTAACCCCATTTGCCTTGCAAAAACCTAAAAAAAAAAAAAACAGGAATCTATGGTTTAATTGAACTCGTAGAGATTTCGTGACAGTTACTTCATAAATGAGTCAATGAAATCACATCCAACCAAGTCAATGCATCAAAGAAAGGGAATAGAGAGCTATGAGAAAGCCATTCCTTCTGGCTGAGAATAGCGGGGAAGGCTATATGGAGGGGGGGGGGTCCCTTATGTGGGGATTTGAAGAATAGAAAGGATTTTAACAATTAGAGAATGAGGAAAGAGAGTGAGAGAGGATGTTCATTTTGGAAACAGGTACTCAATAAATGCTCACTAATGAAGGAATGAAGGAATTTAGGCAATGGTTCATTATACAATTTGGCAGAAGCAAAGAATAGGTAAAGAAAAGATAATATAAAATAAAAGCAGATTGCAGGTGCCAAATGAAGTTTTTATATTATTCAGGAGTCAGTGGGAGCCGTTGAAGCTTTTTGAGCAAGGGAGTGATAGGATTAGATTATCTTGAAACCATGTCTAGGAGACAAGTTAGGATGCTATTGAAATCATCCAGGCAAGAAGTATTGACAGTTTGAACTCAGTTACTGGCAATAGAAATAGTGAAGAGGAAGAGGATGTATAAGAAAGAAAAATTGGTACAACCTTGGAATTGATGGAACTCCTGAGGGGAGGAAAGAAGCCAGAGATAATGGGGTTAAAGATCAATCAGAGTTTAAACCTAGGTAACAGGAAGATGATGAAACCAAAATGGAACAATTAGAAAGAGGGAAAGTATTTTTGAGGAAGATAAGGAGCAGTCCTATAAGCATCATAAAACCTCGAGCTCCACACAACAAAGATAACTGTCCTCTATAATAAGTAATATTTTATTTTGATGGGTTTTGTAAGCTAGGAAAAGCTGGCTCCAAGATGGGATGAGGCAAAGGCACTTTGGTAAATATATTCTTTTAAAGGTAAAAAGTTAATCTGAGATCCCCTTGTTGAGTCACCTCTTTTACAAATGAGGGAACTGAGGATGAGAACGTCAGATCGTAAATCACAGGAGCAGACAGACTTACTCAAGGTCACATAGCAAGGGAGTAGCAGCGTGGGGTTTTCTTGCCTGGATGACTTCTTTTTTTCTTGTAAAAGAAAGCAAATGTTGCATAAAACTTTTAAAAGGGCCTGCTAAAATAAATCAGGGTTATTCTTAGTAAATGAGTAGCACTGTCCTTTAATGAGATAAGGATGTTCTAATCTCAAAGCTCTGCACATAAAGCTGATTTCTCCATGACGTGTATCTTGACCTTTATAGTTGATGAAAACGTGCTACTAATACCTATAGGCTATTCAGTTATTATAGGTTAATAGCTCCATTTCTGAATAGTGTCCTACAGTGATATTTACACTTTTCCATCTTGATGTTTTCGGCCTCCTTAATTGGTCACCTAACTAATGGAAACTTTTATTCGAAACAGTCAAAAGTGAGAAGTAAACATGCTATAATTAATGCAGCCTTTGAGGCTTAGATTATTATGCCCTTGTCAATCTTGTTCTCCATAGTTAGCCTAGGTAACTATCCATTAAGGTGCAGACTCACTCTCTGCAGAAGGACTCACCTACAGCATACTAATAAAATCATAACATGTCCTACAACACACAATTAAACTCCACAAAAATGTCAGAGGTTCTCCGATGTTCTCCCTTTAAGACAATTTTATCCACAAAGGTTGCACAAATTCATAGACCACAGCCAATTGTCAGCAATACTGAGTCAACATAGTACTCAGCTAGACCATCTGAGGAAAAGAGACTGAAATATTAACTTGAAGTTTAAGGAAGGGCTGCCTGTGGCACTTTTCCCAAAAAAGGGATTAAACTAAACAGCTGCTGAGATGGAAACCAACTATTTGAACTGTAATTCAGTTAAATATGTTAATAGTACAAGGCTAATCCATCTCATAAATGTGATGCAGGACATGACTAAACCTTTAGTGCTTGTAATTCAGTAGTGTTCCTGAAGACAGGTAGGTGGTATGGATAGCACAGGGAGTGCTCTGTGGCGCAATTTGGGTCAATGATTCTTTGAAGGAGGCCTCTCCTTTTTCCAGTTTTCTCAGATAATATCTTAATGCAATCACAAGATGACACAAAGGAAAACATTTTGAATTTTTTTAAAAAAAAAACCTATAATATAATGTAAGATGATGAAGTGTCTTAGCTAGTTTTATTGTCCAAATGTTTAAATTTTAAAATTTTTAAAATTTAATTTTCTGTTGATATATGTTTTCACCACAATCCCTTCTTTCTTTCTTTCTTTCTCTCTCTCTCTCTCTTTTTCTTTCTTTCTTTCTTTCTTTCTTTCTTTCTTTCTTTCTTTCTTTCTTCTTTCTTTCTTTTTTCTTTCTTCTTCCTCTTTTCTTCTTCTTCCTCTTTTCTTCTTTTCTTCTCTCTCTCTCTCTCTCTCTCTCTCTCTCTCTCTCTCTCGACAATTGGAGTTAAGTGACTTGCCCAAGGTCACATAGCTAGTAAGTATCAAATATCTGAGACTGGATTTGAAAGATTTGAAGCCAAGTCTTCCTGACTTCAGGGGTGATGCTCTCTCTATATTGTTCCACCTGGCTGCCCTTCCATTATCCCTTTTTAATAGCCATCCTTCCATTAGCACTCTCCCTTATTTCAAAAATAAGAAGTTAAGTAAAACAGTTTTAACTAATACAGTGACTTTGACAGAGTATATAATATTCTGGATTTAGCCTCCCACATCCCTACCAGGAATGTAGGGATGTTCTCTAGCATCAGTCCTCTGAACCCAATATTGGTCACAATTTGATGTGAATCCTGTTGTTTTTAATGTCACAACACCCTTATTGTAAATGCTTGTTGATTTAAATGCTTAGTGTCTTGTTTTCATTATGTAACTCTAGCCATCATAAAATTGTTCTCCTCCTGAACTAGGAAAACATTAGACACATCAATGGTAACATACTGTGCTGTTCAACTACAATAGATAAAATAAAATATAAAAACAGTTCTGGTTTGCTTTCTTTGATTATGCATGAATTCAAATAAATCTTCCCATATTTCTTTGAACTGTAGCAACAGAATATTCCACAACCTATATATGCCATAGAATGTTCAGTCATTCTTCAACAATACAGTTGACAATTCCAAAAAGTTTGTGATGGAAAATGCCATTCACATCCAGAGGAAGAACTATGAAGTCTGAATGCAGACCAAAGCACACTATGTTTGCTTTTTTAAATTTGTTTTTTCTTTCTCGTGTTTTTTTTCCTTTTGTTCTGATTCTTCTTTTACAACTTGATTAATATGGAAATACATCTAACATGATTCTACATTCTACAGATTACCTGCTGTCTTGGGAGGGGGGAGGGAAGGGAGGGAGAAAAATATGAAACTTGAAAATCTTACAAAAATGAATGCTGTAATTGAATTACATGTAATTGGGAAAAATAAAATATAAAACCTGTTCTGGTTTGCTTTCTTTGATATGCATGAATTCATATAAATCTTCCCATATTTCTTTGAACTGTAGCAACACAGTATTCCACAACCTATATATGCCATAGAATGTTCAGTCATTCTTCAACTGCCTACCCACTTTGTTTCCAGATTAATCAGCTTTTTAAAGGATTCACAAAAATACATTGTGCACTGGGGAATCTTTGTACATTCAATTTCTCCAGTTAATGTCTACAAGAAAATGCATGAATTTTACAAAGTAGTTACCCACACCTACTCAAACATACTGAATTCCACCTGGATTTTTACAATTTGATTTTTAAAAAGATAAATAAAATTACCAGAATGCAAAACTATTAAGATGGATCCTTAAGGGAACAGAAACTATTTTATGTAATCAATAAAGTTAGAAAAAGTACTTAAAAGTATGAGTTGTATATTGATTTTTCATAATATAAGTAAAATAGAAGAAAAGTATGCTCTTTTAAAAATACTTTATATTTTAACTTGTCCAGAATTCTGTCACTTAGACTAAACTTTCTATAAATATAAAATGAGATGCTTCAAACATAATCATTTCTATTCAACTTCCTTACCAAGACTGAAAGGACAAAAATTCATATTTGTATATAGACATCAGAGATGATTATACTGTAAAGTGAAGGTCTTCCCAGGAACTATTTTATTGTCCTCAATGAAAAATAAGGAAAAATTCCTTTTTTAAGGGGGGAAACATATAGGACATGAATTATTATGGACTTTGATTCAACAAATCAACTTTTATTATTATATGGAGTTACTGAGTAGCCTTTTACACATAAAATATGCCACATTCAATCTCTTCATCTGAATTCTTGAAGGTCCTATTTTAAAGTAATTTGGAAAGTGGCAAGGTTTTCTGAACCACTGCCAAGAACTTTGAGTTCTGAGAATTTACCACTGATTCACTGAATGACCTTGGGCAAATTGTTAAACTTAACATCTGTTTCCTCATCTATAAAATGGGAGTAATAATATCTGTTTTCAATTCATTAGCAAAATTAATAATAATAGCTGACATTTATATAGCACCTACTTCGTGATACGTGCTTTATAATTATTATGTCATTGATTAGCTATGATGGCTGCAGCTCCTCTCAGCAGCTGAGAGATCAAGGACAACCCTAAAAGATCTGCTAAGGACAATGCCATCCACATCTAGAGGGAAAAAAAAGCCATAGCTATGAAATCTGAATGCAGAACAAAGCATACTCTGTTCACTTTTTAAAAACTTATCTTATGTTTTTCCTTTCTTTCTCATGCTTTTTCCCCCTTTCCCCTTAGTTCTAATTCCTCTTTCACAATATGACTAATATGGAAATATGTTTAACACGATTGTACATGAACAACTTCTACCAGATTGTTCACTACCATGAGAAGCGGTGAGAGAAGGGAGAGTGGTAGAAAAATGTGGAACTCATAAATTTGCAAATGAGTGAATGTTGCAAAATTACTTTGCATGTGATTGGAAAAATAAAATTTCACTGAAAAATTATTATCTCATCTGAATCTTATAGCCACCCTTGGAGGTAGGGGTTATTATTATCTCCATTATAAAGATTAAGTGACTTGTCCAGGGTCACACACAATAGGTGTCTGATACTGGAAATGAACCCAGATCTTCCTAATTCCATATCCAGTGTGCAGTCCAGTCACTTCTAATGGTAGAAATCGGGGAGGGGGATGTCTCAGTATTTTAATGAATGGAAAAAAATTAATCAAATTGAAAGAGTTACATGCTTGTAGGTTTCAAATATAGCAAAGGCCTTTGTAAAAACATTACTTTTCACAAATGGATAATATAGGGAGGAAAGACAACTGAAATAAAACACTCAGCAATATGCCTCATTTTAACCCCATCATCCTTAGTATATTTGATTGGAATATTCTTCCCAATTCTGTGTATTCTGCAATTGTGAAGGAAACTCTGCATTGCCCTCCTCCACTAACAAATTTTAAAAATCCAGCCCAACCCAACTCCTGACTTCTTATATTCTATCTTTGAAGAAGGCTTATGCAGGGTGTGAATGGTTGCTCAAACATCTGTCAACTTCTGGCTATGCATATGCCCACATATTTCAGAGACATGCTCTGAAGTGTTGGAGGGAGCGGCTGGGGAGTGTTGAAACCCCCGAGTAACTTTTGAGGAGTTTGCAAAATCCCATTTGTACCCATAATGCAGTCTACACAGCTGCAGTGGAGATCCATGGGTTATTTTTTTTCCCAGAAGGAAGATGTGTCTGGTCTTTCCCCACAGAGAACAATACTCATTCTATCTTTTGGTCTTGGGAATATTTAAAATTATGTTATATCAGGGGCGGCTAGGTGGCGTAGTGGATAAAGCACCGGCCCTGGAGTCAGGAGTACCTGGGTTCAAATCCAGTCTCAGGCACTTAGTAATTACCTAGCTGTGTGGCCTTGGGCAAGCCACTTAACCCCATTGCCTAGCAAAAATCTAAAAAAAAAATATGTTATATCATTTTTGTAAGATCTTGGGTTTGTTTGATTTTTCTATCCTCTGTTTGAGGAGACCCAAGGAGTTCAATCTAATATGAAGACAATAGCTGTGAAACTACTCGCACTGTTTGACCTCATAACTGGGGTACCCAGTAAATTAGTCTGACAATGATAGATTGCCATGGCCAACTATTGTCCAGTGGGAAAAATCATAATGATGACAATTACTTATAAAATCTGCAGGAGAATTGTGTATGGATCACTTAAAAATTCCAATATTTCTCCCTCTCTGAAAAGCCAGAATCTGGCTCTCCAGATTTCAGAATATATTAATAACTGAAGTTTTGGAATGAGGAAGGTGATATTGCTAGCCAGTCAGACCATATCTAACAGCTAAACTTCATTCTGCAGCCTCAGAATTTACAGTATTTAGAGAAATTGTTTGGCTTCAAGAGGGGCACACAAACTCCAGGGAGAAAGGAAGTAAAAGTGAAAGAGGATTAGTTATCTAATGCCCTCAGAGCAAGACTTAGAATACCAAGTGGAATACTGATTGCTTAAGTGAAAAGTGAAAATATGCAAAAAAAAAAAGAGAGAACTTTTCAAAGGCCAAGGAAAGCCTACAACTAACTGCTTGTTTTAAATAAATCGTGGTAGCAGTAGTAAGCAAAGACTCATTAAAATTTAATTCTGCTGTTAAAAAGGGATGGTGGTGGAGGGGTGCTAATGGGAAAAAATAATGGTCAGATTTTAGAAGCAAAAAAGTGTGTGTCAGAAATCAATTTTTTTCTGCCTTCAAATTGTCCTGGGGCAGCTAGGTGGCACAATGGATAGAGCACCAGCCCTGGAATCAGGAGGACCCCAGTTCAAATCCCACCTCAGACACTTAATAATTACTTGGCTGTGTAACCTTGGGCAAGTCACTTAAGTCCATTGCCTTGCAACACTCCCCCCCCCCCCCAATATTCCTTAGTTTAGTTTCTTGATTGGAATAAAATAAATATCATTTTCTGACAAGCTTGAAGTTATTCTTCCTTCTTTCCCCAACAAATCCCCCTTATATTATAGTCTCATTGCATGCCTTGAGCCCTACCCTGCAGATGTGTAGAATGCTAGCAGTAGGCAGGACCTTAGAGTTTAGGCCAACAGTAGTTTACAGGAGAGAACTGATTGCTGACCGCTATGAAGACAATTACAGTAATATACTCAGAGTCTTTCTAAAAGAGGTGAAATTGCAAGGCGTCATATCTTTGTTCCCTTTTCATTAATTCTTTTTTCAGTCATAGTAATAAGCAGTCACTTTTCGTTTGGACTGATGTTCCTTTTAATTTTTTTTTTAATTGTAATAATAGCAACAGACATTGCATAGCCATGCAGGCTTGGGAGGGACACTGGAGGTTCCTTGTGTAGCTGCTCCCATCTGAAAAGGGCAAAGCACGATCCAGCTCTGTCTGAGGTGATGGGAAGCCCACGAGGGTCAACAGCGATGCCTTCGCTTCGGGATAGCTCCATCGGGCTGCATTGAGTTGAAATCCTCCTCTACCCTTGGGGGCTGAGCAGGGCAGCCTCTCGTGCCAGGCGCCATGCCTTCTGGTACACGCGAGTGCCTTTAGGCATGGCAACGGCTACAGACAGTCCGACTGAATGTCCTGATTGGAAGGAGTCGTGCGCTCTTTGGGGACCCCTCAGCGTCCCAAGAAGGAGGAGGGAGGGTCAGCATGTGGGCCGAACCCCAGTCATCCCCAGTGCGCTATAAAGGCACCAAGGTTCGAGAGACTCCAAATGCACAAGCATTACCTGGGCTCCCCAAGCTGCAGACCTAGAGCTGAGCTGGGAGAGGGTGGGGGGACGAGAAGAGACCACGAACACGAGGGCTGCCCTCAAGAGGCTCACACTCCAGTGGAGAAGAGAGTGGAAATGGCGAGTTAGGCACGTGGGCCCGGGCCCTGAGGTGCCCCCGGCCCTGAGGTGCCCCCGACCCTGGCCCCTGTCCCTGAGGTGCCCCCGGCCCTGAGGTGCCCCCGGCCCTGAGGTGCCCCGGGCCCTGAGGTGCCCCCGTCCCTGAGGTGCCCCGGGCCCTGAGGTGCCCCCGGCCCTGAGGTGCCCCCGGCCCTGAGGTGCCCCGGGTCCTGAGGTGCCCCCGGCCCTGAGGTGTCCCCGGCCCTGAGGTGCCGCCGGCCCTGAGGTGCCCCGCCCCCCTGAGGTGCCCCCCGGCCCTGAGGTGCCCCCGGCCCTGAGGTGCCCTGCCCCCTGAGGTGCCCCCGGCCCTGAGGTGCCCCCGGTCCTGAGGTGCCCCTTTCCCTGAGGTGCCCCCGGCCCCTGAGGTGCCCCCGGGCCCTGAGGTGCCCCCCGGCCCTGAGGTGCCCAGCACAAGAGAGTGGAAAAAGAGAAGACTAATCAGCGGCTGGGGTGGGGTGGGTGAAGGAGGGCAAAGGAAGGCCTCGGCTAGGAGGTGAGACTTAGGCTTGTCCGCAAACGAAGTTGGAAGTGAGGGGTCCGTGCGTCCGAGCCCTGGGGGCCACCACAGAGACTTTTCCATTTGCAGTTTGGCGGCTACAACAAGGGTTCACTGCCCACCCCCAGATGCCACAGTGAAAGCTCCGGGGCGGGGTCTGCTCTTCCCCCGGGGCCGGGATGGCCTGGGCAGGGCCCGGGCGCGGCTCCGGGCCAGGGAGGGGCCACCGGGACTGGGGGTCCCCGACGCGCTATCCCTGCGGGGCGGCCCGGCCCGGCCCCGCACCCCGGCCCCGGCCCTGCTTGTCTCAGGACCTAGGACGGGCCCCTGGGCAGCGGCAGCCGCGACCGTCCCTCCCGGGTCCTGCAGACGAGGAGGGCTGGGCGGCGAAGCTAGGGGAGGGGGAGAGCGCACGCCCCTGGCACTGCCACCGCGCCCAAGTGAGCCGCTTCCCATTCTCCAGCTCTTTGCTCCCTCCTTCCCGGGTGTGTCACCCCCGTGCGCGGACCCTCCTCCCCTGCCCCAAATGTCTAGCTGACGTGGGGATCCGACGTCGCTCCTGTTCGTTCTGGGCCGAAGAGCCTCTTCCAGGCCCAGATCCCTGTCCTGACCCTAGACTTGAAAAGCCCCCGCCTCCCGGAGGCTGCCCAGATGAAACGCGTGTGCGGCGGCACATGGGAGACCGTCCAGAACCTGGGTCCGGGATGATCCACCCAGGGAGAAGAGCCCCGTCCAGGATGGCTGGAAAGCTTCTCGGGCACGCCTGGCTCCTGGCCACCCTAAAGGCAATCGGGCTCTTGGGCCTTGTGGCTATTCAGGAGGCTTCTGCCTGGAAGACCAAGGCCACCATTCAACATTCTGAAATGAAAGGTGGAAATAAAGTTGACAAGGATTGGATTAATTCCAAGGTTGAGTCTACTGCTCACAGGCACAAATGCAGGCGTATTCACTCTTAAACCGTGCCCTCTAAGGTGACCAGGTGCAAACCTTGCCGTGCAACATTCCAGATAATCCTGGGCAAATCTACTCTTCTGGAGCAGGTGATCCTCGACCTATTTCTGGAACATCTTATAAGGGCCACCAGAGCCATCACATGCGAGCAATTTCTGGGAGACGGGAACTTTCCAAGGAGGGCAAACATATAGGCAAAACTCAGATTCATGAATATAAACTCCATGTGCAGGTATGACATCCTCCTTCCTCCAAGAGATAGCAGTATGTCCACATGTAAACTTTAAACGAGAGAGACAACCAATTATCTGGATGACTTGCCCTTACAGTTCTCTGAAGGACATCCCATTTTATTTCCAACCTCAAACTGCTCTTGGTAACTCTAATTCTGCAGTCATATTCCATATAGTTTCTACCAGAGATTTCAGCATGTGTGTCTATGTGTTTATGAATAATATAATTTCCCTGTGGGTGAGAATTTCATCCTCTCTGTGATTCCTGTGCCCTAAACATATTGCTAGGCAACACTAAGCGGCACACATCCCACATTCCCCTAATTCTGTTTGATGTGTCACAAATGGACCTTTACTTTTATCTGCAAAGCAGAGTAACATCAGTGGGTTGGGTTTGGGGTTTTTAAATAACAGGTGTCAACACAGATCAAAGGCAAAGTAACACAGTGTTAGAAACTGGCAGAAAGGGGAAATAACTGGCAGGAGGCAAATGGTACATATTTGTTTTAAGGCTTTGGCTGGTAATTCATTAGGGAAATCTAATATGATTCATGCTATTCTCACTTACCAGATGACATCAAGGACAGACAGGGGACTGGCTCCCTTCCAAAGTGCTACCGGAACCTGGAGGGTAGCTGTAGGTGGGATACTCATTCTGATGCCAGGGATGTTGCAAATAGGTAATTTGCTAGATGAAAATTATGCATATCCTTTATCTGTCAGAGGAGACCAATATTTTCAGGTGAGTATCCAGAGTTTGATAACCTATGTATGTCTACTGAATGAAGCTTTGCCTAGTAACTAAGTGAATTTATATATACAATTCCTTTGATTTATTTTTTAAAGTACTGATATCTTTTGTTTTACAGCAGTTGGCTTTCTGAAAATATCTCTCCTTCTTTCTCCAGAAAGCCATCCCTTATAACAAAGTATAAAAAACTAAAGGGAAAGTCAGTTCAGAAAAAAATAATCAATACATCAACCTCATTTGCTAGTTATTCAAAGTTCCATACATAAAAAAGAAGACCTTTCTATAAGGCCAAGTTTGGCATAATTATATACCTCATTCGGTTCTGTGAAATTGAGGTTTTTCCCCCATTTATATTTTTTTATCATTATTATGAGATTCATTTTTCCTGGTTCTGTTCCCTTTTTGCTTTAGGAAGAAAGGGCAAGGGGCAGGTAGATAGTACAGTGGATAGAGCACCAGCCCTGGAGTCAGGAAGACCTTAATTCAAATCTGACCTCAGACACTTAATAATTACCTAGCTGTGTGACCTTGGGCAAGTCACTTAATCCCATTGTCTTGCAAAAAAAAAGGAAGAATGAAAGGGCAAAATAGAAGAACATATATGGACAGTGCTTGAACAGGGTCTGTACTATACAAAAAGCCAACATATTTCATAATCAAATGGGGTTCCTCACATCAGACATACAATAACTAGTGCTATTTGGGGGGGGGGGTGAGTGGTTAGTAAATCAGAGAAGCAACTTGTCCAGGGTCACACAGCTAAGCATTAAGTGTCTGAGATTAGATTTGTACTCAAGTCCTCCTGACTTGAAGAATGGAGCTCCATCCACTGCAGCTCCCACTTCCATTGCTAAGATTAGCAAACTGCTTATACAATGAAAGCACCAGTCCAAGATCACAAACCAGTCAGTAAACAGACTGAATACTCAGAGCTGAACCACTGGACTCCATGTCCTATGTTGACACTGTCCTTGGAAATACAAATGTAAGAACCTTAAGTGAAGGTTTAGAAAGGTGCATCTCAATATTTCTCAAGAAGAGACAAACCAAATGAAAATGGTGAAGCTTGTGAAAAATAAACATGAGAATTAGCAGGGCAATGTGCTAGCTCCAGAAAAGAATACACCCTGAAGAGTAAGAAGTTCAGTGCCTAGGGTTTAGAATGGCAATCCATTTAGTCCTAGGGGACCCCTGGAAGATCAGATTTGAATGGAGTTGGTGGCTGGTCATCATTATTTCTTCTTGATTCCTCCTTTATACTTACAATGCTAATTTCGATTCTTTCTTGAAAATTTTCTTTTTCTTTTTTTTAGGTTTTTGCAAGGCAAACAGGGTTAAGTGGCTTGCCCAAGGCCACACAGCTAGTAATTATTAAGTGTCTGAGACAGGATTTGAACCCAGGTACTCCTGACTCCAGGGCCGGTGCTTTATCCACTACGCCACCCAGTCGCCCCTCTTGAAATTTTTTTACCAGATTTTCATACTTTTTGATCTCAGAATCCTGTTATACTCTTAAAAATTACTGATAAATTGTTGTTTATGTGAGCCATAGCTACTGATATTTACTGCATTCGAAAGTTAAATGCATAAAATTTTAAAATAATTATTTATACATTTAAAATATTCATTTAAAATTTTACTTAATTTAAAACCGATTACAAAGAAACGACTTATTTTTATGAAAACTACATTTTCCAAAATAAAAAGGTGATAAAAGAGACTTTCTTTAACATATTTTTTGCAAATCTCTTTAAAGTCTGGCTTGATAAAAGTCATCTGGATTCTTATATCAGCTTCTGCAGCCAATCTGGTGTGATGTTGTTTTGGTCAAAACATGTGTAGAAAAACCAGCCACACACAGATATGCAGTGAAAAGGGAAGGAGTATTTTAATAGTCAAATATCTTAGTATTACCACGAAAATAGTTTTGATGTCAAAGATCCTTTGAAAAGGTCTTGAAGGACCTCTAAGTCACTTTGGGAGCCATTCCTTTAAATCTAACCTATTCTTTTTTTAAAAAAAATAGTTCTCCAAAAAATGGAATGGTTGAGAATGGTTAACACTATACAATGAAAGCTATTTGAGTGGTGCAAGACAATCAATATATAGTTAATTAACACTGTAATGGGAACGACACGTAGATTAAAAAAAAAGACATAATAAAGGGTCTTTGTCTTCCAGGAGATTATAATTGAAAGGGGGAAGTGATATGATTCAAATTATTCTTATCCTATCCTATTTCAGCTGTTGATTCATTTAAGGGACAATTTTTAGTCATTTCCTGTATAATATTTAGTCATTTTAGTCACCTTCTACAGGAAACCTTCCTCAAGTCCCTCTTAATTCTAGTACCTTCCCTCTATTATTTCATTTCTATCCTATAGCTAGCTTGTTTGTACATAGTTGTCTGCATGTGATCTCCTCCATGTTTGACTGTGAGCTCCTCAATGGCTAGGATTATCTTTTGTCTTTCTTTTTTATTATTAGTGCTTATAATACAGATTTTAGTAAGTGTTAATTGAATGATTGTGCATTGAATGAACTACAACTGGGCACTTGCTGGAGGCAATACAAGAATGAATGACTCACCCTGTCCTCAAACAAATTATCATCGATGTACTTATCATATCACAATGATACATGGACATTTTTTCTGTTGTCTCATGATTCCAACAGGTACGATTACTTGGTCAAACATGAATCTACAATTCTGTGCACTTTAATTTTTAGATTGGGGCTTTGACTGAAATGATTGTCTAGATAACAACATAATGTAAAGAAATCAGATAGTTGTAAATTTTCATTTTCATATGTATATCAAAGATAATTTTATGTGTGACCCTGAGAACAAAATAACATCTTTGCCACTGAAAATTCTTTAGTAAATTTTGAGCAATTTTATCCCATGGCCCAGTTCCTTCTAAAAGATCCACTGTTTATGACTTTTAGGATTCATGCATAGGATATTCTTTTCTTGAACCTCCATGGAAGAGAACGACTTGGTCATGGTTGTCTTTTTCATGTTCATTTGCACAAATCCATTTGTACAGCAAGTTGTGATGCACCACATGTATATATAGGTCTTTAAAAGACAGGATAGGAATTAAAATTTTCTTTTTGATATATTTCAAAGGTTTGTGATTTCCTTATGGGTGGATATTCCCTTCACTGATAGCAAAGTTTCTACAATGAGGTAGATGGGTTTGGAGAGTAGCTGTGGGAAAAGAATTCACCTCAATTTTGTGAGGAACTTCTAACTTAGTTGTACTGACCTGGTGGGGTTCCCTTAAGTGGATCTTATGTGATTCCAAACTGATAGAATTCATCTAAGTTTGCTCTCCACTGGTGTAACTTTTGAGAACTAAGGTCTCTTCCAAGTTATGATAAGCTATCAGAGTAGGAGAGGTTTACTTAGATCATAAGATCATGGATTTAGAGAAGGATGGGACCTTAGTCATCATCTAGTCCCATCTGCTCAACTCACACATGAGGAAACTGAGGCTCAGAGAGTTTAAATCATTTTGCCTAAGGTCACCAGAACCAACATTCCAAATCAAGATCCTCTTACTACAGTGTTTTTGTTTTTGTTTTTTTTTTCTAATCCCTTCTTCACTATAAAATCCTAGATAAGGGAAGACAGGCCTGCTGGCTACTGTTTCGAGTGAGTTTCAAGGAGATAACTAGTATCATTTTAGCAAAGAATATTACAATATCTTCTAAAATAAAAAGCACCTTTTACGTAGTCTGGTATGTGCTTCAAATATTTATGATAAATTCATATACTAATTGGACATCTGTTAATGATATAAATGCAAAATCAAAGTATTTTTCTGTTTACCTTGTAAAAGTCATTCCTTCTAAAAACATGTTACTTATGCTAATTTGTTACAGTTAGTGTATTGCAGACAGCTATGTGAATTTACTTCTCTTGGCAGTTCCAGAATATCCTGCCACAACACACACTGCAAAATGTTTGATGGGTTTTGAAAATCTGGATGTACTAAAGGTGCATCTTGTGAAAACCATAAAATAAATACATTACATTTTAAAAATCTGTTTTCACATTAGGAAAAAATAGAAATTATGGTTGAGGGTTTGACATCACTTCTTTAATCAAACAACTAATTATTATGCATTTATTAAGTTTCTATAATGTGCTATGTTGCTTTGAATACAAAGGCAAAAATGAAAGTGCCTGCCCTCAAAGACCGAACACTCTATTGGGAAAATGCAACGTCTATATAAAATCATAGACAGGCATTCTCATCATAGAGACACTAGATCTGGGGAGATTAGAAAAAGCCTCATCTCATGTACAAGTTGAAGCTTGAGCAGGGTTTGTTTGAAAGGAAGACAGAGATTCTAAAAGGTGAAAATGAGCAAAGAGAGTAAACCAGGCATGAGACACAGCCTATCTTGATGAAGAAGAAGCTAATGATGAAATGACCATAGGAGCATAAAATTAGAGCTGAAAGGGACTTGAAAGGTCATATTTTTAACTCTCTTTTTATAGATGAAGAAACTGAGGTCCAGGATGGTTAAAGAACTTGCCTATAGACACACAGGTAATAAGTATGAAAACTGGATTTGAATCCAGGTCCTCTGATTAGAAGAAAAAAGCAGAAGCTCTTTCCACTGTAACTGCTTCTCTGACAATAATCTATATTTCATTGTGTCACTGAATTAGATACTCTATTATAAAAGTACACAGAAAAGGGCTCTGACTCTTTGATCTCTCAGTGAGCTCTTAGGATTTATTTTAATGTTATTCCAAATTTTAATGCCTTGGAAATACCTTGGAACAACATACCCAGTATGACAAACATGGCACCTTGCTTCACATTTTGAAATGATGTGGAAGGGATTGTATTGGTGGATAAATACACACACACATCTATTATCTATCTGTCTATCATCTATCTATCTATCTATCTATCTATCTATCTATCTATCTATCTATTTTTCTATCTATCTATCTATCTATCTATCTATCTATCTATCTATCTATCTATCATTTTCCCACATCATTTGTGTAGTAATATGCACACATTCTCTGTAGTCAGAATAAGGTTAAAAACTTACCTCTAATGCTTATTACCTATGTGACTTTGGGAAAGTCACATAATCTCCCTGGGCTTCAGTGTCCTGATCTGTAAAATGAGGGAGTTGAATTATATAACCCCTTTCCAGCTCTGAATTTAAGATTGTGTGGTTATTTCTCCTCCTCTTTCCTCTTTCTTCTCCTCTTCCTCTTCCTCCTCCTCCTCATCTACATAGCCAAATGTGGCATCTCTCAGAAAAATGAACTTAGACTTTCCAACAAACCTAAGCATGAAGGCTTATTACCCATTACTTCCAATCACATACTTTTAGTCTAGTCCAACTGTTTTTATCTGTGGCAGTCCATCTCCCACAAAAAGTCCTCTCAATCTAGCCTCCCTCTCCACCCTTGATTCCTGGAAAGAGATAGTAAAGTGAAAACATTGAACTGGTATATATATATAAAGTTAAGAAGCATTTTATTAAGCTCCTGAATGCAAAGTATGGATTTTACATCACAGGATCCTAGAATATTCGAGCTGAAAGGAATATTAGAAACTATCTTATTCTTTTCCCTTCATTTTTACTTGAAGATACTGAGTCCCACTGAAGTGAAAGGACAGTTCAATGATCTCTGTTAGTAAGAGACAGAGCTGGGATTGGAATCAAGTTCTCTGAATCTAAAGTTTTCTTCACTGCCCTAGTGGAGAAAAGCCTACCCTAGGTCATTATAAGGCAAGGAATAAAAAATCACCATGGAAACTGTGGCCTAACTTGGAAAGCATCATCTTTAGATAGAAAATGACTTTGCAGATGCTGATGAGGATGTGGAGCTGAAGGAACCAGAAGACAGATAAGACAAGAAAATGCAGAAAAAATTTCTTCACCCAACCTTCAAATAGCTAAGTAAAATGTAAACTTTAATAAATCAAGTCCTTAGGTGCTTAAGGGGAAATATATTAGCTTCCAAATGATTAAAATTCCTCATCAACACTCAGCAAGTTAGGCTCCATAATCAATGAATGGTCACGAATTCTTCTAAGCCAAATGTTTTCTGTTTAAGAAGATGTAGCATAAGGATAAACTTGTAGAGAACATGTTTAAACCAACCAAGGAGAATTGGGCATCAGTTCCAAAATATTTTATTTAATTCATTTAACTATCAACAATGAAATTAAACCTACTTAGTTTGAAATTTCTAGTTCAACACACAATTTTTAAAAAGCAAATTATTATAGAGAAATGTGATCAGAAATAAACTAAATCTAATTCTAGAGAATTGTACTGAAATGACTTTGAACAGGCTTCCAATAAAAAATGAAAGATTAAATTGATAAAGAACAGAAAACACTATAAAGTAGTACCTTTATGATTTAATAAATATCCTTCCCTATTTTTCTTTTAGATTAGAAGATTAACAGAATTGAAATAATTAAATGGTTCGCTTTACAACATTTAAAAAGAAAAACTTTTAAATGGATTTTGATGCTGAATGCATTTAAATATATAGAATTACACATTGTATATGGCATGAGCTTTATGGAACATATGTTTTACATATTACATATGCTTGTTTTATGTCTGCAATACATCACTGATGAATATTTATTATTTTGTTCATGCTTCATGAGGCACCTTCTTAGAAGTTCCCACATGCACATTTTCTCCATGCTATGGTCTTAGTTCTTTTTAAAGATTCTTTCATATACCAATTTTCTTCTTAGGAAGTTTATGACACCATAGCCTATTAGACATAACCAAATTCAAATTCTTCATTTTACAGATCATGGGTTCATGGGCTTATTATTGGTCATATAATTCAACCCCCTCATTATACAATAGCGGTTTTCAAAGCTTGGTCTACAGTCCTATGGGACTCCTTAGTATCCTTTCCAAGAGTCCTTTAGGTCAAATTCTTTTCATATATAAATACTAAGACATTATTTATGTGACCCATATAACTAAAACCTCTTTGGAGTAGTCAATAATTTTTAAGAGTGTAAAGAGATACTGAGGTCAAAAAATTCAACTGGTCTACAGCTTAGAAAAACCAAGGCCCTCAAAGATTGTGACCTGTCCAAGGTCAAACAAGTATCACAGACCCTTGACTAGATGAGGAGATTCATAGAACTATAGACTTTGGGAGTTGGAAGAAATTCCAGTGGACACTGTTTAATTGGTACTTGAACAAGAATCACTTTAAAGGTTTGCAGAATTTTTAAAAAAATATTATCTCGGGGCGGCTAGGTGGCGTAGTGGATAAAGCACCAGCCTTGGAGTCAGGAGTACCTGGGTTCAAATCCGGTCTCAGACACTTAATAATTGCCTAGCTGTGTGGCCTTGGGCAAGCCACTTAACCCCATTTGCCTTGCAAAAAAAAACCATCTTATTTTATTATACTTAAAATAACCCTGAGAGGTAGATGCTATTGTTATCTCCATTTCATTGATGAGAAAACTGAGGCAGACTGCAGTGAACAGACACTAATAAGTGACTGAATCTTCATTTGAGCTCAAATTTTCCTGATTCTTGGTGCTCTATCCATCTAGTTTGCCTTTCAAAGAAAGATGTTATGGCACCAGAAGACTGGTCAACTGATTAAATATGAGGGTTTTAGAGAGAAGGGTCAACTTTCCCTCATCTCTCCTTCAGGCTAAACTTTCCCTATTTCTTTTCCTTTAACTGATCCCTCCATTTTCAAATTATGGTTTTTCACCATGCTGGTCCCATTCTTCAGTGATTTCATTCTTCTTCTTAAATATGGAACCCAGAATGTGGTCAATCTAAATCATACTAAAGTGGGATTATTACTTCTCTGTTTTTGATCAATAGTCCTCTCAGTGCAGCCTATGATTTCATATTTTTAAAAATATATACTTATCACATTGTTGTCAAATTGATCTCAAGCTCTATTAAAACCCCAGGTTTTATTTTGTTTTGTTTCCCAAAGGAACTGATATTTAGGAACACTTCTTCCACCCAAGCCTCACTGGACTGGCCCCGAGTCTCAGTTTCCAGATTAGTGGCAGTTAGGGACCTAGAACACAGGCCGGTAATCTCCACTCCTACTTAGTTCCTTGAGAAACATCTTCAGATTACATAGCAAAATTTAATGAGTCTGAAACAGTTGGAGAGTCTATTTGGAGTTGGAGAGTGTTGGTTCTGGTAATGATTTAGTACAGTATTCTATAAATGATGAGATTCTATTCAAGAAAAAGAATGAACAACACCACTGAGAACAAAACTATTCCCCAGCAATGAGTCAAATATGTACTGACCAGAAATCACTGTGCATTGCACAGAACATATTTTATTGTGGTATATCGTCTAACATATAAGACTTGAGATTTGCCCCAGAATCCCTTAGGACTCTCTCTCTAAAAGACATAACTCTCAACATTACTTAATGCAGGCTGTTTTTTGTTGGTTGTGGGGTTTTTGTATTCAATTAGAAACAGCAGTAGGCTGGTTATATAATGTGATTAATTGCAATATTATAGTGAAAAAATATAGGACAAACAGGTCTGAGACATTCACATGCAAAGTCATGTGTGGGAGTGAAGAAGGGAGTTAAACAGCAAGATTTATCAGTTTGATTATGCACTTTTTGTGTGATGGTGATTTATTCTCTCTGCAGTTTAATAAGAATAATGAGTATATAACTTAGAATGGATGTTTGAATAAATATTCTTGAAAGGAATGAATTTTATATGCTAGTTATAAAGCAGTTCTAAAACATACTGGGTTTCTACTTGATGGAGGTCTGTTGCTTATCTTTGAGTCTTGTTCTTGATGTGACTTAATCAAGTTAAGTCTGTTTTATCTAATATTTGTACAATTTGAGGAACACAAAAACCAGCTGTCCTAGCCCAAACCAAAACATGAGAACAGAAAATGAAAACTTGTATTTCTTTTTATCTTGCAGAGTTGTGAATATCTGTATCTATATATCTCTATCTATCTATCTATCTATCTATCTATATATATATATATTTATATGGACAGGGGAAATATATATATATCTCTCACTCTTCCTGGGAAAGACAAAATAGTAATTACCTTCCAGGATATGATACATTCATAAGAGGTACATCAAATTTAACAAGTAGAAATGCATATGCAATTCAAAGACTTGAAGGAAATCTCAAAGAAGTATCACTGTTACCAGACCATAGAAATCGAAGGAGCTGGAAGGAGTCTTAGAGATCATGTTGCCCAATCTCTTCATTTTATAGAGAAAGAAACCGACTTTCTCCAAGGTCAGGCTGTCAGTAAATGGTAGATTCATCTGATTCCAAATCCACTTGTTTCTCCCTCATTGTATTATTATCTTTTGGATATTATATGTAAATTTGAAATTAAAGCAAAATAAAAAATCTCCTTTGATTTTTTAAGAATTCATTTTCCTTTCAGAATCTTGTTCCTAAAACTGTAAGAAAAATGAGGTTCAATAGCCCCAGTCATGGGAACAGATTTAATACGTCTATTTGGAACATATATTTAATTATAAAAGAGAGAAAGTGGGAGGCCTTTATGCTCTGTAATGTAGATCTCCTTATTATTCATAATCTTAAACTAAGAATGAGTAAACAACCCCCAAGAAATTTTCCAGACTCTTCCTAGTAAAGGAAGCTTTTTGGAGTATGAATATTTAACTACTCTGTGTGTGATAAATTATTACTAATGGTCTAAAGTTCTTCCTGAGAAAGCCAAAAAAAGAGAAAGCAAAGTATAGGCTAGACTAGGACCAGATGATGTAAAGGTCATTGTTTATGCCAGCTAACTTAAATGCTACAGTCCTAAAGTAGTTGTCTGTTTGACATTCCCCCCCCCCTGAAATAGTAAATGTGAAGCATTCCCTGAAAGATTATTTGTATATATATGCAACCCACAACAGATCACATGTTGATGTCATAAGATATTTTTTTGCAATTAATTAAAAACTAACTGGCTTTACAAAATAGATGCCTATTAAGTTAAGTTAAACAAATTGTAGTAAACGAATGCAATGGAATAGTCCTGTGTCTTAAGAAATGATGAAAATGATCAATCAAGAAAAGCATGAAAAGATGTTTATGAACTGATGCAAAATGAAGTAACCGGTGCTTCAAATGCTAAAAAATTTTAGTGGAGAAGCCAAAGAAACATGGACCAAAGATTACAAGTGATAAGGCAGTGATATAAATAAAACCTGAGCAACTCTTAATCTTTTGAGTTCCCCTTTAGATTCCAGCACTGGACTTACTAAATACTTTTTCAAGCTAAGCAACATAAAGCCTATTGCTTTTTTTCCTTTACATAATTTTTCCAAAAAATAACTACATTTAAAGAGAAAAGAGTCATAATTGAAAGGAAAATTAACTAGACATTTTCTCCATGGAAAAAATAGCTAGTGCTAAAATTCAATTCAAATTTAATAATGTATAATGCCTCAATCTCAAGCACCTGCCTTCTTCCTTTTTTCCTCTAAAACATTCTATGTATTTTGGATTTCCTGAATTAGCAAAGCTATTGATTCTCATCAAGTCAATCCTTTCCCAAGGTTCAACATGGAAATAACTTTTCTCAACTTGTCTTTACCAACAACAAATCATGCCAAAAGCATTTATTAAATACTCACCATGTTCCAGGCACCGTGGGGATACAAAGAAAGGCAAAATTCAAATGTGCTTTCTATTAAATATCATCATTAACAGAGTATAATGATGGAAGACAGTTCTGTTCCTAGGAAGTGGGCAGTGACTCCACAGCATAAATACTAAAGTGAAGAGCAATTAGTTAAAAATAGAGATCAAAAAAGATTTTTTTAAATTTTATTTTTCCAGTTACATTTGAAAGTTTTTCAACATTCATCCACTTGCATATTTATATTACATTTTTTCACCTCTTCCCCCACTTCCTCTCTTCAGCAGCAAAGAGTCCAGTAAAAGTTGTACAATTACATTAGTGTTTAACATGTTTACATATTAGTCATTTTGTGTAATGATGAATTACGATTAAGGTAAAAGAAAGAAAACATATGGAATAGGAAGAAAACTATAAGAGAAGTTTTTTAAAAAGTGAACATAGTATTCATTCAGATTCTGTGGTTTTTGTCATTGTTTTTTCCTCTGGAGGTGGATGGCTTTGTCCATAACAGGTCTCCCAGGGTTATCATAGGTCTCTGAACTGCTGAAAGGACCTGCATCCCTCACAGTTGATCAACTTACAATGTTGATGTTAATGTGTACAATGTTCTCTTGGTTCTGCTCTCTTCACTCAGCATCAATTCCTGTAATTCATTCCTTACTTCTCTAAAGTCTGACCACTCACAGTTTCTTATAGAATAATATTCATATACCATAACTTGTTCAACCATTCCCCAATTGATGGACATGCCCTCAATTTTCAATAGAATAAGAATTTTTAAAAATTTAAACTTCAATTTATAAGAAAAGATTTATTTGGTTCTTTCTACAGACTTCAGCTGATGAGCTCAGTTTCATTTTGCAAATTTTGGTGTTTCTTTACTTGTTTCAGATACTCTCCAATTCGGTAAGATTCTTTAACTCTTCAAAAATCTATGGCAATATCTATATAATAATCTTCATGAAATAGTTTGATTATTAAGGGGTGAGAAAGAGGAATGTACTATGAGAAGGGGAAAGGTAGAATGAGATAGTTTATCTTATATAAAAGAGGCATTAAAGAGCATTTACAGTAGAGAGGAAGATAGGAGAGGTAGTGAAACTTTCTAATCTATACAATCAATTGAGTGTAAAAATATTTCTTACCCTATAGGAAAGTAAGGGGGGGTGGGAGGGAGTAATAGCAGGGAAGGTGAATTGAGGTGAGTAAAAGACAGAAGTAAAATACTTTTGAGGATGAATACGATAAAAGGAAACTAATGGATAAACAGAAGAAATAGGATGGAGGGAAAAACACAGTAAATCATAACTGAAAATATTTTATGATAAGTTCTCTGATAAAGACATCGTTTCTTTTTTTTTCTAGGTTTTTGCAAGGCAATGGGGTTAAGTGGCTTGCCCAAGGCCACACAGCTAGGTAATTATTAAGTGTCAGAGACCGGATTTGAACCCAGGTACTCCTGACTCCAAGGCCGGTGCTTTATCCACTACGCCACCTAGCCGCCCCCAAGACATCATTTCTTAAATACATAGAGAACTGAGTCAAATTTATAGAAAAAAGAGCCATTCCTCAATGATAAATGGTCAAAGGACATGAGTAGGCAAATAAACTTATCTGTAATCATATGAAAAATGCTCTAAATTACTATTGATTAAAGAAATGCACATTTAAACAGCTCTGGGCTATTATATCATACCTAACAAATTAAGTATGATAGAAAAGGAAAATGGGGGTGGCTAGGTGGCGTAGTGGATAAAGCACCGGCCTTGGAGTCAGGAGTACCTGGGTTCAAATCCGGTCTCTGACACTTAATAATTACTAGCTGTGTGGCCTTGGGCAAGCCACTTAACCCCATTTGCCTTGCAAAAAAAAAAAAAAGAAAAGGAAAATGACAAATGTTGGAGGGGATATAGGAAGTTGTATGCTGATTCAACCTTTCTATAGAGCAATTGGATCTATACCCAAAGGGTTATAAAACTATTCAGACCTTTGACCAAGAAATATCACTACTGGGTCTGTATCCCAAAGAGATGAAAACAAAAGAAACAAACACATAAACAAAAAAAAAAAGAAGGATCTATATATATACAATTGAAACATAAGTGTTTTCAGAGCAACCTATAAATGCATAATTAAGTGAGAATAAAGGAAGAACAATTAATTTATAAAATAACATTGAAAGACTTATGCAATTGAAAGACATTCAATGATGAATCCACTGATGATGAAACACGCTATCCTCCTCTTAAGGAAGAGGTGATGCTCTCAAGACACAGGATTAGACAAACATTTTTACATGACCAGTGTGGGAATTTATTCTGTATTAACAAATCACTACCTAATTTGTTCAAATCACCTAACATTCATTATTCTACACATTTCTAGAATGTGATAAATGTCAAATGAATTTTGGAGGGGGGATATTAGAGAAATTCATAGAAAGAATATATCTCTTTGTGATTCTGGATAAATTCTGCTGGACTAGGCACAATTCTTAAGAATTTTACTTTTCATTTTTAATTTTTTTTGCAATGGAGACCAGGAGAGATGGGAAGACAAAGTAAATGCTTGCTAATCAAATATATATATATATATATATATATATATATATATATATATATATTTTTTTTTTAAAAAGAATTTAAGTTCCTTAAGGTTAGAGACTATGTTTTTTTGGCTTGTAATTATATTCCTAGCACTTAGAACATTGGCATATTGTAAATGCTTAATAAATGTTCTATCTTCTATCTATCCATCAGTTTTTTGCCTGTCTTTTGTTTTTCTATATCTATAAGTCTGTCAGTCCTCTCTCTCTCTCTCTCTCTCTCTCTCTCTCTCTCTCTCTCTCTCTCTCTCTCTCTCTCTGTCTCTCTCTCTCCTGAAAATATGCTCCAATTGCTATTTGCCTGCTTCCTCTCTTTGTCTCTCTCTGAGCCTTTCCCTGGTTCACATCTCAGTATGACTAATTGATGACTGTTCAGAGAAATGTCTAGAAAAATAGTGAATTTACTTTGCTCACTGATTCTCTCTTCTCTTTTATTGTTACATGAAGTAGATAGAATGGTTCATTACTAAATATTTCTCAGCTATTTTCAATTTTGCTAACTAGTTATTTGCATTGAAAAACACAATGGTTTACCAGAAAAAGATGTTACTTAGCATTAAACAGATATTTTTGCTATGGATAGTTTGGTAAGGCAGGAACAGGGGCCTTTGGCTAATTGATTCCATGAAATCTCACTAGGTAGGAGACCATTTTAAAGTTCAACAATCAACAGGCTGCTTGGGGACAGTCACTGCATTTTATGAACTTTATTTACAACCTATTTTTATATTCTTTGATTTTTCTGAGAAAAGAAGCCATATTGATACAGGGACCTTTGCCCTATACTAAAACCCTCATGATCTAATCTCATTATCTCTAAACAGATAGGTTGCTTTGTTATCTAGAGCCTCAGAGCTTCTCTTTCTCTGCCAAGCAAGAGTAGGGGAGGAGGGAGAGACTTCAAGACTTCAAGAGAAGATCATGCCCTGAACTAGCTCCCTCCCAAAGTGTGATCAATAGAGATGAGCATGATCAATTCCTCTTGTTCTCTACAAAGAGAAAGAGATGAAAAGTATTTCTCATCCAAACTGCCCTTCACTGTGATCTCTGCTGGGAATCACTAATATTTTGTATACTCAAAAATCTTTAAATGGAGCTATGATCTCATCAAGGTGGAAGTTTCCTCTAATGATGTAGCTAATATTCATGTTTTCCCTTCCTGCCTATTTATCCATATCTTCCCAGGAAGATTAACCCAACATACTTAAAGATATTATAGTGGAACAGTCTGGTTACCTTTTGCATTCACAATTTGACCATCCCATCTAGGTTTTTTTTTGGGGGGGGGGGGTTTGCTACTCTAATGGAGTAATGCCAACACTGAATTTAGATTGAAGAGGATGGTGAAATTCTCTGGATGTTTCTTCCATGGATGATTTTATGCTGATTATATAAACAACAGAACACTGCAAAGACTCCTAAAAGAGTTCTGTTCCTAGGGATGTGCTGGTAAATGTTTAACAAACAGCTCCCAGGGTAGGGGGCATACAGGGATGGGAATGGGATGCATCCATTACAAATTTTTAAATTTAATCTGTATTATTAACATGTTTTTCATCATTTAAATCCATACAATCAACAAAACAATCAATCAAACCCTGATTTGTAGCTTTCTGATTTCCAAGATGTTCCTAAATTTTTTTTACAATCAGATTTTACTCCTCTTTGCATCAGGAAGTCTTAGAAGTCATCTACTTCATTTCAAGGCAGCTTAGGTAGTGGGGTGGAGAAGGAGGGCACTATGCCTGTTTTCAGGAAGATTTGAGTTCAGATCTGACCTCAGATATGTACTAGCTATATAACAATGGGCAAATCACCTGTACCTTTTTTGTTTCAGTTTTTTATCTATAAAATGGGGTCACACTGGAGAAGGAAATAAACTACTCTAATATCTTTGTCAAGAATAGCCCATGAGGGGTGGCTAGGTGGCGTAGTGGATAGAGCACTGGCCTTGGAGTCAGGAGTACCTGGGTTCAACTCCGGCCTCAGACACTTAATAATTACCTAGCTGTGTGGCCTTGGGCAAGCCACTTAACCCCTTTGCCTTGCAAAAACTAAAAAACAGAACAAAAAAAGAATAGCCCATGAACAAGTTCATGAGGTCAGGAAGAATCAGACATGATTGAACAACAAACTTAATTTGAGATCTTTCCATGGTCAGATTTTTGTTTCAGTTTTGCTGGGTAATGATTTTTGGTTGTAAGTATATATCTTTGGTCTTTTGGAAACTGTATTCCAAAATCCCTGCACTAAAATAGTGGTAGAAGCTAAATCCTGTGTGATCTTGATCAGTTCCTAGATACTTGAATCTCTTCTTTCTAGTGCTTGAAGTAATTTCTCTTTGACCTGGATGCTCTAAATTTTAGTTATGATTTTCCTGGGAATTTTCATTTAGGATACATTTGAGGGGCAGCAAGGTGGTGCAGTGAATAGAGCAATGGCCCTGAAGTCAGGAGTACCTGAGTTCAAATCTGGCCTCAGACACTTAATAATTACATAGCTGTGTGACCTTGGGCAAGTAACTTAACTCCAATGCCTTGCAAGCCCCCCCCCCAAACCCCCCCCCCCCCAACATATAGGATACCTTTGAGAGGACAGGTATTTTCATTCCATTTTAATTCTGCCCTCTGGTTCTAGCACTTCTGGGTAGATTTTCTTTAATAATTTGTTCAAATATGATGTCCAAGGCATTTTTTGAGGTAATGTCTTTCAGGAAGTCAAATAAAAAATTACCTCTCTCTTTAAGTTGTTTATAACCTGACCAAGGCAGCTGGGTGGTGCAGCAGATAAGAGCAGCAGCCCTTTAGTCAGATCTGTTTTCTTTTTAACCTTTCTTTGTATTCCCTAATATTTAGGACAGTGTCTGGCACATAATAGGCACCTAATGCTAGTTAAATAACTGACTATGGATCTATTTTCCAGGTCTGTTCCTTTTGATATAGCAGTTTTACATTCTCTTTTTTTTATTTTTAATTTTGCTGTCTTATGAAGACATTAATTTCTTTTTTAATTCCATCCTCATTTTCAAGGAATCTGAGTAATACATTTTAACCTTTTATTCTAAGTTCTTAATTTTCCTTTCAATACTTTCTCTACAGTTAGCATTTCCTTTCTAAGGAAATATATATGTGTATATATGTATATACACATATATATTTATAGTTATACTTACAAAATTTATACAATATTTTAAAAATTACTTAAAATTTAAAAAATCCTCATTTAATTTCTTCCAAAAAAAATCTAGTTGAATCTGTCCTCAAGCTGTATTTTTCTCAGAGGATTTGCTTTTGAGTGTTTTGGAGGTGTTTTGGTCTTCTGAGTTTGTATCATGAGCATGCCTGCCTCCATAATAGGTGAGATAAAAACAAGAACAACAATCGCATTGATGATGATTTTGATAGAATCTTTTTGCTTCTTTGTTTTCTCAGTCTTCCAAAATTTGTATTTTTTGTTAGAGTTGGACTGCATATTTCTGGATGTACAGCCTGGGTATAATTTGGTCTTGGTTTACATTTTCTAGAATCTTGTTTTCTAGGATCTTTAATAGACTCAGGGGTAGCTCAGCCCTAGGATCCTAGGATCTGGAAAATGTTTAGTGTATCCAAAGCAGCTTCATCTAGTGAGGTCTGTTCACTTCCAGCTTTTTGAGCTTCTGCGCTAGTTTTGGGTCTGGGTAACATGATTGCATGCTTGCCCCTAGTTGTAGCTCTAGCTTTCCCCAGTTCTTGTCAGCTGGCTGGAAGTCTCCATAGATTTAGAACTGCAAGCTTTCTCTTAATTTGAAAATTTTTTGCTCTCATTACTTAGTGCAGATTTCAGACTTGACTGGGGGATGAATGCACAACCCTGCTCTGAGGCAGAACCACCTATGTCCTCCTCTGTTTCTGCTCTTTGTCCAGTATACGGCCTCAGACCCAAACTGCTTCAGCCCCCAGGTTCAAGCATCTTCCTCAATCTACCCTGGATCTACAACCCAGTTCTGGGTCTGAACAACAGGGCTGCTAGGAGACCCCCAGTCCTGTTCCCTGAATGGCCTCTCATCTGTCACTGCAGGACTTGGGACTATTCCTCTAGTATACAGCTGTAGAGCTCAATTCAGTCTCATAGAAAGTTCTATATAGCTGCTTCCTGGCAAGAGCATGTCCTCAGAACTCTTTTTTCCTTATGCTGTCCTAGAGTCTTCAGTCACAACTTAGTCTGGCACTTTTTCCAGGTCTTTGTTGAAATATTGGGCAGAGCAAGACTCTTATGTTTTCTTCCTGCTCTATCACCTTTGCTGGTCTTGCGTGCAGTTTTAAGAAAAGCCACTTAACATTTCAAAACAGGCATTCAAATTTATGTAGTTTTTTGTTTTGTTTGTTTTGAATTGATCTAACGTCTTCTTCCCTTTGAGTTGGTGTTTGAGATAGCCAGGACAGAGATGGCATCAGCACAGAATTAAGAAGCATTGTTATAATGGAAAGATCAACTATCTATTCAGAGAAGAGGTGTCAGTGTAAAGCAGGAGACCGGAAGAGAACAATCTATCAAAGGAAATGAAGGAAAAGTGATCACTCTGCCCAGATGTGTGTGAAGTTGAAGGAGGATATGGTGGAATGGCATTTCAGCATATTTTAAAGGAAAATAAAGTCCAGCAGCAGTGTAATAGGACCACAATCCTGTACCAGCTGTAGTTGTAACCTGCTTTAGTCAACATGACTTCATGTAGGGTCGCTTCTCTTAATGGACAAAGGATGTAAAGAGCATATACTTGAAGTGGTCCTGAGCACCACTGAACAGATTATTTCTATAATCAGACTTCTTGAAGATTTCTGCCTTCACTACACTTCCCCCTTTCTCATCCTGTGATTGTGATTTCTCATCTTAGTTCTTGCCTTTGTAGCCAACAATCAAGTGAATTATATAATTCAAAACATAGTAACATATGTTCTGGACTGTCAGCTTCCAATGACAGTCTTTTCGATTAAAAAAAAACAACCTTATTCCACACATTTAAAGTTCAACCTTATGCTTTCTACTAACATTTCTACCTCTATTTAAACAGTCCATCTAAAGTCCAACAGCACAAATGTGAATTCTAAGAATGAACTAACACTTTACTCCAGTCCAAAAATGGAGATTCGCCTGAATTAATATACAGGTTATTTCTGACAATAAATTTTGCACAAAGTCACTCTATGCAACTACTGGACTACCCTTCCTCTTCTATATCTGGGATTTCTAAGAATAAAAACTACTTTAGAGAGGTTAGAAAATGTAGTGTTTCAGGATAACTGCCAAGTCCTACCTGTCTCAAGCTTTTGTTGCTCAGCAACACATTCTATTTGATTTTTATCTAGTGGGATCTGTGAGCCTTTGGCAACTTATCCAGAGTGACAGCCCCTTCATTAACAAATACCGATGAAGTACCGGCTATGTGAATAGTATTGGGTTGTATCACTCTTCTTTTCAAGAAACCCCCTCTCATCCCCCTTTTTCTTTTGCCTCTCTCACTCCCATCCCTGCATCATTTATAGTTACTGGAATAATTATAATTTAAAAAGGCACCAGAAACTCACACTATGTTTTAAATTAAGGCTGGGCCTAACCCTGGTGGCAGCACTGTACAAAATAATCAGGTCAGTTCACCACAACCTTTCTCTGAGGTGGAGTCATCCAACAGGGAACCCGACACACTCGTTTTGCCACTCTCATGTGGTTAGGTGAACCTCTAGAGAACCGAATACCCCACTTAGATTATCCAGTCATATAGCTCAACTTGAGGTCAGTCTTAATTAGGTGTATCATTTGAATATTCTTTCATTCTTTGGCCAGAAGACAATCTTACTAATTAATTGCAGTTCCTGTGGTATTTCTAGATGAAAACTAGTTTACATCTTATTCCTTAGGGCCCACTTCCCTTGTCTTCTCTGGCTTTGTCACAAACAGATATGTATAAAGGGCACAATGTACCATGGGATAATGGCACTTCCTTTATTTGTCTAGTATAAAAATCTCCATGTTTGTTCAGAGGTTTATGATGACACAGGAGTCCTTTTAAAATGCTATTCTAAAAGCAAGTCCCTCTTTTCTGTGACACAGATCTCCTTCGTGATATTGCTATGGAGTTTATATGTTCTGGTTGATTGTAGATAGATTGGCTGTAATTTCCCTCTCCCTCCAATTATTTCAGCTCTTTCTTGGAATTTAGCAGATTATTTTCAAATAAGTCACTAGTTTCTAGATTATTTTAGACCAGTATCCCAGGATCATCGATTTAGAGTATTTAAAAGGAACCTTAAAGACAATCTAGTCCAATTCATTCATTTTACAGCTCAAAAAAAGTGACGCTCCAAAAGACTAGATGCCTTGTCCAAAGTCTCATAGTTAGTAAATGCTAAAGTTGGGTCAATTAAATACTTAAGAGGTGTTCTCTTGTCTAGGGGCAGCTAAGTGGTACAATGGATAGCACAACAGCCTTGGCGTCAGAAATATCAGAATTCAATTTTGACTTTAGACACTTGACATTTACTAGCTGTGTCCATGTACAATCAAGTTAAATATATTTCCTTATTGGTCATTTTGTGAAAGAACTAGAACGAGGAAAAATCACAAGAAAGAAAACAAATTTTAAAAAATGAAAATACTTTGCTTTGATCTGCATTCAGACTCCATAGTTCTTTCTCTGGATGTGGATGGCATTTTCCATCATAAGTTTTTTTGAATTGTCTTTGATCACTGTATTGCTGAGAGGAGCTAAGGATATCATAGTTGATCCTCACACAATAATGTTGTTACTGTTGTACAATTTCTCAGTTCTGCTCACTTTACTCCATTTCTTCTTCTGAAAATCAGGGAGTTGAACTAAAAACCTCAGAGAGATGCTTTTCAGATCTAAAATTGTATGATTCCCCAAGATTGTTAACATTACAGAATTAAAATGGCTAATTCTGGATCATGATGAATGGAGATGCAAATAAAGGGAAAGGTCTCTAAAACTTAAAAGGAAAAAGGCATCACATGGAAAATTATTGAACAGTTAACCAATAAAACACCTTTTTACACATCTTCAGATTTTCAAGTCTATTTTCTTCTTTTTCTTCTGGCCCTTATTTGTAATTTCAACAGCCTCTGCTGATTTGGTTCAGTAGTTCAATTTTCCATTTTAGAGTCATGTAGTGTTACCTGGGAGTTCTGAGGGGTTAAGTGATTTGTCCAAGGTCACATAAGATCTGAGCTAGTATCTGAGAGGACTGTATAACTTCAATAGTGAACCTTAGTAAAAGAGAACAAAAAAAATCTGTAACAAATAAAAAACCAAACTAATGAGGTAAGGAAGTTATTCCCTGTTTGTTACATATCCTGGGGCACTTTTTCAAGACTAGAAAATGTTTGCCTTCCTCTTCTCACAAATCTGCAGTGCAGTTAATTACATTCTCTCTACAGAACATCATTCCCATCAGGATGAAGATTACACATAACATATTTGACTTCTTGTTCTCCAACATGCTATTTTAAATGAAGTGAGCAAACTGCATCTATATGGTTATAGAGCTATGTAAGTTTTCTAGGAGTAAAAGTTAGAAACAAGAGATTTTTAGTACTCATTCAAGACTTGTCCTAGAAAATACACAGTTCATTTCTTTTAAAAGATGCTATTGCTAGAACCAGGTTAAATACATAACTCCTCTAGTATGGTATGAATACTGTATTTGTTTAAACTGTAACCAGTAAGCCTTTTTTTTCCTTATAAGTATGCAGTGTTACACAACTTCAATAATGGAAGGTTATTCATGGTCTTTTCCATCTCCAATCCAGTTCCCCAGGGGATAAATTATAACCTAAAAGGCCAAGTTGATCATAAGGGAATTACATTTCTGCTAAGAAAAATGTTGCAATTAGAAATAATATAGCATCAAGAGATAAAAATCTAAGCAGTTTCATAATAATTTATTTTTCAATCAAATACCTATCACATAACATTAATTGTATATGCAACATTTGGGAGGTGAAATTTCAAGGGAAAATAATTTAATACCTAATAGCAAGAACAGGTCAATGTCTTCCATGGACAGGCAGCCAGATGCAATGATCAAAGTGTCAGACTTTGAGTCAAGGAACCTGCTTTTGATTCTGGGCTCTGACTGGGTCTAGCCATATGAATCCCAGTAGGTCACTTAATAGCTGTGTGTATCAGTTTTCTCAGACTGTAAAAAAGGGGGATAATAATGATCCTTCACAGAAGTGAGATGAGAAAACATTATGTAAGTTTTTATTATTATTGCAGAATGGGAAGCAAACACTTTACTAATCTATGCTCTTATTTACACATCTATTTCTAGAGCTAATTATTTATTTGAACAAAAGGTCTTGTCTTGATTGAAGGTGCTAGAAAGGAGAAGTGTTGGCTCTTAATAAAAGGAAGCACAGGTTCTAAATGTAAAGAATGATCTGATGAACCCAAATATAGTGTAATTTTCTGATTGAAAATACAAAATACCCTATGGTCCTGTGCATGCTTCTTTGGCTTTCAAAGTGATGATAATATGAATTACAACTTTTAGACTATATTTAAATATGAATTTATTTACTGATTACTTTAGTAAATTAATTTGATTAAAACTATCAAAATTCATAACCACTCCAGACATTGATGTGACAATATGGACAAAAAAAGTCCATGGTCCTGAACGAGACATTACGTTAGGCTATTCATTCAGTTCATTAATCAGTACTTATATCTTGGACAGATACTATAATTAAAAAATGGATTGTCCCCACAATGAGAGAGTAGGAAAACAGCAAGCTGCATTGCATTTGAAAACCTGCACAACACTTTTCAATAATTCCAAACTGTTCCTCTAACAAAACTCCATCTTTTTTTTTATCTCAATACTTTCCCAGTGATTCTGGGATGTGCCCCTCCCCCCAAGCATCATGGAATAATACAGTATAAAAAAGTCAAATTACAAGTGATCCAAAGGATAATGGAGGAATACACGGTGAACAGGCTATTGTATAACAATCAATGCTGTTCTTCATGTCTTTATTGTAAGTTTTCTTTTTCACCTGTTCAATAGGGATGCAGTAGGAAGAAGAAATGATGATAAAAGAAAAGTGAGGAAGATCTGAGTATGTTCCTGGCATGAACTTAATAGAGGGGCATGGATGAGAATTGCACAGGATAAGCAGGCCTGGATGGGTTGCTGTATTGATTATTGGAGGGTACACCTACATTCATGAGATCTCAGATCTATTGGAGTGCTAAACTGTTTGTTTAAAAATGAATGCTAAACACAGAGTTCAGAGAATTCTGCTGATTCTGATCCATGTTGTAGATGTTAATCCATTCCTTGGTGAATAGAGGAGGAAATGGCTACGTTTATAATTATCATTTATGATTTAAAAAAATGTTTACAACAAAAGATCAGGATTATTATAATCTTACATCATTCAAGATTGGTTATCTTCTTTTTTTAAAAATAAATTTTTGATATCCCTCTCTCTTTCCTCCTGTCTCAGGAGGAATAGAAAAAAAATTTTTTTTTTAAAAAAGGAAAAATAACAGCAAAACCAATATATATGTATATAAATGTATACATATATATTATAGCTCTTTCCATGTATACTGCTGTTTTCTAACTATTTTATTTCATCCTTCAGGGGCTGCTCCTTTTTTAATTTGTGGGTCAGCTGACTCCACAATTTTAAGCCTTTCTCCTATTTTTCTTTCCTCCTCTCTTCCCAAGTCTTCAGTTCCAGTTTTGTCTCGTCTTTCCTTTTCAGCTCTCCGTTCTCCGCCAAAGTCCTCTTTTAGACAAATGGAGGCCCAATCCTTGCGAGGCGCGACTTCATCGGGCTGCTGGCCGCACCCCGACGGCCGGGGCTTGGGCACGGCACAGCCGGGGGGCAATAAAGTGGTGAGGACTAAAAAAGCCATTCTCGCGTTGGGGTGTCCAGAGTGAGCCCTGGCCCCCGCACGTCCTCTCGTCCAGGCCGCGGCCCCGGCAGCACGCTGCGGGGCTCTGACCGGGGCCCGTCCCTGGGTGGCCCCGCGCGGGTCACCGCCTCTGGCCTCTCTGTCCGGCGGCCCGGCGAGGGGAGGCGGCTCGCTGGCTCTCTAAGATGAGCTTGTAACTCTAAATCTGGGCCTTGGGGGCTCCCTGCTCCCAGGGCGGCTGCGCGCACCCCAAAGAGGAGCGGAGCGGAAGGGCGCCTTTTCTCACCGGCCCGCAGGCCTCCCGGCCGGACTGCCAGGGCTTCGGCACTCTGCCCGCCGCTGGAGGGGGCTTGTGCTTCGCCCCAGCGCCGGGCCTCCGCCCCCGTCCGCAGCGCACCCCCTCCTCACATTGCCTTTGGGAACCTCCACTTCCCTTCAAAGCGGCCGGCTGCCCCTCCCGAGGAGCGCCCAACGAGCGGACCGATCTGTCCAGGGAAGCATCGGCAGGGGGCGCGGGGGCTGCTCCCCCGTTCTGGAAGCTTCTCTGGGGGGGCCCGGCAAGCGCCGACCGGCCGGTTGGGGGAGGGGGCTGGGGGGGGCCTCTCGCGGCCGCCCCCGCGCACGCGCACACGGCCCCCACAGCCAACGTGCAGGGCCACGTGCACCGGAGGCGGGGGCGGGAGGGGCGGAGCCTGCGGGGGCCCGCCTCGCCATTGGCCGAGCCTGCTCCACGCGGGGCCCACGTGACGCGCCCCCGGGGTGCGGTGATCGCGCCAGGCTGGCATCAGCTCGGGGGAAGACACGCCGACGGTGCCTGGGCTGGCACACCGGCACATGCGGGAGCCGTGAGGACGACGCTGCCCATGCAGGCACCAGCTTCACCCGCCCCCCCAGAGCCCCCCGGGAATCAGGGCACGGGCCCCAAGGCGCTCACCTTGAACTCGCGCCCTGCGACAAGGATGGGGATTAAAGCAAAATCGCGCCGCCTTATGTTTTTTTAATTAATATTTAAAATTTGTAAGGATGAGGAAGTAATTATGGAAAGATAGTTTTAAAATTTGTAAAGATGAAGGAATGATGGAAAGATAGATCTAAACAATGGATGCATGATTTCAGGCAAGACTTGAATCTGAGACCTCAAGGCCAACTCGGGATATGATGTGGGACCAAAGCAAAATCTCTGTGCCTTCTTTTATTAATTAGCCGTTATTTTGAAATATTTAAAATTTGTAAAGATGAGAAACATCAGGCAATGATGCTTTTGAGGAATACTTTTTAATCTTTATATATATATATATATTGCATATAGATGCATTTAATATTTAAACTTAATATAGCATTAAAATTCCAGTATCTTGAATAAGGATTCAACAAATGAAGGATGAGAGAGGATCAGGATGTCTTCAGGCACACTATTTCAAACTCATCAATTGTATATCACTTATCTACTTAACCTTTTTTTTTTATCTTGAGTGAAAAAGACTTAGGTCTTGTGCTCTGATACAAATTTTGGGTTTCTCCGAATGTTTAAAGCCACTAGTTCTTTTTTTAAAAAAATTTTTTTAAAAAGTTTTTTCAATTATACATAAAAATCTTGACTTTCAAAATTCTCTCCCTTTTTATCCTCCCTGCTCCTTGAGAAAGGGAGACAATTTGATAAAGATTATATATGTGCAGTCATGCAAAATAAAACCTTTTAAGTTCTTAAGCATCCTTAGTAATTTCTATTATTTATTTCAAATCATAGAATCAGATTTTTCTTACAATGTTTTCACTAGTGCCCCAAACTGATGATTCCTTTATACTGTCATAAGCGAAAAAGTGAGACAGAGAGAATCAAAAATTCAAAGATAATTTGAGATATATGAATATTTTATTAATAAAATTGTTATTGTGTAATGAGTACTTTTAAAATTCCAAAATAGACATTAGAAAAAATCAGATGTATATATCTTTTTTTCTTGTTTTAAGTTAAAATTACCTAATAATGGGGAAGTAATTGTGTAAAGATAGAGATAAAGAATGCATCTATGATTTCAGGCAAGACTTGAACCTGAGACTTCAAGGCCAACTCAAGCCACCATGCCCTAGTAGGAAGTAATTTTTCCTAGACATAATAAAATCAGAACACTGCACATGCCTCAAAGTGATTCCGTGTCCTTTGCCTTACAAAATGATTTCCTGATAAATATCCTTTGTTTCCTATTTATATTAAATATGAATAGGTGATTGAGTCTAGTGATTTGTTTTATATCACAAAAATAGGATTACCAGTTTCCTCATTTACAAAATGATGGAAAATGAATAATCTCTAAGATCACTTTTAGCTATAAAATTCTATGACTTGATATTCAATTAAATTTGACCACTTACTATTTTGTTAAATGATGTCATTTCCAATTGACTGACATTAATATCAATGGATCATGGGCATTCTTATTCTGGGTCTTACTCTATTTATCTTTATTGGTACCAGGTAAAGGTATAGTTGGAATGCTAATCAAATTTGCAGATGACAAGAAAATGTGAAGGATAGTATGATGGATGGCAAAATTGTTTTCCCAAAAGACCTCAATAGCCTAGAAAAATGGGCCAAAAATAATGTGAAATTAATTGGAATATATGTGAATTTGTACATAGGTTTTTAAAAATCGCAAATACAAGTACAGGATAGAGGAGCTATGGATAGAAGTTTTGTGCAAAAAAGACCAAGGGCTTTTCAGTGAGCTGTAAACAAAGCAGGAGTTAGCAATATGCTATGTCGACACAGAAACCTCATGTGATCTTAGGCTGCCATGGGGCTTTCAGCAGCTCATTTTTGTGCTTAGGATAGACCTCTGGACACTTTGAGGCAACCCCTGGGGAAGGGGTCTGGGTTAGGGTTAGCAGGAACTCACCTGAGCTATTGTCAAAGGGATTGAGGAAGCAAGTTCTTTTTCTTAACAAAGTACCAAGTTGTTTCAGTTGTTAATAATCACTGAAGGCCAAGTATTGCTAGTACTTTCAAAAGTATAGAGAGCTCTGAATGTTCCACCTCAGATATGGCTCTGCTATTAGGAGCTGTTTAGTGGCCACATCAAGAGACTTAGTAGTCCCCCTTCCATTCTGAATTGGGCAGATCTGATCAGTTCTGGGCCCTACATTTTAGAAAATGCAATGACGATCAGGATCACTTTCTGAGAAAGGCAATCAGAATAGAGAGGGAACTTTATACACAATTGAAGGTAGAGAAAAGTTTGCAAAATACAGGGTTGCCCTGTGGAAGAAGGATCAGATTTCATCTTGCTCGGAGGGCAGAGCTAGGACTCATTAATTAGAGTGGATACAGGTACAAGTTACATGGAAGCAGACTTTGACATTATGAAGGAAAAACTTCCTAACAAATAGGATCATAGATTTCAACTTGAAAAAGAACCTTTGAGGTGATTGATTGTAACTCATAGATGAAGAACCCAAGTCTGATCATGGGTAAGTGACTTGTCCAGAGTCATATACTCAGAGTTGTATATAAAAGTGGATTACCTTAGGGGGTATTGAGTTCCTGTTATTGGAGATGAGAGGCTGGAAATGATCATTTATTGGAGATGACCAAGCATTAGATCAGTTGACTTCTGTAGTTTCTTTCCATTCTGTGATTCAGTGACAACCCCACTCCCCTCCATGTAACAACATCTTTTGAAACATAAACATCACAGATAGAGTGTGGGAAAAGTTATAGTCATGACAAACATTAAACTTTTTGCCTTAATTTTCTCTTGCTGAATCAATCAAGTACGTAAGTGTTGGATGCTGTACTAGGTCTAGGGGATGCAAATACAAAGAATGAAACACTTCCCACTCCTACTAAAGACTCATTTCTAACGTATTAACCCTAATTCCTGAGAGCTCACCTCTTTAATTTTCATTGCCTTGGAGCTAAAATACTTATTTCATTTGTGTTTGTATTTTTTTACATGTTGCTTTCTAAGTGCATTTTAATTAAGATCACATGTGTGTGATACATCTCCACAAAAATAAATTCTGAAGAAACAAGTGACTTCTTTTTCTTTATGATTTTCCTGCTTTGCATGAACAATTCAGAAGAGAGTGAATACCAACTAAGATTTTGAACTGACATCATAGTCTTGTGATCGAAGGACTGAGAATCAGGAGACTTGGGTCCTAGTCCTCATTGTAACACTGACTCAGTCAATAAAATGGGGATGTTCCGACTTGCATCTAGCTAGACAGTGAGGGATGATGTGAGCAGAAGTGAAATATGTGAAAATATTGATTTTCTTTCAAAAAAGGTGTTATATTGTAATTTTATATGAATTTATACAAGTACTATAGAGGCTAAATTAGTTTCAAAAGGTTATCAGTAATGATAGAATCAGAATTTTTGAGTGGATTCAGTCTATTTGTAATTCACTGCTAGATAGTGGAAAAGTTGCAGATAGAACCTCGGTCCCTTGGGTATTCTAGCATGGGACTCTCAGCAAGTCTTGTGCTTAAATATTACTTGAGAGTTGTTTAGACACTGGGAGAATATGCATATTTATTTGAAATACATACCCAAACTCTTAAAGTGCTCATAGTCAAGTTTAGTTATTGTTTACTTTAAGATGGTAACAGAAATAGAGCTAGAGAGTATGAACTTGTTTGGGTACCCTTTTACATTCAATCTGAGACTGTTATTAAACACTGATTTATTTATTTATTGTGTATTTATTTATAGTCTGTAGGAATTAGAAAAAGGTTTAAAATTATGATTATATAATAAGGCTTCACATCAATGTTAGGTTTAGTATGATAAATGACTAGGGAGGGGGAAGGTTTTGCTGAAAATGACTTCAGCCTATATGGATGTTTTCCATTTTTACTATAAAAATTAGTAGGGCAGCTAGGTGCAGGAGATAGAACACTGACCTTGGAGTCAGGAGGATGGGAATTCAAATCTGAGCGCAGACACTGGACTCATCTGAGCTGTGACCTTGGGCAAGTCACTTAACTCTGACTGCCTCACATCTACAGCCATCTCCACTTGTCCTGATTCATAGCTGGCCACTGGACCCAGATGATTCTGGAGGAGAAAGTGAGGCTGGTGACTTCATAGCATTACCTCCCTTGATGTCATGGTCTTCTTTGAGAATGAAGGACAAACATCATCAGATAAAACTAGATGCAAAAATGCCCCTTTGGGTCCAATCATAATTAGGAGTCACTTTTAACGTAATAAATAATAATAATAATAATAACAATAACCTCCAACATATAGGCATGTTAGAACAATCAGATTTTCTTAAAATGGGATGAAAGAATTTGGTAACTTCAGGAGTAGCAATTGAGTCAAAAATGCAGAATGATTCTACTTTTGAATAGAAGTGAAATTAATATTAAAGTGGAATAGTGAAAAAACTTGAATTTGGAGTCAGAGGACCTTGGTTTTAATCCTATTTTTAGTCCAAATCATTTGTAGAACCCTAGGCAAGTCCCATACCCTTTGGGGCTCAGTTTATTCACCTATAAAATAAAGGGATGAACTAGATGACTTGTGGGATCCCTTTTGCTCTAAATCTTTGATCCTATGAACCAATGTATATTTGGAGTCTTATTTTCTATTCTCTGGCACATATGAGGTTTCACAATGTGAGATGAAAACCAGATCAAAACATAAAGTTCTGGCAGAATAAGGAAATTATTTTTATATTTTAGACTAAAAGAATGGAGGAAGAATGTTTTGCTAACTTCTCTCCATATCCTAAAACTTCCTATATTGTATAGCTCAAGTTCATGGGATAATTACTCGACTTGTGTCTCCCAGCTTCAGAAGAAAGGGCAGGAGTTCACATTTTGGGCAAGATTTGAAAACTGCATCTGTATCCCCTGTTGTTATCCACTGGAAAAGGTTTGACTTTGTCATGCGCCATGGTAAACAGCATTTCTTAGCATTAAAAATGAGAATCTAAAAAATTAAAAAACAATTTTTCTTGACATACTGTTGTATATGTCCCTACCTTGCCTATTCCAAACTCTGTCTCTAGTTAATTTGCTGAACTACTAGTTAGAAAAATACTGACTAAATTTTAAAGAAATATACATATATATATATATATATATATATATATATATATATATATATATATAGATATATGGGTTAGGTTTACCTGTGTTGAATCAGCAATATGTTTAAAATAAAAATCTGAATAGAAAATCTGAGGTGTTAAACACAGGTAAACATTTTGCAATGTTTCTATATTGTAAAGGTTTCACCTAAGTAACAGAGGATTGAAAGGGGAAAAAAGGCCATTAGAAGATCTAAAGATTGAGTTTGGGAACTAGCAAATGGAGCAATCTTGTAAGACAAAGAATGATTTGAGCAGAGTTGTCCAAGCATGATCTAAGCTAGGGCTTAACTCTTGAAAGGGAAAAAGAAAGTAATGTCATTAAATTATCCTATTGCATATCTGATTTGAATGTGAAAAAAGGGAGGTCACATTCTCTCAAGCTCCCAAAAAACGGGCTGAACAGGTCAGGGCATCAACATGATTATAGAATAATAAGACTAGGAAAAATTGCTGAAGAACTAATTCCCCCTCCCACCCCCTTAATTTAAGCCAAATCATTTTCATCATCTAATAGAAACAACTAAAAAGTAATGTGCTGCCTTCTGACAAATGCATTTTAGGTATGATTCAAATTAAAGGGATTCGTTCAGGTGTTAACTAGGAGATTCAGTGTCCTTTCAAAAGATAGCTATGTCAAGCTCTTTTTGGAGAAGTGTGGCTGTAAGTTAAGCCTTATGTTCAGTTGACAATGACATGCTTATCTGTTTTCATCATAGTACTTAGTGTACATTTTACCTTTCCAGGGATAGTCTGTAAATTGACACAGTGCCTTAAGGCACCTGGGGTAGATGAGCACATAGCACATAGTAACTGTAAATCAATCAAGTATTTGTTGAGCCCACACTATTTGCTTAGAAAATGTCCTTGGGAAGGGGGAGAAGGACAGGGGAAAGTGGTAGAGAAACATATGTAGACTCTGCCTTTAGAGAGCTTTTGCTTCTTTCATGGAGACGCAATTAATATTCAGGAAGTAACTGAAGAAAAATTAAGGTGTATTAAATGATTAAAATCATAAATGCAATTGGAGTTACTATTAATGTGGATAAATGTGGACTGAAGGATCTGGAATTGTCATTCTGGAACACACTGGACATATCTTAGAGAAAGAGGGGCATGGTATTTATTTAACATCTTTGCCATTACTCTTGACTGGTCAAGGAACAGCCAGCAAAAAGGAGTAGCAACCTGACCTTCACCTGATGCCTGCAGCTCATTAGAAGGAAGCTAGGAGAAGACTTTAGATTAAAACTGCATTAAAGCTTTTGGAACCCTACCTTAGCTCTGGTAAGGTGTTTTGGAAGTTGAGGAAATCTCTGTTCATTCACTTATCCGTTAAATATTTGTTAAAGGCACACTACACGAACTGCTGCCACCTATGTGGTACATGGATAGAACACCGAGTTCGAATGCAGCTTCAGATTCTTGTGACCTGGATGAGTCATTTAATCCTGATTTACTTCGATTCCTCATCTGTAAAAAGGGAATACAGAAGGAAATGGCAAACCACTCCAATAGCACTGCCAAGAAAACTCCACGGACTTTGTCAGAGTCAAACACAAATGAATGACTGAACAACAGATATGAAATGCACTGGCTTGGGTACCAAAGTACAAGGCAAAACAATCCCCGCTTCTAAGTTTTATTGAGTTATAGTCTAGGAGAATATACAAAGGAAGCCTTAACTAATGATCGTGAGCTATCAGCAGCTGAAAGTAAAACTCTTTATGAATAAGCAGACACTGAGTCAAGTCTATTTTATACTTCAGATTTTATCAACACTTTGCCTTCTACTTTGCTGTGAACTATGACAGTAAGTTCATAAATTATGACTTCCATGCCCCTCCTAGGTGGACCATACTCCTGCCTGGGGAACCCATGGAGTAATTCTACGGAGGATCAAAGGATCAGATAGTTAGAGCAGAAATGCACCCATCTTCTATAGAGGAGGGAGCTGAGCCTAGAGAAGTGTGAAGATGTGCCCACCCTGCACACTCTTTCTGTGGCCCCATGCTGAGGGGAAGACAAGACCTTTTAAAACATCAGGATTTCTCTAATCACAGTGGTAACAGAGACAGGAAGCAGCCTTTCAGAAGCAAGGGTCTTGTCTATGTGGAGCTTCAATCCAGAGACCTGATTTGATCTGTTGCTGTTTTTCTAATCTAGTTTTTTTGTTTTTAGATTTTTTTTCAAGGCAATGGGGTTAAGTGGCTTGGCCAAGGCCACACAGCTAGGTAATTATTAAGTGTCTGAGGTTGGATTTGAACCCAGGTCCTCCTGACTCCAGGGCTGGTGCTCTATCCACTACGCCACCTAGCCGCCCACTAATCTAGTTCTTTACAGCAAATGTTGCAGAGTTTTTCCTTCTTTAACCTTCCTTCTCCCAACCATGTCCCTATGACCCCCACTCAGAGAAGATGAAGTAGGATCATTCCAAGTGTTTGAGGCTATTGGAGGCAGGCTCCCCCAGTTCCCCACCTGCATTCTTCATAACACCTTAGCATCATCACCCACTTTTTCGGTTCTTTTGAGCAGAGATCTCTCTCATTCTTAATCAATAGACATTTATCTAGCGTCTAACTTATGCCAAGCAATGTGGAGAGTATTGAGAATACACAGGCAGAAGTGAAAGTCTCTATTATCAGGGTGTTTACAACATGGCCAAAAGGAGAACATTGACATATATGTGTTATGTCTAGCATGAAGTAAGGGATTAATGAATGCTTTTTTGATTTGTATTTATGTCTATGTGCATAAAATAGAGACAAGGTGATTTATGGGAATGGGAAGGCTTCAAAGGCACTAGTAGCTGGGATGGAGAAGCTTAAAAAGGCTAAATGTGGAAAGTGGTGCTTCAGCTGAGCCTAGGTGGAAATTAGAAACCCTGTGAGTCAGAGGAAAGGAGGGAGAACAATCTAGGCCAGGGGGATAGCTTTGAGATCAGGAATCAGATGAGTCAAAGGGAGCACTATAGATGAAGAGCAAGAAGAAGGTCAATTTGGCTAAACTGTAGTATGTTAGAAGGGGAGTAATTGGGTCTGGAAAGATAAGTTGGCACCAGGTGCAAAGGGCTTTAAATTCCTCAAATAGGACTTTACATTTGATTTTTGTGGAGTTTATTGAATAGCTGAGTGATATGGTTAGGTTTGTGTTTTTGACAAACACTTTAGATGATTCATGGAGGAGAGACTGGAATGAAGCTAAATGGAGGCAGGGAGACCAAGCTGGAAGTTATTTCAGTGGTCAAGAGAGGTGATGAGATCATAAAGTTAGGGAGGCTGTGTGAGTGAAGAGGAGACACACAAGAGATGTTGTGGATGCACAAATGACAAGACTTAGCATGAGAGAGGAGGCAATGATAATTCGGAAGTCTAAACCCCTCCTGTGTTCTTGATGTCATCCTAATCATCCACTATGACTGACTTTGTTCAGTCCATTTGGTACTCCTATTGGATGTTTTCCCTTGGATTCAGAGGTCTCACATCTCATTCTCTTCTCTTGTCCATCCCTCTCCCTGCTAGATATTGCTTCTCCTCTTGGCTTCTGTAAAACTGTTTCCTCTTGATTCTCTTTCCACTTGACCATTCCTTCTTAATTCTTCCGTTTGGATCATGATCTTTCTGACCATTAAGTGTGATTATTCTCCAAGAGGCTATCTTGGGTCATCTCTTCTTTTTCTACACTTTCTCCCTTGAAGATCTTATTATCTTGTAAAGGCTCAAATATCATCTCAATGCATAAAACTTCCAAATCTACATATCCAGATCTATTTTCTCACGGGTAGCATTAGCCATGCATTATAATAAATGCTTGCTGGAAAACTTCTGGAGATCTCATACCCATCTCAAACTCAACATGTCCAAAATGGAATTTCTATTCCTCTACCCTCAAACAAATTTATTATGCAAATTTCCCTATTTTTGTTGAGGATACCCTCATTATTCTAATCACTCGGGTTTCCAATCTCAGGGTTTTCTTGATTTCTACCTTCTCTTTCTTCTCCACTGCCCTAATAAGTCACCAAGTCTTATCCATTCTAAGTCTACAATGTCTTTCATGGCAGTCCCCATCTTTCCAATAACAAAGTTTCACTTTAGTTTAGGTACTTTTTCAATTCCAATAGCTATCTAATTGGTTAATTAACCCAGCTTAATAGCTGTGTCCACTTATTTTTAAAAAAACATTTTGATAACTATTTCAATATAATTGCTTTCCTTGAAAATCCTAAGTATGTTATGCATTTAAAAAACATTCTGAGAAAGGGTCTTTAGGCTAGACATACAAATCACCTCTGTACTAAACTGAACTACTTCCTTTTCCCTCTTCTAAATTTGCTGCTTCTTCTGTCTTTATAACTTCCCTATGTGGCACCACCATTGCCTGACTGCTTACTATTGCAATGCTGGAATTATCTTTGATTCTTTCCTCTCTCTCCTTCTCATATACAATTTATCCAGTAGTCTTGATCATATTTGCAAAATATTCTTTAATTTTGTCTTCTATTGGCACCACCATAATTCAGGTCATTATTTTCATCCACTTGAATGACTATAATAACCTTTTTATACTTTTTCTTCCTCTACTTGTTACCTTTTTTCCATTTTTCATAATTCTATCAGAATACTTTTCCTGATATGTAGTTAGTGAATCAAAAAGCATAGAACTGAGTCATGTAATTCTATGGCTCCCTATTTTCTACAAAATAAAGTTTAAATTCTTGTGTTGAGAATTTAGGCACTTTCACTAATATGGCACCACCTTCTCCTTCCAATCCAATCTAATATTATTTCCTCAACCTATGCTACAACTACTCTAGGTCAGAATGCCAGGCTTAGAATCAGGAAGACTCATCTCCTTTGTTAAAAATTTGGCCCCAGAGCGGCTAGGTGGTGTAGTGGATAAAGCACCGGCCTTGGAGTCAGGAGGACCTGGGTTCAAATCCGGTCTCAGGCATTTAATAATTACCTAGCTGTGTGGCCTTGGGCAAGCCACTTAACTCCATTTGCCTTGAAAAAACCTAAAAAAACAAAACAAAACAAAAATTTGGCCTCAGACACATTTTTAATAACTGTGTGACCCTGGACAAGTCATTTAACCCTGATAGTCTCAGTTTTCTCATCTATAAAATGAAGTGGAGAAGGAAATGGCAAACCACTCTAGCATCTTTGCCAAGTAAACCCCAAATGGTGTCACAGAGAGTCAGACATGACTGAACAACAAATAGCTAAACTAGAATGATTTGTTTCCCAAATCTGCTGGGTGTTCTCACCTCTCCATGGCTTTGTTCATGCTCTTCCTTATTCTCAATTTTAATCTGTTAAACTCCATTCTTTGATGTGTAACCCAAATGATATTTCTTCTATGAGGCTTTCCTGGATTCTTTGGGTCTATAATAGCATCAACTCCAGTCTTCATGAAGCCCTATGTTTTGGAACTTAGCAACTTTGAATAACATAGATAGGTTGGAGTCTTATACCCCTGCTATACTGTATGTTCCATGGGAGCTGGACCCAGATCTTTTGTAAACTTTATATCCTTTCACTCTCACACCTCCCACCTACCATAGCTTAATAAATGACTTTTCCTTTTTTTAGAAATAGGTTTCTTCTCTAAACTCACTCTAACTTGATAATTACCTAATTGCAATTTGAATTTTTTTTAATTTAAAATAGAGTGTTTGGGAAACAGTCTTCAACATTTTATGCTCATAGAAATGGACTTTAGCTAGATTGAGAAATTTGTTTGGTCTTGATCCTATTCGTAAAGACCTTCTATTATCCTATTTTTAAAAAAAATATGAAGATTTAATAGGATATAAGTTTGGGGATAAAAGGAACTGTTTTATTTGTCTTTGTAGCTTCTGAGCTTTACAAACAGCCATTTGTCTGATTGAGTGTAGATTGAGCAAACATCTTCAGTCCTCCCTTTAAAAGCAACATACTGGAGGCTGTAAGTCATTCTTGTCCCTCTGCCCTTCTAGAAGGTGACCTATTCTGAAAGAAAAAGAATGGAGGAGAAATGACAGGTACTTCTCTCTCTCTTAGTTCTTTCTAGGGCATGGAGAGGCAAGTGCCGTATAAACCTTTAGCCCAAAAGATGGGACTGAGGTGGAGCACAGGTGGGTGATTCTGGGGAATCCACAAATTCTGTCGCCTGTCAGCTTCTCTCCTTGGAATCAAGGTGGGCTTCCTATCCATAGCTCATACCCATCAACATTCCAATTTGGCCCTACACTGGGTTTATTCCCGAGGAAATGAAGTCTTAGGGCTATGAAGTGATTTGTTTAAGGTCACTCTGCTGGGAGATAGAAAAACTAGGATATTCAGTTAATGAAAAAAAAACCCCTACAGTGATTGAAGGCAACGAAGTGGGGAAGGAATGTGTTGGGAGCTCCAATTTAAGCATGTGGCCCGGTCACAGCAAGCTTGTCATCAGCCTAGCTCAAAACTTAACTTGTCACTTGGAAAGTCTCATTTTGTTCACATCCAGTGTTCAATTCTGAGTTTTGTTCACCTCCCAGAGACCTGTCACAAAAAGTGCCTTGCAAATCTTCAACCGTCATTACAAGTTGGTCTGGTTTTCATATCCATCTTATCGACTTGGAAGCTAACATTGGACACAGTTTAAATGGATTAAATTAAGTTTGTATAAAATCCAGCCAGGTCAGAGCTGTAGTGTCTTTTTTAGTGCCAAGATCTTCCCCCAGGAGCATTTATTATCTTTTTTCAGTTTAAAACGTGGGAGCCAAGCTCTCTACCCTTATTTCTGCATATTGGATGCACAGCTTTTTGTTTGGGGACTCTTTTTTTTTTCAAAATCATCATAGGGGTTTTCTTAACCTTTACATTATTTTTGAGTGGTTTTTATCTTGTTTTCTTTCCAGCCGGTGGAGATGGGGCAGTTTCACTTCTGGGCATTAGAATCTTCTTGTTCAAGCTAGTTTATCACGACCTTAAAACAAACCACTTGCAATTTCAGTGCTCAATCTCTGGTAATGATTTTAAATGTAATACACCACAGTGACTAAAAACCTGTCTTGACTTTGTCCTGAGAGGTAAGGATCCTATGGCGACGGCTGAAGAGTCTGACCCATTACTTTCCTTGACCATATTTGGAAACATACTGGAAACGAGTGCCTCTTTATTATGACTTCTGTGTTTTTTTCTGACTTCATCCCTAGCCTAACTCACAGCCTAGAAACTTTGAGAATGTTTTTTAGGCACCTGTGGTGAATTGATCATGTGGCAAGAACACCAGGGGTGGAAAGATATTTGTTACACTTGTCATATTTATAGATGTCATTCTAGATCTCCCCTGTCAGATAGCTGGTGAGTCCTAATAGTCATTTTGAGAGATAACCACCCACAAAAACCACATTCATGGCACTTTACTCAAACCTTTACTTTAACCACTACTTTGTGATGCAAAACTAGTGGAATTTTGGGTACTTTTTGTAAAATTGAAATCTTCACAGGGGTTTTCCAGCATTCTTGTTGGTTGCTGACAAATTACCATTATAAAGAGCAAAAGCAAAGCCAAGTTTACTAATAAAAACATCTGACTGCTCAAGATAAAGTCTGAGTCTCGGCATATACAAATTTTCACTATAGAAAGCCACATTATGTGAAGTTGAAAAAGGACTACTTTCTGAAAAAGTGTATTAGATGACAAATGCTTATTGGGTTTTTAGAGATGACAGAGATTCCATCTCTGCTGAGATCATGAGTTGCCTCAAACTGACATCCCAAAAGGTACTCCTAATCTTAAACCTGTCCCTCTGTGGAGGGTACCACCAGTCTTCCATCCACCTGAGTTCACTACCTCTAAGTCACTCTCTATCATCCCTCACCTGCACCATCAGTACCAGAGAGGTGCTCATCCTGTCTCACCTGGATGTTTCCAATAGCTTTTTAATTAATTGGTCTCCTCCTCAGCATAGATCCACATGAATATCTCTCAAAACAGCAGAAAGTACAGGTTTGACCATGTCATTCCTCTACTCAAGAATCTTTTGTAGTTTTCCTATTTCTTTTAGTATAAAGTACTAACTTCTCTCTGCCTGACATTCCCTATTACTCCACTTCACATATTCTTTCATCTAAATGGACCTTGCCATTTCCTAGAATCAACATTCAGTCTTCCTCCATCCAGGCTTAATTCAGAAGCCACCTTCCATGGTGCCCCTTTCATGTTGAGAACTAAGTGCCTTCCCTAGTCCTTTAATGAATGCTTGAATTTAATTGATACTTTGTATAGAACTAAAATGGTTTTAAATGCTAGAATTGAAATAGCTCAGTGGTTTATGATTTGCAGATCCCCTTGAATGCTTGAAACATAAGATAAAATCATTTTCTTAAGATTCATCCTAATTAAAATACTAAATATCTATGAACTTTTCTATTTATATAAGAATATGGGTGGGATTATAAAATTGGACCACATGATTTTGGTAAATTATCATTTAGGCCCTACAGTGGTAAGGAAGCTGCATAGCTCAGTGAAATGCATTGCATTCTGGGATTCAGGATCCCTAGATTCTTAATCTGGTATTTACAGCAACAAACTAGCTAGACTTCAGTTTCCTCATCTATTAAATGAAGAGACTAGATTATATGATTGATAAAAGGACCTGCTCCAGCTTCTAATTGACCTTTGGATGACTTGGATTGTGTTATTGTTCAGTGCACTCTTATTGGATATGATGTCCTCGTGTTGACTCCTGAATTAAATCATTCATAACAGAAGGTTGTGGAAATCTAGAATATGGAGTTAAAAGTGTACATTTTCTCATAGTTTTGATAGATTACGGAAATTTACCCCCTGGTTCAGAAACATAGTTTTGTTCAGTTTGATACAGTAAGGGCTAAGTTGTTGGTTAATTTCTACAAATAAAGAATGCTTCTTTTCTGCCTTAGCAAATATATTAAGAAATGTTCACTTGAGCAGAGTAAAATGTCCAAATCATATATATATATATATATATAAATCTATCATGGGAGTCAAATTCATCAGCAGCTCATTTTCAGAAAAGTACAACTAAAATAAGCAACATGTTGAAAGGAATCATGAGAACAATGAATGAGGAACATGAACCTGGAAGCAAACCAAACCAGTTGAATCAAATTGTGAAAGAATGGGAATAAAGGAAGTTAACTGGGGGAAAAGCACAGTTCTAGGAAAAAGTGAAGTGTCACTAAAACAGGATGGAATATCAATTAGTACAACAGGATTTGGGCAAATGAATGGAAAGTTTATTGGCAGAAAGAAAAAAAATGTTAAATAAATAACTCAAGAGACAATTTTAGGGAAAAGTTAGAAAAAGAGCAGTATCTAATCTGGATATTAGAAAAACAATTAGATTTAGAGAGGTGAATGAGAGTTATCAGGAAATCTATATGAGTTTGAGGGTTTTTTGTGCTATTGAAAGATAGTTAAGTAACTATTAGTAACTAGCACTGATTAAGCAACTAATATGATAGTATACTATAAATATTAATAGTAGACTATATATTGTAGACTTTAAGGAATTAATAGTAACTAATGGTTAAATTATATTCATCTAAAATTATCAAGAAGTTGAAAAATTTTAAAGTGCTGACTTGTCTCTGAGATATATGGCTAAGAAAATGTCATCTTAGAATATGAAGGCCTAAGTTCAGTTCTAGAATATAGATAGCTCTTGGTCACCATTCCATTCTCTATGGTGAATTTTTTTGCCTTGCCTTGGTAACCTGGTTTGGATGGTGAGAGATGGAGCACTTAGAGACGGAGTCCTTGGGAATCAGCTCTACCCCACAGGAGGTGAGAGGAGGTGTTTCAGACTTTCCCTTGGTTTGCTAGGCAGGTGTTGAGCTTCAATGTTCACTCACAAATGGAACCACTGTGTGCAGGGTGGAGGGACATTGCTATTCCGCTTCAGTTTTGCTGAGGCTGGCAAACTGGAAGAAGATCTGTATCTTAAGTGACAAGATTCAAATGAAACATGACAAAGCCATCGGGGCTATAACCTGAACATGTCAATGCAGAACTTTCCAGCGAACACGACGGGACTTGGGAAACAAGCCGTGCACGCCACAGCTTTATATTGTATTGGACAACTTGAGAGAGAAAGGGGAAGACAATTAGCCAAAGGTTGCAAAGATTGTCTCTGCCTGTCTCATAGGTTTTAGCGATGGTGTCATTTATTGTTGTTTCGAAATACACACCTTCAAATACCTTGACTTAATGTGGAAACAATACTTTAACAATGAGCCTACTGATGAATTAATAATAATTTTTCATCCTACCCCTCTCTCCCGAAGTATCAAAATAACTACAAAAGCAACTGCCATGAAAATTGCTGATTTAAATGGGAATGTTTCGAGTGACCCATTTTCCAACCTTAAGTGACAATTATTCTTATTTATCAGAGTATACAGGAAAGCAGGGTCAGAAGGGCAGTTGGCAAAAGGTCCCTTTCTCAGCAGGAGAATGAGTGGGTTCTCTGGCTGTAGTTCAGTCAAAGTTCTGCCTGCTAGAAAGCCTCCTGTCACAACGCTGTCATCCAGAGTTGCTGTCAGGGACACTCCTGGATGACAGCTAGCAAGTCGGACGGATTGCCCAATGAACCCAAGGCGGTGGAAATGGACAAACACGCCTGGCTTTGTGTTGTGACACTCTCCAGGTTGTCATGACAACCCGCTTGACAATCACTGTGGTAGAAGGAGGGACGAATATTGTATTAAACATGTTCTAGTATTGGTTCTCAGCAGAATTAGAGAGAACAAGGGTCTTCCTTCATATTCCACACAAGCTTCACTCAATCGGGCAATCAGTGTTTATCTGTATCTAAACCCCTTTTGTATCTCTTCCCATCAAAACTCAGCCTAAATAGATACCTTATGTGAAGTGTCTAAGTGTGGAAAAAGAAACAGTGAATTCTGCCAAACAAACAAGATCAGTCTATCACCATAGAGTAGTATTCTGCATCATTTATTTAAATATCTATTTTTTATTTATGCATTTACAAACTTTAAGAGTATTTATTTTGTAACTCTGCTTTCAGTACATTTTAAAACTATTTGCAGAGAAATCATCTTCTTTAAAATGAGGTCCATGTACAAAACTAGGCGACAGATATAAAAAATGTTTCCTTTCATACTTTTTCAGCCGTCAGGAAAAATAAATCAAGTGACATAAACAAAATCAAAACACTGTGGCTCGTTCACAAATATTACATGTCAGTGCTCAACTACAATCCTAATGAGATATAGTTTATATTTCAATTGGAATAATGCATGTCTGTTTAAAACTTCTAATTGGTACATCATGTTGCACGTGATGAAAGAAGAAAAAAATCAATCCTGCATTTGGAATGGTGAATCTAGAAACCGTCATTTATTCATTCCTTTACAGCACAGCCCAACCCCACCCACCCCAGGAGAAGACACTGATTGACCAGCAGTGTACATTCACCCTCAAGTTGGCATAAAAAGTTCTCTTTAAGACATTCATGAACTTCTTCACAAACTTTTGCCTGAGCTTCCACTTTGACCCTTTGCTTTGAAAGAAATATCAGTTTGATCAATAATAATTTAGAAGCCTAAAGTAATGTATAGAACTATAATGACTTATTTTTTAATAGAGGCCAATTCAAGAGCTCAAAACTCTCCAGCAACAACCCTGAAAGAGGCATCAATGCCACCAGCAACAAGAAATGGCATCATCATGGGATCATTACTTAGTACAAAATGCCCAGGGGCCTGAAACTTGCTACAAATACAATTTGGCAGCTTCCTTCTTTGCCTGATATTTAACCATTTATTACAGAGCATTAACACACCAGCTTCAAAGATGTGCACTCCCTTTTGGACACTCAGGAGTTACAAACATGTTGTGATTGCATAATTCATATTGCACAATTGTATAAAAACATAAATACTGGCTATTCTAGTTTTTTTTAAATACAAAATACAGGTCACATACTTTTTAAATCTATAATCCTGTTCAAGTGCAATTCAGGTGCTTTCTTTAGTCCTTCCAAAAAAAAAGGCATTTTTGATATTTTTTTGGCACTAATGAAATCTCATGGTGCCAACACTTCTAATTACAATACATATACCCAAACCTTTATAGAAGCAATCATATACATACAATATAAAACTGGGTATTTACAAATGTACTAAACACACAGATGTAGCCTTAGTGGTTGAATCTGAACCTCTGGTTAGCATTATTCACGCTAATAATAATAATAATAATAATAATATTAATAATAATAATAATAATGGTTAAATACTACCCCTTGATTTCATTGACTTAGGCTGGTTGCTGTGGGTTGACATTCATGTGAGGAGGATGTCCTAGAAGGCCAATTCTCTGTTTCTGCTTCCTTTGTTCTGTCATCTGGAAAGTTAAAAAGTTTTCTCATTAGACCCAGACACTTCCTGTGCATCAAATCTTATAATGAACCAGAGATGTACCTCTGTGGTTATGGTTTACACTGAAAGCCACTTTCTACAAATAATGTACTTCCACTCTACTCAACACACAGAACATCAAAAAGAGCAGCTCTCCGGGGCAGAATGGGGAATTCCGTGAACCTCCTCGGGCACTGTGACATTCAAGTATGCTGCCTCATTCCTGTTTCACAAGGAAAAACAGCCCAAGAGTGTAGGGAAGAGCACATGATGTGCATGGAGCCGGCAGCAGAGGTCTGCTGAATGAATGGGGCCCCTGCATTATTTTTACCCAAACTAAGTTCTCTTCAGATGAGTAAAGATCCACTGGAAAATAGCTTTTTAATTTTTTTATTTGTCTCTAAAAAATACTTATAGAAATTTTTTCACTACAGGATAATTAGATGAGGTGCCATTTGAGGATCACAGAACCAGAGAATCTCAGATTTGTAATTGAAGGGATCTTAGAAGAAAAGGACTCCAACTTCCTCATTTTATAGACATGGAAAGTAAGGAAACTGAGACCTATGAAGTGACTTTCCCAGGGATCTATAGCTATTAAAAGTTTGAGACTAGAACATGTTTAACTTTCCAGTTCTTCCTAACTCGAATCCTAATAATTTATCTATAAAGGTCACCTAGCTGCCATTTTCTTACAAAACTCACCTGGTTTAATGCTCAAGTGAAGTGAACCCCTATTTATATATAAGGACAATCATTTCAAAATATGTGTTTTTTATTGGCCTTGAATACGCCCTCCATCAGCAAATCTCATAGTCCATCTGTGTCTTAGTTGACAGTCTTTATGATCTGCCATGATGAGATTAGTGATTGTAGTCAAAAGTTATCTCAAAAGAGCAAAAGTTATATATGTAAAATCGCCATATATTTTATTATGTATTTTCTCCGTGTGAGTGTGGGGGGCAGGGATTGAAAAATCATATTTTGCTCAGAATCAATATAACAAATATCGAAGGGAATATTTCGAACAGGGAGAGGCAGCTTGGTATAGTGGAAAGAGCTATGGACTTGGAGTATGAATTTCACCTTCACAGCTCTGACATATCACTCTCATGCTCAAGAAACTTCTATGGCTCCCAGCTGCATCTAGGATAAAATATAAATGCCTCAATTTGGCATTTAAGGCCCTTTTCAGTATGACTCCAACCTTTCTAGACTGTCTCCAAGACCCACCCTCTCACATATTTGACATTTCAGCCCAAGTGACAGATTCAATATCTTCCAAACATGTTTTATCTCCTGCTGCCATGAGTTAGCATACGTTGTATTCCTATGTCTGAAATATGCCCCCCTCCTCCCTTCTGCTTCATGGAGTTCCTGGCTACCTTTAAGGTTGCTTCCTCATTCATGAGATCTTCCCTGAATTCCTAATTGATAGTGCTTCCTCCTGAAATTGCTTTCTATTCTGTACCAATTTATGTGGAAATAGTAGAATGTCTCCATAGTAGATATCACCTTTTTCAGGTTAGGGGTCAGGATTAGTTCTCAAATCTTTGTATCCCCAGCACCCAGCCCAGCTCCGATATGACTTGAAAAGGGGCTCTAAGCTGAATCTGGACTATTTGACTTTTTTGTCTCTGGCTTGCATGAAGGCAGAAGCAGCATGTTCATCAAATCTGCAGATGACCCCAAGTTGGCAGGGTGAAAGGAAGGGAGGACTAAAACAATAGGTGATCAAGGCAGGATACCCAAACAATTTGAAAGGCCACAACATGGGGCTGAGTTAAGGATAAATTTAATTGGGGTAAATGGTGAAGTTACCCTTAGGGTCAAGAAATCAATTCTACAGCACCAGCTGTGGGGGATTGGAATGAATTACAAATTCCACAGGAGTTAACAGTGGGGGACATGAAAATCAAGAACACAAATGTAACTTTGGGCTGACCAAGAGAAGCAGAGCTTCCAGGAAGGAGGAAGAGTCCAGTTGTATTTCTCCTGCTAAGAATACTCTTGGGATTGTTGGGTCCCATTCAGAATGTATTCTTGGAAGAATACTGATAAATAGCAAATTGTCCATTGGATGACTGCAATGAGCAAGGGCCTTAAGCCAGTACCCCAAGTATACTGTGTAAACAACAGATTTGGGAGTTACATGATAATTGCCTTCAAGTACTTGAGCTGCTCTGTGGAAAAAGGATGGACTTGTTTTGGCCTCAAGAGGCAGTCTTGGAGTAAGTAGGTAGAAGTTGCAAAGTAGTAAATTTAATCTTGATGCAAGGAAAAAACTTCCTTATAATTCAAGCATTTAGGTGGAATGTGCTATTTTGGGAGTAGATTCCACTTCACTGGAGCTCTCTAAGCTATGGCCAGATGTCCACTTCCTGCATGTGCTAGTGCCACTGAGGTTCCTTCCAACTCTGAACATTGTATGATTCCATGAAGACTTAGAAGTGTTCTAGAAATGTCACCTTATTGTAGAATTTCACCTGGACAATTTTAGGATCCTATGCAAAAAAGATCACCTGTGCACAAAGCTTAGTCACAGAAGAAGTAGCTTCTTCTACTAATGTGCAAAACCATAGAAAACCTAAAAAAAAAAAAAAAAAAGAAATTGACCCTATTTTATTACCTAACCATGTTTCAGAATCCTTGAATCACCTATGTTCCAGAATTGTAATAGGTGCTAGGGAGACTTACAAAGAATGAAACTCCAAAACCATCGCTAATCTAGCAACTGCCGTAGATGATGGGGGGGCCACTTTCCTAAGATTCTAGTCTCTAGAAGTCAGTTGTCAAAAAGTCTGATTTTACTGAAAAATGTCTCTCAAGTTGACCAAGCCTTGGTTCAATTCAACATTTATTTTTTAGCACCTATTATATTCTGGAGATGTGCCATGTGCTACAAATTGAGAGCTAAAAAGCTTATCAGAGTTCTTATAACTTAATAGAGTATGTATTATGTATTTAGTCCTTCTTTCTCAAAGAACCCATGACAACAGGGAGGTGATGCCATGATAAGCATATATATGAATTGTAATAATACATAAATATAATGGAAGTAGAGGGTCAAAGTGCCTGAAAGAAGCAAAAAGTAATATGTTAAGAAAGAGGCTGATATTTGCCTCATGTTATATTTATTGGTGGTTGAACTAAATCAAATAGAACCTGGCCTGAATATAGCAGACTGGTTAACAAATCATTGATTAACAAATCATATTCTTCATAGAATCTATGTGTACATCTGTGTCTGTTTGGTTTCTGTTATTGATCTACACACTGTATTAGAGAAAATCTAAAAGTCATAATTATGAATTTTGGCTTAAGGTACTGGATTTCATGTTTCATAAAATGTCTAGTGTTCTAGGGGACTTAAAATTGTATGACTAATTGTGATTTGTTAAAAAAATGAAACATCTCCATTGTTATAAAAATATAAAGATTCCTTGTAGCCTTTGCTGAAAAAATTGCCATTTCTTAACTATTCTATAAGTAATATGAAGAGATAGGGTGCACAGATGGCAAACATTTCCAGGACAAAGTTCAGAAAGTCTCCAGTTTTACCAAAGGGGAGACCTGCTATGGTCCTGTTAACCTACTTAACCTCAGCTGGAGTTCTGAAAGGAAACACCAAGCCCCAGAATGAATGCATTCTTCAAAAATTCAATTCCAGAAGGAAAACCCTATACAGTAGAATTAGTTACGGAATGGGTCCTCAACACATCTATCTGAACGTGGCACTCTCTATATTGGAGCTCTTTATTCATTTGATCTCCTTATCATTCAAACTCTGAACTCAGATCTATGACCTTTACCTCCTTGGCTGCTCTGAATCCTGCCATTCTCATTCACTTCTTACCATCTAATGGAATCTGATTCAGTGCTTTGTGGTAAATTTATTTGGATGAGTCTCAAAAGATAATTATAATGAATTGAGAATTTTCAGGGCTTTTAAATTTGATCCAATATAGATTATCTTAAATTATCCAGGAGTAGTCATACTTTTTAAACTGGATTACTCTCCCAAAGTTGAAAGTCTTTTAAACTTTTAAACAGTATGACCAACATACAGTTAATTGGCTCTTTCCCAACTACTTCTGTCAATGGAATCACCATTTTACTAGTTATCTAGGTGTAAAGCCGTCATCTTCGGTTTATCTAATCAATTTCCAAGTTTATCAATTGTTCCCTCTACATATATCAAATTCATTTATTCCTTTCCATTTAAATACTCTTCTATTCTAGGCCTTCTTCTTCAGCTTTCCTAAAACTAGTTTCTTTATAACCCACTTTACTAAAGAGAACAATCTTTCTAAAAACACCATTTTCATCACTGTTCTATCTTTTCTGAATTTCACTGTCAAAATTCATAGAAATAAGTCAATGCTCTTTACTTCTAATACCTTACCACCCACTCACTTTTCAGCCCTTGTAATCTGGCTTCTGACTCCTTCACTTGATTGAAACCTAGATTGCAAACCGTTGGAAAAAAACCCTATAACTTTGTAAAACTGACTTGATGACCTCTCTGAGGCTTTGGATAGAGAGCACTCTTCTTCCTCATTTTTTCATCTCTCCATGACTACCATGAATTTTTCCCTGGGTTCTTCTGCCTCATTATCTTCCCAAAAGGATGAGTGTCTCCCAAAAGTCTATCTTTGCAGCTTGAGTTTAACATAGTACATAGTAGGCACATAAGCTGGTGCTTAATAAATGATTATTAACTGTTTACTACACTCTCCCATGGTGATCTCACTTATCCTTGGGTTAAGATCTCTACACCAATAACTAGCAAATATGTTAAAGCATTAAAATACTCAGCTTTAATTTTTCTCTTCATTTGTTCTTTTTGAACTGACTGTTGGTATCTCCACTTGGATGTACCCTGGATATCTCAAAACCAACATATCCATAATAGAATTGATTTTCTTGTCTCCAAACTCCTCTTGAAGTTACTCCATCATCTCAATCACTATTGATATCCTCAGAATCACTTCCAGTTTTTCCTTCTTATTCTCCTATCCAAATCAAACACCAAATTCTGTTCATTCTACTTCCACACCATCTTTCATATTTATCCCCTTCTTCCTCCTCAAACAGTCATCATGTCAGTGCAGGTTTTTTTTTTCCTGGTCAACTGGAGTGACTTCCTAAATGATATCTCTGAACATAGTTTCTCTCTTCTCCATTTCATCCTAAAACCTGAGTTCTGTCTAGTCTCAGGTGCTTATTAGCTATGTCACCCTGGGTAAGTTATTCCACTCCATCTTCTTCAGTTTCTTTGACTGTAGAATGGAGATAATCATAGCACCTACTTCCCAAAGTTGTGAGAATCCCAATGAGGTAATATCTGTAAACTGGTTTGTAGATAGTAGGCATTTAATACATGCTTTGTTCCCACCCACTCTTGTTTCCTTCCCTTTTCTCTCCTCTTCTTCTATAAGATAGAGAGAGACCAGATGAGGTCCCTTCCTTCACTGAATCTGTTCCTATGAGGACGTAGGCGGTTGTTTTTATCTTTGATTTTCTGAGGTGTGCGGGCGACTGTTTAACAGCTGACTCTGAGGTGTGTTTAACAAGTGGCTCTCCCAAGCCAGGGTGGAGCTGGTTCCAGTCTATCCCTGCTTGTATTCTTAGAATGTTTAATACATTTGTCAAATTTAATTGAATCCTTTCATTCTTCTATAAAAGGTTCAACAATCCGCCATCATGGGTGCTAGAAGTTCCTTCACTCTGGTTTACAAGGCCCTCAACTTTTCATTACCTTACAGCTACTCATTGCTTCTCTCTTTGAGTTCAATGGAAACGCTTTCATTTTATCTGTCTCCTGTATCGATTTTTCACTTTCTTCCCAAACAGATCATGGCTGCCCCAGGCTTCGTGCCTGTTCTCATGTTGATCTAGTTGAACTGACCCACCCTCATCCTTCCTACTTCTCTAAATATGTATGTAGAGTTGTAACTAGGATAGGGCAATCAGGGTGTTGCTCCAGGATACCAAAATTTTGAGAGTGTTATCAACAAGAAGAAAAATAAAACTGAATTAAACATTTAGATCACAAATGCAATTATATCAAATGGACACACCTCCAAGGGGCTCCAAGAAGCCTCTTAGTGGCCTGGGTGCTCTTGTCTCCCCCCCCTGCATGAAGTCTTATTTCTAGAGGACTGAGAACTCTTTTAGAAGTTTCATCCTCTTATAACTCGATTTGTTCTCGTTTTGATGCATTTTGTGGTGTGTCATAGTATAATATACAAGACTTTCCTCCTCATTGAGTTTGTAAGTTCCTAGACAAAGGCCATGACTTTTTCCTCCTTTGTGACCCCTAGAACTGAACACATAGTAGGTACTCAAAATTTGTCAAATTAGAAAATGTTTGCTATCTGGCTTATGGGACTTCCTTTAAACTAACAACAACAAGCACACAGTTCATTTTTCAAAGTTCTGAATGACTGTGGTTTGGAGACATCCTGTAGGTTGTAATTCAAGACTGGTATTGAAGTGGCTGCCATACATGAGGAGAATTAAGGCAGTTGCCTATAAGGCTTAATGCTCAGGCTTCTTGGCAAATCATCATCAAACAATTATTTCAACTAGAATAAAACTTGGGGTGGAAAAACAGCAATAAAAATAAACCAATATGATTCACAGAAAGGACAATCTACGTCTGGAAGGACTAGGGGTCAAAATTTATATGTGATAGTCTACTGTATATAGGAGCTGTCTATGGCCAGAAACAGATCTGCTAGATTCTAGTCCATATTCTCAAATTATTTTCCATCTGTTAGCCTAAGTTCATGTCTCACACATAATCCAATAACCATGAGCATGTTCCACAGCATAATTACCCAAACCAGGATCAAAGCTTATTCTCCCCCTCCAAGTTTATTTCTTCCCCTGGATCTGGATATCTGAACTATTATTGACCCTTGTTTATTAAAAATAAGAGGCCAAACCTTTATTATTAAAAAAATACACAAAATGGATTGTACAGTCAAAAGGTTTAAAGAAAGTAAAAGAATGGATGTCAATACAAAGCAGTTTCCCACTGAAAAAAAAAAAGATTGAATAGTAAGGACATTCCAGTCTTTTAATCATCAAATTCTCAGCTCTGCAAAAAAGGTAGATATTTTACTTATGGGAAAAAATTTCATTCATAGACTGCAAGTGTTTTTTATTTAAATATCTTTGTGATTGTGGCAGAGTAGAAAATTTCCCCTACCAATGCAGAGCACAGCAAATACCCCCTTCAATGCCAGAATAGGTAAATCCTGGAAGAGTGGGGTAAATTACAAGGAGGTTAAATGACTTGTCCAGGGTCAATAGTTAACGAAGGCCTTGAATCCAGGTTAGACTGATTCAAAGCTTTATTCTCTGTTCACTATTTCACATAGTTTCAATTTAAATGTTTTTTTAGGGTCTGAAATGTATTTCTCTTCTTCCCAAACTGAGGATGAATATTTTGAAATGATGTTTTTTTTCTATCTCAACCCTGAAACAAGCTCCACTTTCATCATTCAATGTGTTCTGACATTATTGATCTAGACAAGAAGTAACAACAGGACAACAAAATGCGCTGTGGCTTTTAAAATCAGAGACAGCAAAGTGTCTGAAAATATCTTCATAAAAATCCATACAATTGGAGACAAAGAGTAAATTCCAGTTTTCTAATATTAAATACTAAATAATTTATAATGAGTTGGGGGTGCACAGGAAGGAAGGGTCAGCAACCCGCTATAGAGAGATGCCACAATCTGCCATAATGGGACTCTTCAATCTTACTTTATATAGAGGCTTTCCTGATGTGGGAAACTCTTGCTTATTTAGAAGACAAAAAAAATCTGAAAATTCAACTGATCAGAATTATTTTTATGTTCTTATACAATAATTCCTATAATGACCTTGAAGCATTGCTAGGTTCTGAAATGCCTTCTGAATAAAAGATTACAGTTCAATATATCTGAATTCTTTGCGAAATAGGTACAAAGTAAAACCATTAACTCTTTGTTAATGCAGAATATTCAATGAACAAGAATGGTCATTCTGCAATCATTCTGGTTCCCAGCTAGTTGACTCTACTGTTTCTGTAATACTGCTCTTCATCGAGTATTAACTCTGGTAAGAAAGAATTCCTCAAACATTCTAAGCCTTTAATGCTGCCTAGGTTTAGAAGCACTGTTAGAAGCCCAGTAAGGCCCTAAAACAAATGAAGATTATGAGTCTATGAAAGATGGGAACAAATCTGGAATAAAGGTATTGACATAAAAAAACACATTCTTACAGTATTAAATCCCATTTAGAATAGAAACTCAATTTTTTTAGTTCTTTTTAGTTAGTAAAAAAAAATCAAAACAGAAGGTTTTAACTGATGCCTTGAACATTTGTTTTGAAATTGGAACTTTAAAGATGGTAAAATACTGTTTAAGGCCAGCACCAAAAATCACACAAATTTAATATGATTCGTTGTCCCATCGTGGTAGTTTGGGAACCTCTACATATCTAAAAAGATGAAGGAACCCAGTTGTCTGCTGCAGGATCCACACCCATGAAATGATAGCCTTTCAAAGCTTGTGGCTTTAATGACTATTACAAATGTTTCCTGCTCACTATTTTCCAGAAATTAAAAAAAAAATCAAAGCTTTTTTCTTAGAGTGGCAACACTGGAAAAATTCTCAACAATTAGTATTTCAGAAAACGTAGATTTTACTAAGTCCCCAGAGTTAAATGTAATTCTTTTTTAAAAGTAGAGTTCAGAGAATCTTTAAAATTGATTCCTTAAATCTGCCAAAGGAAGTACCTAGGACTTATGCAAACCAAGTATAGAAGGTTTGTCAGTTGCATCCTCAAAAGCATCCTTGAGCTAACATCAAATTAGAAGAACATCTAATTCCATAAGGAGAAGATTTATTACCTAATGGCATTATCTTAAAACTTAAGCATATATAGAAGTATATATGCAATGAACCTATTAAGAGCAGACCCATGAATAAACCTGGCTTCTTATCCACCTTTGGATTTTTATCAATTTCTTTTGGATTATCTATCTTTGAGGTTCTTTGTTTAATTTTTTCCCCCTCATTCACAAAAAAGAATATCTTTTGGATCCTGGGTACAAGGAGCTAATACTTTTATGAAAAAGGCTAAAATGTGGCCAGAACAGAAGAGTTAGCCATTTAATGAATATAAAAAGCCTGTCTATTATGAACATAACTTTTGCCTTGCTCAAAGCCAGGATATATTTGCTGAATTGAAGCTAAAGTTTTAGTTTCAATTAGAAAATGTTACCTTGGATTAAAATTTACCAATATTTGCCAACTTACTAATGATAAAATTTACTAATAAAAAAGTGAAAGGTAATAATAATCTACCAACCTCCCTCCTCAACTAATCATACACCATTTTACTTTGTATTTTTCAATTTCACAGTGCAGTAGCAGAGAATACAACAAAGGGTCAGCTAGTATACTAAAGACAAACAAAACACACAGCATTCAACTTCTCCAAAAGAGTCAAGTTTAACTGGTGCAGGCTGTCCATTTGTAACAAGCAAATTCTAGATAAAAGGTTTTGTTTGATACTCTGCTGTGATCCACTACCAACTACAATGTGAGCTAAGCACCCTGGACTATGTGGTTCAGACAGAAATTTCAACGAACTCTTCATTGAATGGAAATGAGCTTGGATTGGCAGATGCATGCTCCAGAGAGTCTCCAGTTGGGATTCTGAGAAATTACCATGAGTGGGCATAGTGGGTTTTGGTTAGATTGATCACTGATTGCTAGAATAGTAGAGATGTTGCCATTTTGAAACTGTGGACATAAAGTCTGCATGATTGGGGTTTTTGTTATTTGAAATTGGTATTAGGTCTCTCAACAAGGGATGAAGGAATCTTACACTTAGTAGTTTCTGGACTGGAACAAGGGTGCCCCAAAGATTTTTGATACCTTTTTAAAAAAACAACAACTTCTAACTGAACTGAGATTTCTCTAGCAATAGATCACTCAAAAGGGAGAAGATAACCACTTCATCAATAGATATCTCTCTTCACAGGACAGGAAAGGAACAGCAGCAATAGACCCACTTATCTTCATGAATTGAAGCTTGTGGATCATTTGTCAAAAGTTTCACAATGGGAGCAAAAGTTGATAAAATAATTATCTAGTTACATCTTTCTTATTTAGGTTATTATTCATTTTAGGTGGCTATCAAGCACTGGCTTAGGACAGACCTCATAAACAAGGATTTCTCCTTTTCTTGTTAGACTATTTTCATCATTAGGCCTCATGCTATCCAGGGCCAGGGCTTGGTTTCACTTCATTGGTAAATAAAAAAATTCAAAGTAGAGTTAATGATACTTTGGGAATGTATCCAAAAAGGATATTGGGGACATTTCACATATATAGTAACTCACTGTGGTTTCCTCTTACATGATCCTTTCATACAGAATCACATCTTATTCAAAATGGGTAATCTTGAAAGGAAGTGGAGTAAAATGATTTTAGTTGTACATCTGAGACACACTGTGGCTTAAATGTCTCAGGCTCTGGGGGGTGAGCTGCTAAAAGTCACAAGCTTGGGATCCCCAGGTCACCAATCACTTGTTAATCACAGATTAACAATCTGTCTCATCCCACATTCCACTTCAGCAGAGTGTAAACTGCATATTGTTGGAATCAAGGGGCATCAAGCAAAAATGTGGGTGGATATGTATAATCTGTGCCCACTAGGGTCAAAGACAGTATATGTCCTAGTTCTGGGGAAGGAGCATCCCCTTTGTATTCAGAGGCCAGTGCTGGTATTGAAAGAGTGATGTTGACACAGTCTTAGGTATGAGTGTTCTGTCTAGAACTGGTGGGTTCTATTCCTCCCATCTTTGGCACTGCATCCTTGAGCCACAGGAGTTCTCATTTTTACATTTATACCCCTCACCTTTGGGCTGCATGCTAATCTTGACCCTGGGCAGTGGCTGGGACCATTGCAATCCTCCATGGGGAGAATGAGGAAACCATGAGGCTGGTTAGCTTAAATTTATGGCCAAGTCTCATTCCAATCTTGTAAAATTTCTGAAGATTTTTAAATATATGAATTTATTAACCTTAGACCACTGAGTCTTTCTCATGAGATTTTTTTGGGGTGGGGATGAGGGTGAGGAAAGGCCACTGGGAAGATGAAATGATGTCTTCTCTTCTTACCTGATCCTTTAATTCTGACAGTTGCCCGGAGAGATTGGAAACGAGCTTCATGGTGGACTCCAGCTTCTCCTGCAGGTTCCTCAGCTCATTTTGCTCTCCTTCAGAATCACTACTGACCAGTGACATGGCGCGCATCCTAGGGAACCAGTCTAGATTTCTTTCCTGAAATTCACATTAAAAATGAAGAAAAAGAAAACATCTTACAGGGTGGCAGAAGAAAGGGCAATAAACAAATAGAACAAAACATTATTTGCTTTATCTCTATGAATAGCATAACACTAGACACTTTGGGGTAAAAGATGTGGATTCAGATCCTGACAGGGACACTTTCTTGGACCATGAGCCTCTATTTCCTTATAAGTTACATGACAAGTTTAGAGTAATTGCCCTTCAAAGAGACTTCTGTCTCTAAATCTATGATCTTAGGTTGATGTTGTCTGTATGTTTGGTTTAATTAATCCAATACAGAACTGAGAGAATCCCTAGAAGTAATGAGATTTTAAAGTCATAAGCATTGATCACACTTAAGATGAACGAGCTTGTTCTATGGAGAAAAAAACAAGGTTGTTCATGTTTGTAAAATAAGAATTACCACAAAACATTTATATTCTTTATTTTATTTTCCCTGGTTACATGCAAAACTAAGTTACACACATTCACTTTTAAAACCTTGGGTTCCAGGGGGGCAGCTAGATGGTGTAGTGGATAGACCACTGATTCTGGAGTCAGGAGGACTTGAGTTCAAATCTGGCCTCAGACACGTAATAATTACCTAGCTGTGTGACCTTGGGCAAGTCACTTAACCCCATTGCCTTGCAAAACCCCCCCAAACCAAAAAAAAACACAAACAAAACCTTGAATTGCAAATTTTCTCTTCCTCCCACCCCATCCCCCTCACTGAGAAAGTCATGAAAAACATTACTCCAATAATCATGTTGTAAGAGAAAGTCATGAAAACATTACTATAATGATCATGTAAATATAAACCCCCCCCCCAAAAGAGAGAAACTTCAAGAAAAATACAGTAAAAAAAGTATGCATCAATCTGCATTCAGATATCTGTCACTGGAAAGGATAATATTCTTTACCACATATCCTTCAGAGTTCTCTCTTGGTCATACCATTGCTGAGAAAATGTGATGATGTTTGACCTTTGTTCTCAAAGAAGACTATGACATCAAGGGAGATGATGCCATGACAAGCACGTGAATCGGATTTGAGTGAGAGGGGGACTGTGCTAAGTTGCTCCTCTGGAGCCATCCATGCCCAGTGGCCAGATAAGGATCAGGATGACTAGAGATGACCCTGGATGGGAGGCAATCAGGGCGAAGTGACTTGCCCAAGGTCACACAGCTAGTAAGAGTCTGAGGTCACATTTGAACTCCCGTCCTCCTGACTTCAGGGCCAGTGCTCTATCCATTGCATCACATAGCTGACCCAGAGTGAGAAAAGGTAAATCATTCACAGCTGATCCTCTTACAATATTGCTATAACTTTGTCTATAGTAACTTCCCATTGCATCTGCTCATGTAAACTCTTTACTGAGAGCAACATATTCATTATTTCCTATAACAATAGCATTTTATCATAATCACATACTACAGTTTATCCAGTCCTTCCCCAACTGACAGACATCCCCTCAATCTCCAGTCTCTTGCCATGAGAAAAGAGCTGATATAAATATCCTTTTACACAGAGATCCTTTTCCCTTACTGTTTTTCATCTCTTTTGGAAGACAGACCTAGTAGTGGAATGACTAGGACAAGAGGTAGGCATGGCTTTATAGCCCTTTGGACATAGTTTTAAATTGCTCTACAGAATTGTTGAATCACTCACAATTCCAACAGTGCATTAATCTCATTTTCCCTCATCTCCTTTAACATTTGTCACCTCTTTTATCCTATTAATGAATCCAATAGGTATTAAAGTAGTACAATTATTCCAATCCACATTTCTCCTTTCAAAAGTGAGTTTGGATATTTTAAAAATGATTTAAATAGATAGCTTTGATAATCTCATCTGAAAACTGTATATACCTTTTGATCATTTATAAATTGAGAAATGACTTTTTTTTTTTAAAAAAAAATTTGACTTGGTTCTTTCTGATTGAGAAATGAAGTCTTTATCAGAAAAACTTGTTTCAATACTTTTGTCCACAGTTAGTATTGCTAACTGTATTTCCCTTCATCCTATTCCTCCCACTTCCACTTATTCTCTCTCTCTCTCTCTCCTTTCACCCTGTCCCTCCTCAAAAGTGTTTTTCTCCAACATCCTTCCTTCCCTCCCTTTTCCCTGTCCCTTTCCCCTCCTACTTTCCTCTAGAGTAAGATTGATTTCTATACCCAATTGAGTGTGTGATTCCCTCATGAGCCAATTCCAATGAAAGTACACCCCTCACTCTCTCCCTTTTCCACTCCACTGCAAAAGATATTTCTTGACTCTTTTATGTAAAATAACTTTTCCTATTCTACCTCTCCCTTTCCCTTTTTCCCAGGACATTCATTCCTCTCTGATAAAATATATTATTCCTTCAAATTTAACTCCTACCTGTGCCTTGTCTATATATGCTCCTTCTAACTGCCCTAATAAATGAGAAAGTTCCTATGAATTATCACTATCACTATCACTTACCATGCAGGAATATAAGAAGCTCAACATCATAAAGTCCCTTATGATTTGCCTTTCCTGTTTACCATTTTATACTTCACTTGAATCTCATATTTGAAGATCAAATTTTCTGTTCAGCTCTGGTCATTTCATCAGGAAAATTTGAATATCCCCTATTTCATTGAATGGCAATCTTTTCCCTTAAAAGAGTACATTCACTTTTGTTGGGTAGTTGATTCTTGGTTATAATCCAAGCTCCTTTGTCTTCTAGAATATCGTATTTCAAGCCCTTTGATCCTTGAAGCTACTAAATCTTGTTGTCCTGACAGTGGTTCCACAATAGTTGAATTGTTTTTTTCCTGGCTGCTTACAATATTTTCTCTTGACTTTGTAGCACTGAAATTTGGTTATAACATTTCCTGACAGTTTTCATTTTGGGATCTCTTTCAGGAAGTGATCAGTGGATTCCTTCAATTTTACCTTCTGTGTCTAGAATATCAGGGCAGTTTTCCTTGATGATTTCTTGAAAGATTACACCGAGATTACAACTGATCTGAAAAACAGATCCTATTTTCAAGTAGGTCTAATAATTTTCAAAGTATCTCTTCTGGATCTGTTTTTCAGATCAGTTGTTTTTCCAATGAGATAGTTCACATTTTCTTCTAGTTTTTCATTCTTGATTTCTCACAAAGTCATCAACTTCCCTTTGCTTCATTCTATATTTTAAAGAATTATTTTCTACAGTGAAATTTTGTATCCCCCTTCCTAATCCCTGTAAGGCATTCTTTTCCTCATTGGCTTTTTGGACCTCTTTACCCATTTGGCCGAGACTAGTTTTTAAGTTATTTTATTTTGTTGTGTCTCCTTCACCAAGTTGCTGACTCAGTTTTCAAGATTTTCTACATCACTCTTTCTCTTCCCAATTTTTCCTCTGCCGCCCTTACTTGATTTCCAAAATCCTTTTTGACCTCTTTCATGGCCTGAGACCAATTTATATTATTCATGGAGGCTTTGGATGTGGAAGTGTTGACTTTGTCATCTTCTTCTGAGAGTATATTTTGATCTTCCTCATGACCATACTAACTGTCTCAGGTTAGATTTTTTTTCCTTCTGTTGTTTGCTCATTTCCCCACCCTAGGACTTGATTCTAACTCTTTGTTAAGGTGGGACTCTGCTTCCAGGGTGGAGGGGGCACTGCCTCAAGCTTCTGGGGATTGTTGCAGCTGTTTTCATGGATACTTCTGGGGATCTGCAAATTTTCCATTCTTCCAAGATCTTATGACCTAAAGAGAGGTTGTAACTACTTTCCGGCCTCTGCTCTGGTCATGGGTGACCTCTGCCCTAGGGCTGTGGGAAGGGTCCCTGAGTATGAGCCAAGTAACAGAGTCCTGCCTAAGTGATACCAAAGAGACCCCTGTAATCTCCTTCTGATTCCCTTATGGTACTTGGATTGAGAACTCTGGAAACCTCTGCCTCTTTTGATTCAGTGGTTCCCAGTGGCTTTTTCCAGGTCCACTGGGTCAGTCTGGACTGGGCTCCACTCTTACCCTGGTGGGGCAGACTTCTCCTGCTGACCTTCCAAGTTGTCCTTGGCAATCTCTGCCCCATTGCCACTGACTAAGGTGGCCTGTTGTATTTTGCTGGATTGCTGTGGCAGGTTTGCTTTGGCACAGCTCCTGCTACTCTGCACTCCTCTCTCACCCTGGTGCAAGCGGACCTTTCCTGCCTAATCTTCTAAATTGTCTTGGGCTAAAAAAATTGTTTCATTCAGTCTTTTTGTGGGTTCTGTCACTTTAGTATTGGTTAGAGTTATGATTTGAAGGTATATGGAGTAGTTTGGGGGAAAGCTTGACCAAGTCTCTGCCTTTACTCTGCCATCTTGGTTCCATCCATAACTTTTTTTTTTAGCAATCTTATGAGACTGGTGGTGCAACTATTATCCCCATTTTTTCAATTGACAAAACTGAGACTTGGAAAAGAAGAGAGATGATATTTCCTTCACTATCAAGCTTTGTCAATGCCACCAGTTTCCTGCCCACTTCCCCCTTTTGATCCTTTCCATTTCTCCACCATGTACCCCACAGCTGGTAGGGCTGGAGGCGAGGGGAATAAATGATGACAATTCTTTCATCCACTTCTTTGCCTCACCCCTCACTACAGACTAGGAGTTCTGTGGCCTGTTCTTGATTACTGGTGAATAAAAAGAGCCAAGTTTTCATACCTGAGTCCCCTAACTCCTCCTTTCTTGTTGCTCTTCTGCCAAACAGCAGGCAAACTTTAATAAATAAGCTCTGTATAAGGGGTCAGGAGTAGACATTCACACAGGATTTAATCAGTGGTAGAAATGAGGTAAAACCCGAAGCATCTGAGGTTCATTTAATCTTCCCTCTTCCTCTGACCATCTTGACCTCTAGGGGACGAATTCTAACAGTCTCTAAATCCAGAAGAGCTTTCCTGAATCCTAATGCACTCTTCTAAACAAACTGGGAGCTCGTTATCATCGGGACTGTTTTTTCCAAAAGATATATGCAAACTCATGGATGGGACCTGTCCTCAGCCAGTATCAGAAACCAGCTGAGGGAATTATATCTCAACCGCAACCAACTCAAGTGAGAATTCACATAACTGAGATAATCATTAACACCTAGTTCTGAGTGTGTGTTGGTTCAAGGGACCTGAATAAATCACATCCAAAGCAATTTGGTGAACAGAGTCAAACCTGATCCTAATTTTACTAGTGCTTAGATAGTAATGGTGACTCAGGTCTTCCTTGGAACATTTGTAGTAAAGGTCATAATTAAAAAAAAAACCAACTTATGTGGAAACTACAACTGTCTTGATTTACATAATTCAAAACCCCTGAGACAAACATCTTTCTATGTTTGCTATGACATTTTCATCTTCGCACCATCAATTTATTACCAGTCATTAAGAATTCAACAGAACAGAATTTTAGTATAATCTGCCATTTTTTAAAAGGTGGATACAGCACAAATATTAATAAATGGTCCTTTATTTGCTACCCGAGTTTCCTGCTACAACATGCCCCAGACTCAGGACTAAGCATGAATTTTGAAAGCATCTACATATAACAGACACCCAGCTTTCAAAACTGACCTACAGCCTATCCCCATCAAAGGTCTTGAGTATATAAACCCTATCTCAGAAGAAGTTGTTCAAGACCTAACACTTCCGATTCCAGTTCTCTCTCTCATTTGGCTTCTTCTCTAAAGCTTTAATCCTCACTCTCAATCATACCACCTCCTTTAAACCCACTCTTTTCCACTCACAGCTTTTTTTGACAGGCAATTTCTCCAGTTAGTAGCATTCAATGGTCTGAAAACTAAACACTCAAAATGGTTTTAAAGGAAACATGGTACAAAGAGGGAAAGGAGCATTGACTTTGCACTTATAGGATCTTACTTCAAATCCTGCTTCTTGGCTGCTCACCTGTGTGACCTTGGTAAAGGAATACAAGCACCTTGGGCCTTCATTTCCACACCAGCAAAATGATGGCATTGGACTGGGCAGAGTTTGACATCACTTTTATTTCTAGAACTATCATTCTTTGACTCCCCAGTTTTGAAATACACAAAGTTATGGCTTCACAACTTTGTCATATTCTGAAAAATGGAAATTATTCTTCCCTTACAAAGGATAATCAGAGAATTGTCTGGGATTTGTAAGTGTTCTCAATCAAAATTTAGGGTGTCAGATATTTTATATGATGCTTGAGGGTTATCATCGATGGTAACTACTCCCCATGTTTCTGGAGCCTTGTGAGGCTTCAAAGTGCTTTCTTCACCCTGATTCTCTAAGTCAGAGTCACTATTATTATTCCCATCCTAGAGTTGAAGAAACTGAGTCTGGAAGAGATTAAATGACTTGTCTGAGGTCACAGCAAGTAAATGACCCAGTCAGTATTCAGAACCCAGATGTTCTGATTACTGAATACTGAGTCAGACTTTTTATCATTTGAGCTCAGGTCCTTCTATATCAATATTCTTTTTTGAAGTTATCTAAAATAATTTAATATTCTCATACTGAGAAGAAATCTTAATCAAATGATAGAAATGTCCAAATGAAAAACTCAAAGGCAGAAAGAAAGGGAATGGAAGTGATACAAGTAAGTATTCAAGGACTACTGAGAGGAGGCCAACTCAAATGCAGAGATGACAAAATACTTTTAAAGAAATGCAGTTTGAGGACTTAGAAAAAAACAGTAATTCCATTGCTAGATGTACAGTCATTATTAATGAATATATACCAACTCTCTTACATGCAGAGGAGACATTCAGAAAAGTACCTAATTCAAGGAGGGGAAAAAACGGAACTCAACACATGTTTCTGGTATACATTTGTGCCAGGCCCTGGGTGCCAGGGTCTAGAATTTGGCATGCTACCTCTTACTCCCCAAAACCACCTCTTCTTTCCAGACTTCCCATTTCTTTTGAAAGTATATTATTCTTTCACTTCCCCAGTCCCTTCCCAGGTCCTCAATCATGCCATTATCCTCACTCTCCTTCATCCTCCACTTGGGGGGGGCAGCAGGTGGGGAGGTGATGGCTGTACTGCCAGCTCATACCCCAGCTGATTACTACATTTTTAGTGTGAGCATTTCCACCTGAGAAAATCAGAGCTTGATGTATTGCTTTGTTGATTGTCTAGATTTTAAAATGGGATGGAGAAAATGTTAACAATACAGATTACATTTATTTATACTAATTAACAGATTTATAATAATAATCAAATTTATAATTATTTATTAATAATCAATATTACATACTGATAATTGATTTATTAATAATACAGATTAAATGTGTTTTTCCCCCTGAAGTAGTTTTTAACCATTTTCCAGCACCTCACTGCTCCACATCTCCAATTAACTGCCATTCTTGTCATTTCTACTTCCACAATCATTTACATATGCTTTTTTCTCCACTTCCAGAACCAGCCCCTATTATCAAGTTGTTACCACCTTGCCCCAAAGTTATGGCAACAGCCTCCTTGCCTCAAGTGTCTTCCTCTTTCAACCCATCCTACACACTATCAGTCATTTTCCTTAAGCATAGATCTGACCGTGGTGGTCTTGACTAGATCAACTTCAGTCGCTTCCTTTTACTTCTAGGATCAAATCTGATGCTTTGTTTGCTCTTCACAACCTGGTCCCAAGCTGTCTTCTCAGTCTTGCTGGCCATTCCCTCCTTCCCCAATCTAGCCTCTGTAGTCCTGTCGGACTGACTTCACAGTTTTTCCTTGTGACCTGCTACCCCTACCAGAAGCCCTCTTCCTTATGTCTGGAATATATTTCCTCCTCATCTTTGCGTCACAAAAGCAGCTCAACCATCAATTTCTTCTTTTCCCCAATCCCTCTTAACTGTGTGTTTTCTTTCCTTCCTTTATATTTAACTATTTTGCATTGATCGTGTTATTACTGATTTGTAATTGTAATTATTGATTTTTGCTAATTATCTTTAAATTTATGTCATTTATACTTACATATGTTTTTAGGGCAACTAGGGGGTGTTACAATGGATAGAATGTCAGAACCTGGAGTCAGGAAGACTTATCTTCCCAAGTTCCAGTGTGATCTCTGTGTGACCCTGGGTAAGTCACTATTTGCCTCAGGTTCCTCATCTCTAAAAAGAACTAGAGAAGGAAATGACAAACCAGACCGAAATGGGGTCTAAAAAGAATTACCACTCATCTGATACTTGAAAAATGACTAAAAACCATAGATATGTATGGGCTATCTTCCCTGTTAGAAGATCCTTGAGAGAAGAATTATTTTTCTTCTTTGTATTTGTATCCCAGACTCTCTTAATGTAATTCTCTTGGAAAATACCCTTAACTGTGGGAAGAAGCAGATCCACACAAGTGCCTCCATGCAGAGGCAGGAGGTTTTGGAAATCTTCACTACACAAAGTATTCCAATAAAATTTGAAGGAGCAGTTACTCATGTCTGTGTGTGTGTGTGTGTGTGTGTGTGTGTGTGTGTGTGTGAGAGAGAGAGAGAGAGAGAGAGAGAGAGAGAGAGAGAGAGAGAGAGAGAGAGAGAAGGAAGAGACAGAGAGAGGAAGACAGAGACAGAGATAGGTTGAGATCTATCAAGGAAGGCTTCCTGGAATCGTGGAGGAATTGGATTCCTGAGCTGGGTGTGGAAGAGAAGAGTTTCTAGGGGAAGAGAGTGCATTCTAGAGAGTGGGGGGAGAAAAGGGCAAGTTTGTATAAATGCCAAAAATTGAGAGAATACAGGAAGAGTTTATTTCTCCAGTTTAACTGAAATGAGAATAGGATAAAATTAGGTTTAAGTTTGATTATGGAAAGCCCAAAATGACAGGCTAAGAAATTTATCACATCAGCATTTTTGAACAAGGGAATGATGGTCAAGCCAGTGACTTAAAAAGATGATTTGGGGAACCATAAAAGAAAGGATGGATTGAGAGGGTGTAAGGTAGGAAGGAAGGGAAATTAGAAGGTTATTCTAATAAAAAGAGATCTAAGACATGTCCTTGAAGGTCTGGTAATCGATATGTAAATATCAATATATATAAAAACAAAAGCATCATAAAATTAGATGAATTAAGTATCACTAAGTGGTATGGACAGTAAGTGCTACAATTATTGAGAAGAAAGATGAGAAAGACAAGGATGGCTCTGTGGTGGAAGAGGATCTGAAGGCACAGACTAGAATCTGACAGCTAATGATGGGACTGGAGGGAGGAGGAAGAGGTGTGGTCCAGCATGGGGAATGGCATGTGCAAAAGATATGGGCACGATCTGTTTAAGGATCAATAAATGGATCAATTTGTCTGGAGGTCAGAATTTGGCAGGAAACTGAACTTTACCCTCCAGTCGAGAGGGAGCCACTGAAGGATGTGTGCTCCAGTGCTTTGTGGCCAGGTCTGTGTTTCAGGAAGGTGACTTGCAATAATCTGTACTGGCTGGACCAGAAACAGACTCACAGAAGAGACCATGACTTGAAAGGAATCCCCTCCACCTGATGGCTAGCCAGCCGGTGCCTGCAGAGCCTTTTGAGGCAGAGCATTCTACTTTTGGACAGATGTAATTAATATTCAACATTTTTTGAGAGCAATTTAAACTTGCATCTTGGCAATATCCATCCATTGTTTTCAATTCTGATCTCTAAAGCCAAGCAAAACAAGTCCCTTCCTTCTTCTGCATGACAGTCTCTGAGATGCTGAAGATGGCTATCATGTTCTCCCTCTAAGCCTTCCATTGTTCAGGATAAATGCTCCTCATTCCTTCAAGTGACTCTACTACACGATGATCTCAAGGCCCTTCCCCATCTTTTCACTTTCCTCTGCATATCCTGACTGGTCAATATTCTTCCTAAAGTTTTGGGTTCAGAACCCCAAGTGCAAAGTCCAGGGGGGCCATCACCTTCCCTATTCTGGACACTACTGCTGTATTAATAGAGCATGCTGAACTTTTTTTTGGTTGTCATACTGTTGACTCAACTGAATTTTTGCCACCAAAATGCCATGATCTTTTCTACATTCCTCCCCCACCTTCAACTTGCAAAGCTTACCACTGTAACTCAAATGGAAGGCTTAGTCTCACTGAGAGAATGGAAAGAGGGATGGATATCAGAGTTATGGACAATAGTGACAGGGTATTTTATGACTTAATGTAAGGTGGGGAAAGAGGGATAAAAGGATGCCTCTTCTGAGCTAACTCAGCTGTAATTATCTTGGTAGCAGTTGGTATGCAAACAGTTTGAAACTAAATTGCTTGAAAAACTTTTATCTTCTACATTAGTTACCAGAGTTTCCATACAGTCTTTAATTCTGTTAGTTTGCCTAACGAGCTTGGTCTTTATCATCAGCTATACAAATTTCCACTTCATAGAGTAAAATAAATGAAAGGATACTACTGATAAATATATAAACCCAGCAAGCTCTAGGTCAGCACTGACCTTAACGCACATGGACAGGTTAACATCCCTATTCTCAGGACACTTGGTTAAATGGCCACAGATAGAAGGGATTTAATAGACTCTCTCTACCTCCACAGGTAACTCTCTCCTCTTTCCCAAAGCAAAGATGGCAAAAGAGTTTCCTAGTCTTTGGTTAACTGAAAAAAAAAACAAACCCCACCCACAGGGGGTTCTGGTTTGTGAAGGGTCCCTTTGTAATATGGTGGGGGGTTTGGAGGGCATTGATGTTGATGCCCCTCACCAAAAGAGCAGGTCAGAAAAGAGAGCCGAGAAGTCTTTTATGGTCCTCATTTCCTTGCTGCTGAATGTTTCCCTTTCCTGATCACTATAAACAGACCTTTCCCCCCTACTCTTTTCTATCTTCTCTAGCTGTTAATCTGTAAAAAATAGTGACTGTGAGCAAAGGAAGGTCTATAAAACATGCCATGAAACTTAACATCCAACCTGTCTGACCCTAGGTTGGCGAGACCCCCCTGGTCTGAGACCCCCCCAGACACCACATGCCTCCTCATTTATTGTGTCATTGGTAGTTGTCTAGCCAAGACTGTGAGGAGACCAAGGGATCAGGTCCTCAGCTAGGAATTAGGGCCAGATTGAGTTTTTGATTTACATAGTGAATTTCCACTGTGGTGGGAGAGGATCGGAATGAATCTCTTTGAGATCATTTCTCTCTATCTAGGGAAAGGTAGAGTGAGTGTGTGTGTGTGTGTGTGTGTGTGTGTTTAGGCCTGGCTTCCAATAAAACTCTTCTGCAGACCAACTTCCCAGGCCCAAACAACGGCTGCCTAGCTGACTATCAGCTAGGCTGCTCACAGGCAGATCTCCAGCCGGCCAGGGATTCCAAAGCTCTCTCCATTTGTGAGAAATCGCCTTTTAATGTCTCTTCGAGGTCAAATAGCATGTCTCTGCGGCTCGGCTTCAACTCAACTTCTTGTGTGAAAATTATTTTAATTAGAGGGGATTTGGTTTCCGAGTTGAGTTCATCCTTTGGTGTGTGTGAGGCTTACAGATGCCTCAGTGGCTGCCAGCTTGATCTGCCACTCCGGGGCTCTGCCTTCCCTCTCCCCCCGCCTCCCTTCGCTGCTGGCATCTCACATACCAATGGCATTATGTACTGTCTGCCCCGGTCCTCCTACAAGCTGAGGCATCAGGATCCAGCCTGTACAGTGAACTCCCTCTTCCCGTCACCCCGAGAGCTTCCTCTGGCGGAGCAGACAAACGGACCCAGGCCCCAGCCGGAAACAGGCTAACCGCAGGGGCTGGGCTTCGGCCTAGGCCTTTTCTAGGTAAAGTTGGAAAAGTCCCTGTCAACGCCAGCAGTGAAGTTGCAGACATGGGGGCGGCACTGACCAGCCTCTCAAAATGGCCATGATTGGAAAGGGGGGGAGGGTGGAGAAAAAAGGAAGTTGTATTGTGTGATGCAAATATTATTCATTCTGAGAAGTGTTCACTCTCCCTGGTTTCAAGTGAAGGGACTATTCTGAGAAAGAAGCAGGACTGAGGTCACCTCCTCCTTCGAAAAACTCACACCCAAGGGCAGGGATCCCTGCAACCTTGAGAGAGTAGAGAGAAGCGGAGAGAACCTGCAATGGTGCTGCCAGGCCACAGGGCACAACCAATGAGGCCGGGACGCTTGGGTGGGTTTGTTTTCTCTGACTGTTAGGAGATCAGGGGAATCCAAGAGGTCAGAAGTGAAGAATGTGAGGGTGGGAGAGGAGATGGATGACAGCTTTCTCTCCCTCTCTTTCCTCCTCACTGCCTCCCTTCTGTGTCTCTCTTCCCTCTTCTCCCTCTTCTTTTCTCTCCCCCCTTCCCCCTCACTCCCCTCTCCATCTCTCTGTCTCTGTTTCTCTCTCCCTCTCCCTTCCTCCCATCCTCTCTGTCTCTTCACTCTCTGCCCCCTCCCTTCCTCCTCTGTCTCTTCCCCCCCAACTCCCTTTCTCTCTCTCTGTCTCTGTGTCTCCTCCCTTATCCTTCCCCTTAACCCCCACTCTGGAAGATTCCACTGATACTAAACTAAGAGTGATGCCACTTCTGCATTTTAGTCATTTCCACTTTAAAAACACACATTTTGCATACCAATGAGGAGTCAATCCAAATTCTCCATTTGGATTTTTTACTATGGCCCAGTGATTATTTTAGGTTCTACAAAAGACTAAAGAAGTCCCAGTGAACAAATTCTACCTTCTCTCAATTAATAGGTATTTTCAGAATGTAATAGGATAAACATTACTGTAGTGGCATTTACCCTGTATGGTAGGGAAATCACAAAACACCTCAACATTTATACCCCCATCCTTCACTGTGAGTTGGCAAAGTAAGGGGGGGTTCCTATCATTTAGTCAAATAATTCTGGACTCATTTCTCTAAAATTATAGCTAGAACAGCATTTACTTCTCTATGTAGGTGATAATGGTAATTATCTAAAAACAAGTGATTCTGAAATAAATATTTACAACACTATTGCCTTACATTTGTTTGGGGTCAATCCTCACCCATAGCCTCGGTGGGGTGAGAACCACTCTATCTACTATTGGTTCATTTTCTTTATTTATTCTCATCCCAGGCAATCTAGGGATCTAAATCCCTAAGGCATCTAAGGCAATCAAGAAATGTGTTTTTTTTAAAATATTTCTTTGTTAACTACTAAAATTCAACATTTCTCATCAATTATCTCTCTATCCCAGGTTATTAAATATTATTTATTTGATAACCAGGAGAAAATTCTTTCCCCATAAGTTTTATTAATTATCATAAACTTCAAATAACTTAAATAAACATAAAAATTCTGGCTATGCTATTAACAATATAATCCACAATAAAACAAGATATAGAAAAATATCTATTAGTAGCTAAGAGAAATAGCTCAATCAGAGTCATCTTTCCCTCTTACTAAAATGGTGGACTCAATTCTAGAGGCATGGTCGCATTGTTCAGTTTTTTCAAGCTAACAAGTCTTTTCTGAAATTTTTTTCATGATTCTTTATAAGGTCATTGTTAAACTTTTATCTCTTAGCAAATAAGCTCTCATTCCTTTTTCTTTGCCCTCTCTTCAAAAGTCAAAGTTAACAGTTTCTCCAGAATGACAGTTAAAACTCCTCTTTTCTCACAGATTTCTTAAAGAATGACAGTTAAACTGTGGCTGTTCCACATTCTCCTGTTTAATGATACAATAATATGAATTACAATCTCTGTGGGAGAGACCACTGAACTTGGAGATGGCTTGGTATTCTAGGCTCCAGACAAAAGGGCCTATTTGCAATGAATGAGGAAAATTCCATCTCTCAGCCTGTGTTGGATCAACTGGACCCCATTCCAAGCATGCAATCCTTTCTTCAGCTCTTAAAATCCTAGGCTTCCTTCAAGGATTAACTCAGGTTATAGAAAGGACTAAAGAAGTCCCAGGGAACAAATCCTACCTTCTCTCAATTAATAGGTATTTTCAGGTCTTTTGGGTCTTTCCCCATCCTCACCTTTAGTTGGTAGCAACCTTTTCCTCTAATATTACCTTGTCTAACCAAACACAGGTATACATGGACCAGACATACACACATATAGAAATGCGTGTATGTCTCTATTCATATATGTGTATAATTATAACATTTGTGTATAATAAGAATATTAACTTCTTGAAGGCAGGGGAAATTTTGTTTTTTGTCATTAGAAAATACCCCAAATAGGGCCTGACCCCTAATCCAATGCTTATTGAATACATATCTTCAAAAATACTTTCACATTATACATATATATATATGTGTGTATATCTGTACATATGTATATATGCTCACAGATTTCATTCCTTTACTCACTCTAGAAAGTAGAAGTATAGGGATTATTTCCCATTTACAACTGAGAAAACCTGAAGCACACAAGGCCAAGTCATGCTAGGGAGAAACTGGAGCCTAGGGAGGGCAAAAGCTAGATGAGAATCAATTCTCTTTACTCTCAACATGATATTCAGTCTAGTGGCAGTTTATTAACTTTTTGGGAAGGGGGATGGTGAAAATTCAAGTTTCACAACTAAGCAGATCCATAAAGGTGGCCTCTCTCTGCACCAATTTAGGTGCCAGTCTGCTTCTATTTCCTCAGCTCTGAGTGGTATTACTAAAAAGGACAGGTTATATAACCAACAGCTGGGCTGAAGTTCCTCATTACCAGCCCCCACGTGGGCTCCTGCTCTTGTTGGATCATCTAGTGGGGCAGAGATAGGGCATCGAAGGTGAAGGTGATGAACCACACCCTTCGCTTACGAAATCCGAGGAAAATAAAACACCATTGTTCTCGGTAGTTTCAGGGTCACAGGTGAAGGAGTGGCTGGCCCCTGGGTTTGAGGGGCCAGACCCTGGAGAGGAAGTAGGCACAAAAGGAGAAAGTGTGGGCACTTCCTGGGGGGACCCCTCCATCACCCAGCACCTGGCCGCCCAACAACTTCCACCCACCACTCACAGGGCTCTTCAAAGCAGGACAATTCCAAAGCGTGTAATTCATTCTACTCATCCAATTTTCCATGTATTTTCAATAAGATATCTCTTCTCCTTTTCTTCCGAGTTCAGCAATTCTGCTATCTTTACAACCTGAACGCAGCCCTAAAATGAAGCTTTTCATCTTCAAAGCACTTTACAGACATGAACCAATTATACTTGGGCAGTTCTATGTCCAGGAGTTGCTGCATAATTTAGATGGATTAATTTAGGGAATGGACAGTTTGATAACATGCTTTCAGATTCATCAAGGGAAAGGAATCTGTATGTCTTAGAAACATAGGGTATCTCACAAAAATGATATTCTTTTGAGAACAGAAAGAAGGAAGGTTAGCTTCAGACATCACAAGTAGATTTCAGTTCTGAGGGAAGGGATTATGACATTTTCATTTGGATCGTCCCTTGGTGGGAGGCAGTGGACCCTAGTAGATGGGGCCAAGTCACTCAATCAAGATGACGTGGCTTCAGTTCCATCTGATTACTACTGACTGGATTGTCTGGGGCAAGACATTTAACTTCTTAACTCCAGAAACATTTTTAAAACTTCAAGTTACAGAACAGTCCCTGATATGTATTAGTAGAAAGGATTTCCCCTCCCAATAACATTATAGATCCTGACCCTTTCCAAAAGAAATCCCCTAATCTCTCCATCCCCCTAACAGAATTACTCCAACCTAAAGATGCTCTATAAATGTTGAATTAATTATAGGGTGGAGGTACTGAGAAGAAAGTGTGGTTAAAGGGCCAGCTAGGTGGTGCAGTGGAAAAAGCACCGGCCCTGGAGTCAGGAGTACCTGGGTTCAAATCTGGTCTCAGATACTTAATAATTACCTAGCTGTGTGGCCTTGGGCAAGCCACTTAACCCCATTTGCCTTGCAAAAAAAAAAAAGAAAGAAAAAGAAAGTGTGGTTGGGGCCACTGTAATGACCCCTGTGGTCAGTAACCTTTTACTATATGTCATAGATCCCCTATGGAATCTAGTGAACCTTATATATCCCTTCTCAGAATCCTTTTTTTGAATACATAAAACATTCCTAAAAACTACATAGGAAACCAATCTTTTGGAAACAGAGTTGTCAAAAATATTTTAAAAAACAATTCCCACAAACCCTGGTTTAAGAACCTCTGCTCTAATGTATACCATCAAACAATGATTTAACATTGAACTATGAGAGAATTCTGGATAAAGTTCTCATAACATCTTTCACGCTCAAGCTTACAGATCATTTGCCAAACTTTCTCCCTCCAGGAGGCTGCCCAATCACTTGTCTTTGTGCCTGCCCCTACCTAACCCACTGGCCATCTAGTTGGCTCTTTCATGCCAGCTTTCAAGACTCTCCTTTTAAGACTCCATGAAATCTGACCTGCTCTTTGCCATCACTCCTAGTTTGAATTTTAGGGATGAAAAGTATCACAGTTTAACATCATAGTGTGGCTACAGGATAGGTCCACCCCAATATCTCCAAAAAAGAAATTAGTTTTTTTGTGCCTCATTTAAGTAAAGTTTAATTGCTAATTTTATAGTTAAATTTAGGTTTAGGTTCAATTAGTTTGATAAGTAAAAATTATGATCTTTATGACTCAGTATTCAATGAATGTTCATCTTTCAAAAGAAAAGTTAAATTGCCTGGGAGCACAGCCTAATAAATGTGCCACACACATATATGGCTATTGATCGGCCAATTAAATCCACTGACTTTAAAGGAGAGTAAGCAGGTCCAAAGGGGTGATAATTCATCCCAAGTCACCAAGGGGAAAAGCTGGGCTACCCCTCTACTGACTGCTCCTGCCACCGGACTCTGCTCTTTGAACACAAGTAGCTCTGATGGCTCTGCTGAGCCCAACACATCCTTACCTGGCTCACAATGCCAAGCAAACTTTTGGAAGCAGGAAGAACAGTGCTGATTTGGGGTCTAATTCTCAAACACCTCAGATCTTAAGCAGAGAAGGCGTAGCCAATGTTAGCTACATTCTGAATTTGGTCATTCTAATAAACATTTTCATGCACACACTCAATCATGCATACATACAGACATATCTATGTGTATATACATATATATATATATATATGTTCACACACATATACTTGATTTTAAGTGAATTCATTTCACAAAACTTTGGATATTTCAGATTGACAAGGTGGGTCAGGGATGCCTCCTGTAGAAGGGATTTGCAGACTGGCATATTATAACCCAACTTAATTAGCAGTTGTAATTCCCCGGGGGAAGATCATGGGACCAGGATGGAAGAGACCCCAGACACCATCTAGTCTCAGCCCTCTCATTTTCTAGATGAGGAAATTGAGATTCAGGGGGTTATGTGACCTCTCCAGGGTCACACGGATTGTCATTGGAATTGAGAATAAGCTCTTCTGACTTCAAATCCAGGACTCTCCCTCAGACCCTGTAAGCTCCTCATTGTTGTCCATCCACAAGGTGGACAGTATAGATAAATTACATACGAAGAAATGGACTCTCAAAGAAGTGAAATGATCTGCCCAGGGTCACATGGCTAGGAAGGGCTAGGCCTAAACAAACCCAGGTCTCCCCCTTGCCCCCGGCGTCTGGGAGATCTTCTTCCTCCCACTCCCAACTCCTTCCCAGTATGTTTCTCTGTAAACGTGACTCACCCCAACACCTCATTTTAGCACGTGGGTTGTGCCAGGGCAGCTGACGGGTACAGCCCATGGACAACAAACATCTTGGCAACCCTCCACAAGGGTTAGGGTGAGAGGGCTGAAAAGCAAGAGTGGGGAACCTAAGGGACAGGATGAGTGGGTGCAGAGCCAAGCACAAGAATGAAGGGAAGGGAAGGGTGTCAGTCCATGGAGCGGGCACGGAGATGCTATCATGCCCTCCGGAGGACAGAACAGGTTCTAAATCTGGGTGGGGAAGCTTCAGCTCTGCCACCCTGAGAGGACCCAGCCCCGAGCTGGCTCCCCCGCCCCCCGCTCCCCGGGGAGCATCGGCCAAGGATGCTGGCACTGCTTCCTGCAGCCCTGAAGCTGGTGCCAGCTCTCTCTCCCTCTGATATTAACTCAGCTGTGGTGCCATCTCATTTCAGAAAACTTTCTGGGACTGAGAGTTCTCTGGAAGCATATGCCACCCTCTCACACACGGAGGGAAGATGAAGAAGACGGCATTTCAGCTAGGCCGGGTCTCAAGCTGTCAAAGGCAGCAGCCACCCGGCCTCAAATCGCAGCTCCTCAGGAATCTCGCACAAGGCACTCCTTTCCCTCCCTCCCTTCCTCCCGCGTCGTCAGAGGAATTCCAGGGGAGAAGTTTCAACACCATTCTGCATCTGCACACAAGCCTGGGAGTTGACAATTTCCTGGATCCTTTCCCCACAGTCGGGATTCTCTTTTCCTTTCCGTGAAACAATGAGGTTCAGCTCCTGGTGCTCTTCATCCGGAGTATGATGAAATCGAATTCCCACTCCCCTTGAGGGCCACAGGGCAGTCCCACTGTGCAGCCAAAGCTGGACGTTCCTATAAGACCAGTTCCAGTTTTGGGGAGTGATGGTGGTTTTGGGACCAGAGAGCCTCTTGCCTTCCCCTCTCTTTCTATGGAAGACCCCACTGCTCTTTGAATGGCTCTATCAGACCCAATCTCCATTTTTTCTCATTTTTTCTCTCTCATGACATCAGTCTCTGTTTCTGCCACCTCGGGCTCATGTGCCCACCTTTGCCTCTTGCCTCTTCTTTCTTACCCTAACAACAGCTAGGTGGCACTATGGAAAAGTGTTGGGCTTGGTGATCAGAGTTCAAATCTTGTCTTGAAGACCGTATGTCCTTGGGCAAGTCACATAAACTCCCTGGGTTATAGTTTCCTCATCTGGAAGATGAAAGGGCTGGAGCCAGCTTGTACCAGCTTGTGAAAACTGATGGTGAATTTTTCAAAGTAAGCATTTACACCTCAGAAATTGGCAAATGCTCCCAAACCGGGTTTGATTTATTGTCCTGTTGATTATCCAGGATTAAGAAAGCTGGTGGAGAATCAGTTGAAAATGCAGAGTAAAAGTGCATTGCGTTCACGTGTTTTTGTTTATGGAGCTGGCTGTCGGACATTTACCAGCAGGCCGCTGACTCCCAGACCTCTCTGTCTTTTCCAGCTCTAAATCTGTGAAAGAACCAAACTGCCCCCTCTGCCCCCTCGACCTTGTGCTCCCCATCACCTTCTCCTTGGTATGTCCTCTAAAGACTTGCAGACAGGTATTGTGCCCTGTTTCCCACCCCCACATCAGAGCTGTTAGAAGAACATTAGGGTATGGAGTGGTCAGGGCTGGCAGAGAGGAAGCCTGCCTTGTGCCCATCAAGAAGCTAGTGAGGGCAAGGCCTTCCTCCAGGGTTTTCAGTTTCTCTAAGCTCTTCCCATTTCCTTGCTCTAGTACTCTGCTCCCGAAGCTGGGCCCTCTGGGTTGGAAGATGCAGAAGTATGCTCACTCCTCCCTCCATTACCCATTACCTTGATCAAAGTCCAGACAATGCCAATACCATCTGTCCCTGGTTACGCATGCCACCCAGGACTGGATGAATGAGAGTGTTCCTGCCACCTAGAACTATCCTGATTGTACAGGACTCTACCACCACATTTGAGCCTTGCATTTTGTCCCCATGGTTACATTATTTTTTCTTTTGCAAGACTTAATTTCACCAAAGGAAAAAAAAAGACTGTTGATTTGGTTATTTATTTATGGAAGAGTTTCTAAATGAGTGAATTCAGAATATTGTGAATAAAGTCCTCATTGAGGGGACCAGTTCATGAAGGTAAAATGCCCCAAACAGCAGCAGAAGTTCCTAAGAGAAGGGCCATTCTGTGAGAAAAAGTTGCACTGGCTTGGAAGGGTCACAGAGCAGCCATTCTAATGTTTTAATTATTAGGGAGTTGTACCCAATTCCGATTAGTCATCTGGGTGTGGGAGTCGGTGTCTGGCTGTGGTTTAAATGAATCCATCCTTCCCCTTTTATTTACTTAAGACACACACACTCTGGTCACCTGATTTTTCTGGGTGACTATCAAGCAATTCAAGTTGACCATTAAATTCTGTTAGAGAAAAAAGCAAGGACAATTCAATTATCCACTGTTTAAAGCGGATAATGAATGCGCTTCCCAGAAAACACTAGGGAAGAGACAGGTCCTGGGATTTGCTAAACTTGGGTCGTCTGAATGAACATCTGCAATCACACATGAGGAGCAACCCTGGCAGCAACTCTGAGAATTAAAATCCATTGAATACATTAAGCTTTTTGTTGCTGATTTATGGTCACTTCTGGATTAGACAGTGAATCTTTCTCAAGAGATTCCTTCAACCACCCACACCCTCCACCCGCAGTTATGTCTTTTCCCCTCCTCCCTTTTGGGGAGTTGCTACTCTCTTTTCAATGGCTAACCCAGTGCTGCTGAGGAGGTGAAAAAGCCAGGGAGGAACAGGAGCCTGGGAGACGTGCCAACCTGAGTCTGGGAAACCAGATGTGACCAGAGGAAGACCAAAGCCAACAGCCTTCCTCCAACCACCGACGTTCTCAGCATGCACATGTGTGGCTCAGGGCACGCCTAGGTCTGTGAGCCTTGCCCTAGCTGTCTTCTTGAAGGGCACAAGTCATGTTTCCTCTATGCCAGCCCTGCTCACTCCACACCCTAATGTTCTTCTAACAGCTTTGATGTATTCCTGGGGAAACAGCAGTGCAGATGGGTGACTACCACAAGAACGACACATCAAGCTAGGACGACACCGAGATAACTAATTTACTGGGGGAAAGGACGAAGGTTTTAAGGAGAAGAGCTGACCCTTTGGGTCAGTAATAGCTTGGAGATTAAGACCTTCCATCATCAAGTCCAACTCTATCTTTCAGTACACAGGTGTCCCCCAAATTCCAGTAAAAATCAAAGCATTAGTAAATAAGAATCTCAATCTCAAGAGTGAGTACAAGGCTGGACTTCATATTAAATTAATAACTGATTAGATTTCAGTTTCTATTCTCTCTTCCTTAAAACAGAAAAATTCTGGAATAGTGACCAGAGCATTGGAATCAAAACTTCATCTTTTGGGTCTGGGATCTGGGCCCTGCCGCATGCAGATTGTATGACTATAAGCAAATCTTTTAACCATTTTGGGTCTCAGTTTCTTTATTTATAAAGAGACAGTAATATTTTTACTATGTACTTCACAAGATTGCTAAGAGGCAGTCATTTTTAAAACCATAAAGCTGTATGTAAGAGTCAGTTTTTATTATTCACCATCTGAGTTTCCTGCGCTTCTGGCTTACTGAGGTAAGGTGGTAATTGAGGGTTGGGTTTATTTCCTGCTTTTGCCTAATAGACTATCACTTAAATATGAGGAAACTTGGTGGACTGAGTCTTTATACACTTCAATGATTTACCTTAAGGCTACAATGCTAGTACAAGTGACTTGGAAAGATTTGAGAAGAAGCACCTTCCTCCCTTCTTTGAGAAGTGGAGGATTATGAGTGTGGAACATTCCATTTGATGTCAGATATAGTCGATGGCCATTATTGAACAGGTTTCTTTTCTCTCCTTTTCAGTTTTGCTATGAGGGAATAACTCACTAGAGATGGTAAGGGAAGAGATAAAGTTAAAAAGGAAAGTGACCAAAAGACCCCATCATTTAAAATAAGACAAAATAAGAAAATGCAAAAATTATAGTAATTGCTTCAGGCTCCTTCCATTGTGTTACATAATTGGCTCCCCTTGAGATAAAAGTCAAATATAGTAGAGCATGGACTTCTGAAATCACTCTCGCAGAAATCTTACAATTAGCAAAAGTTGTAGCAATGGATCTCTAATTTTATCAAATGTGAGGATCAAAGGAGATAAAATATAAAGTATGATGTGTTCATATTCATATTAACTATGGTTATTCTCATTTTTAAATGGTTCCATGATGTAGATCCATGACATCATCTTCAGTAAATTTTGTCCTTATCTTCCCATAAATCTCTCAAGGGAAATCTACTCAATGTTCTTGGGGTCTTCTAGTTAATGAATTTTTATTCTTTTTTGGATATGGGAGGTAACATTTGTACCTGAACTATTCAAAAAAGTAAATGTTTAATAGTAATGAATCAAATTATACTTGGGTCTGATACTGTTCTAAGCCAGTTTATTGAAAGACATCCAAATGGCAACTCTTAATGGGAGAGGAAATGCTAGGCTTTTTTCTAGTTTCTGTCCATAGAGAACTATAATGAAGTCCTTTAATCACATGGTGCAACTCACAAAGAGTACCTTTCTTTCTTCATAGGGTGAAGCTGTGGATGGATGCACTTCCACTATGATGGAATGGTCTACTGCAGACTCTTGAAGGGGACATAACCTTGCCCTGGCTAGTCAAAGTTTTGCTTGGAAGACAAAAAAAAACCCAAGCAAACTCAAAACCATGAAGAATCTACCAGAAAGATAATTTGGTTCTTACAGATTATAATCTAAGATGGACCTCAACACCTAACATCATGATAACCACCAACCCATTTCTGCTTTGAAAGGGTGTGTCGATAGATCACCGAGCAGGATGCTAAAGAGGGCTAGGGATAAGCTTTCCATGGTTAGAAGATGTCTCGTGGGGCAGCTAGGTGGTGCAGTGGGTAGAGCACTGGCCCTGGGGTCAGGAGGACCTGAGTTCAAATCTCACCTCAGATACTTAATAGTTACCTAGCTGTGTGGCCTTGGGCAAGCCACTTAACCCCATTGCCTAGCAAAAACCTAAAAGAAAATAAAAGAAGATACCTCGTGCAGAGAACCAGTGTTGAAAGACCCATTACATTTCAGCTACCCTTTGCCACTCTCACCTACTGCACAACAGCTTCCTTAAATTCATCTTTAATCTTTCTGATGCCATATCTCTAGGCTGAAGTGGAGATCTGTTCAACCAATGGCTAGGGTCATTCTCTCAGTCTTCTTTCCTTTTGGGCCCAATTTCAAACATTGTCCTTCATGCATTTGACCTAATCAAACAGCACTCATTTCCGTACTCCTCTATTGACCTGCCCCTCCTCCTGAAGACTTGCCAGCCTCCCCATCTCCACACCTTCCCAAAATTTCCTTCTTCCTTCAAAAGTCCAGTCAACCTCTTCTTATGGCTGAACGTTATCTTTCTCCCTTCTCAAAGATCTTGGAAAGCTTTGTCTGACACACTTATCTTAATTTCTCTTTTCCATCATCAGTCAGGAAGATCTTGAGTTCGACTATGGCCTCCTACCTTTGCTAGCTCTGTGACTCTGGGCAAGGCATTTAACCTTCATCTACTTCGGTTGTCTCAAGTGCAAAGTGGGGATGAGAGCAGTGCCGACCTCTCAGGGCTGTTGTCAGGATTAAATAAGATGATATTATAAGACACCTGAGGCAGTGCCTATCACATAACAGGAGCTTCATAAATACATACTCCCTTCCCCTGGCCTCCCATTCATTAGACTGTAAGCTCTTTGGGAGCAAGGCTTCCTGCCATAGCTCTACGTGCATCCACAGAATCTTGCATATAGTGGGTGTTTAATAAAACTGAGGCTGGGTTTAGTTGCTGGAAGGGGCATAATGACATCCATATTCTGCTGGGAAGACTTCTGAATTGCTGCTGGCCTATGAATTCCCACAGATGGTCAGGGTGGGTCATTCCATTGGAAGAGGGCAACCTTGGGTAGCATGGTCCAGAAGAGCTCTGAAAGCAGAAGAGCAACACTTCCTGCCACTGACCTCTCTCTCCCATCCCACTCCCTGGCTGGCTGTAATATGGAATTTATCCACCAGTGGATCTCTGACCTACTGGATGGGTATTCCCTCCAATAATGCTGGTTCATCCTGGCTCATCCTAAGGGACTTTCTTCCACATCCTTCTGGGAATCCACAACAGAGGTCCGACCACTTCTGGAAACCTTTCTGAATCTTTCCTGATATTTCCTAGCTACCAGTGAAACCTGGAGGCTGTTTACTGGTAACCTCCACCTACCACATGACTATTCCATAATGTTTTTCATGTCACTGCTAATTTCTCAAGTGAACTCCTCGATGCTGTTTCTCTCACATAATTCCTCATTTGTCACATGATTCACTCTCACTCTTTGGGTAACCTTCAACTTCCATCCTTCTGAGACTAGTATGACTTGACTTGGAGTCATACCTCATCAGCAGGCATGAAAATGTGTAACTATGTGTGTAAGAAGCTGGGGGGGGTAATCAACCCCACCCCCACAACTGCAATTTCCCAAAGATAATCAACCTACATTCACTATCCATTTTATATGTCTGAATTGTTCATCCAACTACATACTATAGTCTGATGGTAGCAAGAGAGTTAGGGGGAGTTGATTGACCTAAAGTCAGAAGACCTGAGTTTGAATCCTAGTGTGATCCTGGGCAAGCCCCTTAATCTCTCTCAGTCTCATAGGATAATAGTATCTATCACAGTATTGTTGGGAGGCTCAGATGAGAGAGAGATAATGTATGTAAATCACTTTGCAAACCATGAAGAGCTCTCATTATTATTTGAACCATTGTGATTTCAAGGGACTCTGGGCCCCAGTGGTCAAACTCAGTAGAGTCCTGACTTGGCAGCCCCAGCCCCAGCCCCCTCAGGGACAAAGAAGAGTGAGAGATCAGTCAGAAGGAGGGGAGAATGGAGCAAATAAGAGAAATTCTCTTCTTCATTGAAACCAGGATCAAGATCCTGAACAATTGGCCACCATGCATAGTTTCTTGCAATGCTGCTGCTCATCCCGGGAGTGGGAGAGAGTGTTGTTCTCTTTGTCCCCAGGAGGGGGAAGGGCTTTTCTAGCCCCATTAAACTCTGGAGTTTCCATGGACTGACCACTTCACAGTATACAACTCTGCCAAACTGGACCACAGCACTCCGAAAGCCAATTAGCAAAGAAAGGCTCAGAACTCTCAGCAGCCTCACAACATGGTTTCGGTGGTTTCATTTCATATAGGAACCCTCAACATAAGCAAAAAATGATGAAGAAGCCCAGAAAGGAAGAGATTTGGTTTACTGGATTTAGCCTTAATCAAACATTCTTAACCTGGATCTCTGAACTTAAAAAAAATATTGATTACATTTTAATAGATTTGCTATTCTTGGTAATCTTATGCTTTGTTTTATGCACTGAAGTACATTCTTCTGAGAAGGGGTCTGTAGGCTTCACTACTGAAGGAGGCTCAGGACCTTCCAGAAGGTCAAGAATCCTTGGTCCGTGTCATTCTTTCCACAAGGATAGTGTTTATTTATAATGTTTCCTCAGGGCAACTGTGCATCTTCACTACTACAAAGAATTATTAACTATGATGTCAGTCCATTAACTGGGTGATTTTTCTCATGCAGAACTGGTTTTGAAGACATTTGGCAGACAGAGATATTCTCATCTATTCAGGGGCATCTGGACTCCAGCCTTTACAAGGATCCCATTAATCACCAGACAGAAGTAGGCCAGCCCAGGATGGGGCACTTGCTAGCACCAGGCCTTAAAAGTCATTTTCAGCAGACAGGTAAGGGGTCAGCCGGTCCCTGTGAAGTGGCTTGGAGGTGTTATGGGAACCATTTCTCTTTAAAGAGCAGAGGTAGGGATGCTCACAGCAGGCCTTTAATAGCAGCAGTTCTTTCAAAGATCTTCCTCCTAAAATCACTCATTGGCCCACCCGTTGTCACTACAGCGACATTAAAATCATTCCAGCCTGATGGGGGGCTAGAGGGCTCTCTGAAAGTTTATCTGGCTTTCTTCTGGGGGATGGCAGGGATCTGGTTTGCTCAACCTATGCCAAAGGCTCATGGTTTTTTCTGTTAGTAAAGCTGCTCTCCACACCCTTACCCTCAGCTATTGGTGAGGAAGTCTTAACAGGGTCTGGGGACCCAGTGCGCAGTTCTGTTCTCCTTTAGTTGATTTCCTTTACTTCCCTTCCAGGTGACCCAGGGGAGCACTGGTAGCTTTGTCGGCAGACTCCATCCGGGTCAGGCGGTCGGCAGAGGCTTTCCGTGGTTAGAAGGCATCTTCTGCTGAGAACCAGTGTTGAAAGACCCACTACATTTCAGCTTCCCCTTGCCACCCTCACCTACTGCACAACACACAGCTTCCTTAAATTCATCTTTAATCTTTCTGATGCCATATCTCTAGGCTAATGTGAAGATCTGTTCAACCAAAGACTGGCAGGGATAGTAAAAGCAAAATTAGCCAGAAGCTGGCATTCTCAAAGCAGCGTGGCAGGCCATGAGAATGGCGCAGTCCATTTGAGTCATTTGGGAGGCAGGGGCAGTGGCGGGGGAGGGGGATGTTCTCAGGCTGCTAATCCCCTATCAGGTGATGGCTCACAAGACTCCTGCAAGTCCTCATTACTGAGGCAGAAACCCGGCTCTCAGCCAGAGGTTTCAGTGACCCTAAAGTAACGTGGTAAGCAGTTAACCTCACAATCAACCTCCAGAAGATTTGTAGGCTGAGATGCTGGGCGTGAATACTGCCTTAGAGAGGAAAATAAAAGGAACTTTATGTAACAGACTGTAAAGACTCAACAGATTGTAAAGACTTGTTGTTGCTGTCTGTCCTTCATTCTCAAAGAGGACCATGACATCAAGCAAGTGAGTTGGATTTAAACGAGGAAGGGCTTTTGCAAAGTCACCAGTCTCATTTTCTCCTTCGGAGTCATCTGGGTCCAGCGACCTAGGACAACTCGATATGAGGCAATCAGGGTTAAGTGACTTGCCCAAGAGCACACAGCTAGTAAGTGTCAAGTGTCTGAGGCTGGATTCGAACTCCCTTCCTCTTGACTCCAGAGCCAGGGTTCTGCCCCCTGAGTCACCTGAGTCCACACAATACATACACACCCTTATATGTGAGGCACAAAGGAATCCAAGCTCCTTCCGTCACCTACAGTCACTATGGACCAATAACCTCCTGGGCTGACCATGCTACTACTGATTTGTTTCTATTACACATCTACCATACTAATGTATGCCTACATGCCTCCCGTCCTCTAAAGTTGTTTTCTTTTTTTTTTTAACAATGTCATTGTCACTGTACAAACTGTTCTCTTGGTTCTGCTCATTTCACACAAATCTTCCCACATTTCTCTGAAATATCCCTTTTGGTCATTTCTTATGGCACAATAATCTCTACACTCATATATTATAATTTGCTCAGTCATTCAGCCATAGATGGGTATCTCCTTTAGCTTTCAGTTGTTTGCCACTCCATGAAGAGCTGCTATCAAATTGGTTATCTTTCTCTTTTTTATGGATCCCCTTGGTTTAGGCTTCGTGGGGGTATCACTGGATCAAAGGGCATGCATGTGTTTAGTTAGTAATGGGAAACAGTAGCTGATCCTATTTGTCTTAACTCCCCAAGAAAACTGTAAACTCTTCAAGAATATGGACCGTGCTTCATACTTTTTGGTTGCCTTACATACCACATAGCATAAATATGATTTATACTTGTCTTTTTAATTCCAATGCTTCCTAAGACAATGGTTAAAATCATCTCTTTCACAAATCATTGGCATCGATTAATTAATTGGTTTCCCATTACCTAACATGACCAAACCTTCCCCTGGCCTTCGAAGCCTTAACTTGGTTGACCTCAATCAACTTCTTTCTACCCAACAGTCAAACTAATCCTCTTGCCAATCACTTCTATGCTTTTATGTTCTCTCTTCTCTCTGCTGATCTATAGCCCTCTTCTTTTGAAGCATGATCAAAGTTGCTGTCAAGAATCCTTTCCTAATTTAAAAGTTGTTGCTAAGTCATTTTTTCAGACATATCCGACTCTATGTGATCCAATATGGATTGGTTTGCCATTTCCTTCTCCAGTTCATTTTACAGATGAGGAAACTGAGGCAAACAGTTATGTGACATCACAAGATTGCATGGCTAATAACTATCTGAGACTGGATTTGAACTCAGGGCTTCTTGACTTTAGGCTGGCACACTATCCAGTATGCCACCTGATTGAAGAGTATCCAAATGCTTTTTTCTCTAAACTTAATATTCAGTTTGCATTACAGTAATTTGGACTGCTTTATATAACACTTTGAGACTTGACCATTTTTTGATGACTTGAATGCTTCATTTCCTAACCCAGGTTGTAAGTCACTCATGGACAAGTAATGACTGTTCTTCCCAGGGCTAGTGCCATCTCTGGTTGGCACTTAACCCCAAATCTGTTACCAATAAACAGCCAAACAACAAATGCATTTGGACTGAAAGTGTGCCCCCTAACAACAGGAGCTGAATTTGAACTTCTTAAGACATGAGGTTTTACCATCAAAACAGAAAAAAAAGGAAGGTGGGGTCATTTAGGATTTTGTATTATCAATCAGCAAGTATAAGTTTCCAGTATCCTGAGGGCAAGCTAGTGAGGTGCACAGGTACACAGCTACCCAAAAGAGCGGCCTCCCTCCCTTCTCAGAACAGCTGAGTTGAAACTACAGACTACCTACCCACATTTTACAGTGTGTGCCTCCTCCTTTCACCATCTTCTCCCCTGCTCCTGAGCATCTTGAGATACCAGGTATGAAAGAGGTCCTGGCTTGGGGACTTCCACAGCACAAATACCATACCCCACAAGGCTCTAGCTGAGTTCACTGAAGCCTCACAAGGCCTGTCTCTTCTGCTAAGTATCTTATCATTGTTTCCAATCACTGAGAAAATTAATATAGGATACAAATACCTTTCTTTACCTGGTTCCTACCTGTTACCAAAACATCTGTCTAAAGAGCTCCCCACAGGTCAGACGAAAACATCAGGCTAAATGGTCCTAGAATTTTCTAGTTAGATGTTAAATTCATGGAAGCAGACCTAAACATTCAGCCTGCAGATCATAACCAAAAGACTAATGTGTCTTGAAGCACATTTCTGTACTCACCTTGATCATTTCCGCCACGTAACTTTCTGGCCCTGTGTATTCGGTAGAATCCTTCACCTTGACCAAGACGATGAAGCACAAATAATGCCACATGTTGTGTTCCTCTTTAATGTGCTCTTCAAAAGTGACTGTCTTGTTATCAAACTTGTCTCTTTCCAAACCTAAAAAAAAGAAAGTAGCCTCTCTTTAGCACTGAAATAAGCTTTGTTTTGCTCTATAAAAATGTGGACTTACTAGGCCTTTTAATAAATCCAATTTTATATATATATATATATATATATGTATATGTATTTGTACATATCTCTAAAACAAAATGCAAACCTAAAAGGATACCCAGGCATAAATCAAGGGTTTTGTAGATTAAAGAATATTTGAAATCATTTTGTTTAGTGACTTCATTTTTTTTAACTGGTGAAGAAACTGAGGCTCAAAGAGTCAACATGCTTTGTCTCAGATTTCAAAAAGAAATAAGTAATAAAGCTAGGATCTGAATTCAGATCCTCTACCTGTCAAACCAGCGACCTTCTGAGATCTCATGCTGACTAAAGATATAACCTGTCAAGTGAAAACTGCTCATGTTATACTAATTATAGTAGATAAAATGACCTCAAAGGTCCTTTAATCTGCAAAGCCCCTAATTTATGACTGGGGCATCCTTTTAAGCCTGCCTTATATTTAGACATATGCATAAATATATAATTGAGTTCATTGGAAGGCCCAGTAGGTCCACAGTCAAGATCCACATCTTGAAATTCATTAATTCGAGCATATATTGGATAGCACTACATAGAATTCACTGAGCTAAGGAACTGGAGGGAGATAAAAATATCCCTAATACCCGGTCTTTGCCTGTAGTCTAGCAGCCATGCCACTTCTCAGAGGATTAACTTATAATACATTTCAAAATACCCTCCTGATTAAGTTCCAAGTTCCTTATGAGCTTGGTGCATGCTTTATGTTTTATATTTCCCCCTTCTCCCTCCCAGGGCTGACCAAAATAGTAGGCAGATACTTCATAAATGATGATTAGATATGATACTCCATCTCTTGGCTCCTGACATTTTCTCCTGGCTGTTTCTGTTGTTTGGAAAGCTCTCTTTCCTTTTCTCTGCCTGCTGACCTTCCCGGCTTCCTTTAAGTCAAACTAAAAATCCTTTCTTTTACTAACAGTTTTCCCCATCCCCTCTTCATTCTAGAGCCTTGCCTCTCTTAATGATTTCCTATTTATCTTGTACCTAGCTTCCTTTGTCTATATTGTTGACATGTTGTCTCCCCCAATAGACTGTAAGCCACTGGAGGGCAGGGGATGGTTTTTGCCTCTTCTTGTTTTCCCAGTGCGTGATACATAGTAGACACTTAAAAAATGGTTAATGACTGGCTGTCTCATTGACAGAAGGGGGAAATGATCCTTTCCTAAGGAGCTCTATTTTGAAGTAATTCTTTTGCTATAACATAAACAAAATATAGGTAAGGTCTGGATACTTTTTTCAAAAAAATTTCTGAGAGTTGAGACTTCCATGCAAGTCTTCTTCCCTCTGAATCTGTTGAGGGCAAGAACATGAAGAGAGAAGGCCCAAGTTCAAGGAACAACTACAAAGGGGGTGTCCTCACTCTTTGCTCCTTAGAACTGATCTGCCCTAAAAAGTAAGTTTGGGTAAGTTCGGAATGGCATTGGGTTTCATCCAAGAATAGTTTGCTCTGAGGACGGATGATGTAGAAATAAGAGTTAATCATTCCAATCCTAGAAAACATCATCCAGGTCCACGAGGGTCCTTATCTAGGCTCCATCCTCATCTAGGCTCCATCCTCTGGCATGTCTTCAAAGTTCAGATTTACCCAAGACCCAGCCAACCCAGTGGATGTATCTCCAGGCTGAACTGGGTCTTCCCTCCTTGGGAGCTTGAAAGGAAGAGCAGTACCTACCACAAATAAAGCAGGTAGTCTTTAAGATCTCTTCTTTCTTCTGTTTTTCACTCCTCAAGTCAGCAAAGGTATCAATGATGACCCCAAAAATGAGGTTAAGGACAATGATGATCACCATGAAGAAGAACAAGAGGTCATAAATCACTCGAGCAGCAAAGAGAGGCTCCTGGTAGAAAAGAAGTGTCATAATGAATTCCAACCATTAGCTTTATCACTTTAGTTTTGACAGCTCTGAGGCAAAACAGCATTAAGAAACCTTTAAGCAAGCTTAAACTAGACATTTCTTCCATCAGCTGTCAGTGCAAACTGAAACTTCTGTGCCCATTAGTATCTTTCTCTCTAGCTACAGAAATAAGTGAAAACCATTACTTTCTACAAAGCTGATGAGTTCTACAACTGTATCTTTTTTTCTCTAATATACCTCTAATATATAAATCTTTAGCTTTCCTATAAACCAACTGACATGCAATAAATGAACTTTTAGGAACCAAGATCTTTGGGAAATGGATCTCAGACCTATGAACCTGATAACTGGGATAAATGTTGCAACTGTTTATATATATTATATATATATATATAATATATATATGATATACACACACACACACACACAATAAAACCTTTCTCTCTCTCTACAGACTACAAATTTCCACAAATGACTTTAACATGATGTACTAGAACAGTATTTTTGGAGAAAACATGCACAACCAGCCCCTGAGCCCCATTTCCTTGGCCTCCTCCTATTTTCCCTCAGTATACATTTAATCTCATTTGCTGTGCACCATCAACCCACCCACGTCTCCCTTCCTTCCCCTTCCATATTAATTTACCTCTTTGGATGGCTTCCTGAGCACATCTCCTACTCCGCCCCCACTTCTCAGCCCATGACTCAGCACAGTAACAATACACATCAGTAATGTCTCACACGTATGTTCCTTATCTTCTTCAATTTGGTCTGCAGGAGTCAGCTCTGTTAACATAGCAAGTAATAAGAGGTTTACAGCGTGAGAAAATATATACCATGATTTTGATATTATATTTCTTGAATGCCATTTCACAAGCTGAATGGCACAAAAGAAACCAAGGGCAAAAGATCCAAACATTTCCATTCAAAATGTGTAACCATCAATAGCATTAACCACCAGGAACTTCCTCCATTCTGTTCCAATGATATCCTTTCTTTGATGAAATCTTGAAATATTCCCCACCATTTGAAATCAATAGGATTCTGGTTCTGATCCTAATACTGACCTTAGGTAAGCTGTTTAATGTCTCCAAGCCCAGTGTTCTCATGTATTCAATGAGGATACCACTATTTACCTGCCTCGTAGGACTAGGTGAAGTTGAAATGGGATGTCTTTGAAAGCCCAACTTTAAATATAATATGAGCCTTCTTAATCATGGCAATAATAATCCTAGGCTAAAGTGGAGTGAAAGGCCATTTTCATTCTTACTTTCCTAATGAACATGGTGACAGTACTATGTGAACAGATCATCCAGTGCCCCAAATGAAGTATTCCTGCCCTTTCCTCAGCTCTCTAAAACAACAAAAGTAAAAAATAACCAAAAGCCCCCACTCACATTTGTGACATTTGCTAGCAGTTTCATTTTTAAGAAGAAAATCTGCTTTAACCTAAACCTATCTGAGCCTCGATTTCCTTATGTGAAGAACGGGTGGTGGGGGAGGGGGGAAGCTAGCTGTCTTGATGGAACCTTCCAGTTCTACCATTCTATGAACCTGCTAGTCTGACCTAGCAGTTGATATGGTATCAAAGCCTCTGGAAGAATCAAATCTAAGATGAGGTTTAGAGGCCACTAAATTCAAAGTACCCACCTTCAGTGGGTACAGGTGTAGAACAGTTTTCCCCAGCCCCCAACCTGCACACATCTGAATACAGGAACTCTCCTGCCAAACTTTCACTGGTGTCTGTAAAGAGAAAGTTTATGGTGAACAATCTGAGCATATCTTGCCAAAATGCTTGAAGTCATTAATTCATACCCCCATTAAATAATTCTCTACAAAGACAAGTCATGTAACTGAACTATAATTAAAATATAAGAGTTATAATGAACATACTCATTTGAAAAATGCTGTCTAGATGAAATACATAAGCCAGAGGATGTTAACTTCTGCATAGCTCATGAGAAAACCACACTCATTAGCCCACCTCTTCTACTCTAAGAATGTCTCAAATGGACACTGCCAAACAAACATGCACTGTGTTGTCAAACAAGAACTATCAAAATTCTGCACTGTGCATTTTTGATATTATAAGCTGTCTTATTCCTCGAACTTTAGACTTTAATATTGGTCAAGAGGTAAAATGAAGTTAGCTTCAGTTGGTGTGATGAGAGTGTGTGCCCATCAATGAGTAATCTTTTAACATTTTAAAGAGAGGAAACCAAAACTGTATTGAAAAAAGTTGGTCAAAACACTATGTGCATTTCTTGTGTTGGAAGCTACTGCAAAAAACTTAGTATTCCAACACGCAGTGTGGTATACACACACACACACACACACACACACACACACACACACACAGACATAAAATGTGGCAGCAAAGAACTTGATCCTTACTCAGATCCACGAGTTCTGTGAACCTGCCAAATTATGGTTCAAAATTTAATAAATCTTAGAAAAGTGGTCACAGCAAAGTATGTTTAAACATAGGAGTTCAATTCTGCTATAGGATTTACTTTTAAATTCTCTTCTCTAGGTGTTCAGAAGACACAGTAACCTGAGTTGTGTCACTAATTTTGTTGGAAAAAAACCTCAAAATTTCTCTCTCTCTCTCTCTCTCTCTCTCTCTCACACACACACACACACACACACATGTACACATACAATGACATAAGTTATGTTTTGCTCCTCTTTCCCATCTTTCTTTACCCCACCCTCCCCCAGGCTAAATAAATTTATGACAGACCTGGAAGTGAGGTTTCATTGGGCAGCCTATCTACTTCTAAGATAAAGTCATCTTTGAAGAACAGATAGCCCACGATGGAGAATAGGTAAACCAGGATGAGGGCAAGAACAGCAGTCAGAATGATGGATCGTCCATTGCGAGTAACACTTTTAATGACATTAAGCAGCGTCTCTTCTCTGTACACTAAGTCAAAAAGCTTTAAAAAAAAGTAAATTTTTAGAAATTTTAATCTCAAGTTTTATCATTAATTCTTTAAGAATTTAAACAGTATTTTCAATCCAGTGAGATTTTTTCCAAATCTCCTGTACCCCAGGTGCTAATGTCTTCTCCTTTGAGACTACCTTTTATATTACTTTTTATATATTACCTAGTATTTTATATTTTCATATCCATTTGAATATGGATTTTTTGAAGAGAAAGACTGTTTTTGTCTTTCTTTTTATTCTCCATACCTGAACCAGAATAAATGATTATTAAATGTTGACTGCTGACTAACTGATATTAGTAGCTAACATTTAGTGTGTTCTGTTTTTTTTTCTGCAAGGCAATGGGGTTAAGTGACTTGACCAAGGTCACACAGATAGGTAATTGTTAAATGTCTGAGACTAGATTTGAACTCAGGTCCTCCTGACTCCAGGGCCAGTGCTCCATCCACTGTGCCACCTAGCCGCCCTCCAGGAGCTAACAATTATATATCACTTTAAGGTTTGCAAAGTATTTACAAAAATTATTTCATTTGACCATCACAACATCCCTAGGGGTGGGAAATCTGACATCATTGCTTTTTTACCAGAACTAAATCCAAGCTTTCTCACTGCTTGGGTTTCCCCTTATGTGGAGTTTCCCCTTACATGGAAAATGAATGTTCATTCAAATGAGGAATTTACAGTCTGCTACCTATATGACACTCTTAAAGGCTGGATTAACACACAAAATCAAAACAGTCCTTGCCCTTATAGGACCTACATTCTCATAGGGAAGAGGGGGGAAACTACACATAAAAACTAAGTAAATACAGAACTTGTATAATGTTATTTCACAGGGAAGCGAAGGGCCTTGGAACTGTTCAGATGAAGACAGGACTTCTTGATGAAGAAGCTAAGTAGAGAATGTAAGGACTGAAGCTGAGGAGAGAGTAGGCTTCAAGTATATGGAGTAACCTATGAGAAATTATGGAAATGTAAGATGGAGTATCGTGTAATGAAGATAGTTCACATAACTGGTCCAGAGTCTCTTTAGTCAGCATGCCTATCTTAGGGTGAGAAGAAGCGGTAAGGTGTGACTTTGGGCAAGTCACTTTATTTCTTTGGGCATTAAAGTACAGAATGAATCTCATTGGACTTGACTAATACAAATTCTTTCAGCTGTAATAATCTAACACTAGGATGCTCTGATAGCCTAAAGTCACTGAAACATCCTTGAATTGTATAACTACTTTTTAGAGAGTCTCTATTTTGACTCAGTGTGTGGAATCTTCCTCGACACACTTCCATTTAATGTGTGATCCTGTAAGTGACATACTGGACGAAAGTACTAATTCAAGTATCTGGAGCCTACAACTCTAGTCTCAACTCTATGTTAATAAATTGCACAATCTTGAATAAATCATTTGGTGAATCTGAACTTCTTGAGTCATAAAATCAGGGAGCTGCCCTAAATGAACTTGAATGTCTTTTGCCTCCTTCTATTATTTTCGTCTGTTCATTTTCTGAACCATTAGACAGGTCCCAATTGGTTTGTTTACCTCCTTAACTCCAATTAGTGTCCTGAGATTGACTATGAGTAAGACACAAGGTTTAGGCTAAAAAAATGAAAGGTACTAGGCAAATTAATCATCATCCCATTCAGTCATTCTCAAAAAGCTCTGCGATCTCATTGATTTCAGAACTTCCTTCAAGGAGACAGATTGCAAGCTAATGCCTGCCCATCTTGTGGAACTCCCATCTATCTCCTAAAAGCTTAGCACACGAGGGTTGTGCCATAGTCTGAAGTGTGCCTCACTTCTTCTCCATGCCATGATGGTACAAATACTCCGGCCAACTGTCATTCTCTCACTCTCCCCATGGGACCTGCCTATCTTCTTTTTCTGTCATATAATTCTCCAATGACATCCTTTATTCCTTCTTCCGAGTGGCTGATTGGTTATAATTTGCAGCCTGTTAATACTCATCATGCACCCTTCCATACTTTCCTGTAGGATGCTGATCTTTAATTCTTCAGAGGATGTTGATCTTTAATTCTTCAGTGACAGTGCTCTAGATCTCTCTATTGTGCATCTCTATTGCCAAACAACAAATGTCTGCATTGAAGAGACGGGTCTCTGCTATTATGATTATGGGAATCTCAGGGTCCATAAAAGTGATTACAATTTTCCAAATTAGTCTACTCTCTTCCTCCTTTGAAACAATCTAGATCATTGTCTGTATTTTGTCCTATTTGGCATTCATATTGTTGGCCTCAATAGGGTGAACCATTGAGATTCATCTAGAAATTCGGGCTCTAGATAGTCTTCATTCAGTTGGTCTTTTCTGTGTATATGGATGGGTCAACTACCTCTAAATGATTACAAATCAATCCCAGGAGACTTATCTTGGGGATTGGAGAAATCAATACGATGTTATCTATAAATGAGAGTTCCTTATATAAATGGAATCACTTTTCAATCTGGACTTTGTACTGGACCTCCTTCATCACTCCTCTACCCATCTCCCTGTTTTC